>NC_072490.1:40893464-41266929 GCF_027574615.1 Eptesicus fuscus | reverse complement strand
CTGGCCAAGGCCTCTCCAGCCCAGCCTGCTGCCAGGAGGGGGCATTGTCTGCCCAAGCACGTTGGTGCTTTAGTCACCTGTTCGCTCAGATATTGGCTGTCCTGGCGCTAGGGGCACAGTCCCCTTCCAGCTGGATGCACACCCAGGTCTCTCTGATTTCCAGGTCGCACTGTCTTCAGACATGGAGCCATGGGACACACAGGGCCCGTATTACCAGGTAGCAAAGGAGGGGAGGTAGTGGGAGGGGAAATTGACAGAACCTTGACCCTGGCCACAGGCTGGGCTCTGCCCTGACTGTGGGTGAGTGGCTTGCTTGGCTCACCTGGCTGGTGGCTGGGCTGGGTCTCAGTCAGGTGTGTGCGATTAAGGAGGCAGCCATGCAGGACCTTTTGTTAGTGGCAGAAGAAACTTCAGGGGACAAGGTAGTTGGAAGAGTGACTGATATCCCAGCGGGGAGGACTTCAAGAAGGTTCCTTTTCCCAGCTTTGAGTTTCTCCGGGTTGTATGGGGAGAGGCTCTCAGAGTGGTGGGTGTGGGAAGGGAGCCCTCTGCCCTCTCTACATCCGTCTCCCGGGGTGGGTCCCAGAGCCCTGGCGGTGGGGCCCCATGACTCCTCTTGAGCAAAGACTGCAGGTGTCAACTTTTCTACAGCAGGAGTTTCCCACTCGAGTTGATGACCTGCCCAGCAAGGTAATGGAATCACATGACCTTCTTATTCCTTCTGAATATATTTATCCATTCTCTACTTTGGATTCGGATCCGAGGCAACCAAGCGGGATAGGTAAGCCACTTTCTGACCTCATTTCCTCACGGGGATAGGTAAGCCTGCCTGTAGACTTGGATGAGAGCAAGTACCTGCACAGGGCTGGGCACAGACCAGAGACAGTTACTGTGGGGCATGACATGAAGTAGTGTGTCATGTATTTTCACTGAACCAGACTCATTACACTCTGGAGGCTGGCTCAGCATGGAACCTTCTAGAAAGGCAAGGCTCCCACCATACCCAAAGCTATGAGTGGCCCCATGAGCTGTGTCTGATCTCCAGGCTGGATTGAGACCCAGCCACAATACCAGCTGGACCCTGTCTCCTCAGTGATTTTCCTAAAGTGTGCTCTCCTAGGCTGGGTGTATGGGGAACAGGGGTCGCAGGGCTGGAGCTTGGGGGGGCAGGTGGCAGTGATGGCTGGAGGCATGCTGATTGCTCTGAATCCTGACTGCCTTCTCCCTTTCCGTTTCTGGCCAATTCTAGCATCTTTCTCTGCCGGTGGTCCCAAATTAGTGATTGATTACCTGGACGAAACAATGGAAGGTAGGCCCCCAGACCAGATTCCCTGGAGTGGACGATGGCCTACAGCAGGGAGACCCTGGGATGGGAAAGCCCTGGGGGTCTCTAGGAACCTGTTACATGCTTTCTCAATGTTGAACTGGAGAAGGGAACCCTGGACACTACCCATACACTATCCCATCTTTCTGTGCCCATGCTCCCAACTAGAGGAAAGGATGCCTAAACAAAGACTTTTTCTTTCAGAAACAAGCCCTACAGCCACACCACCAGGTAAGTTGCCTGCCCTCCTCAGCCCCCTTCCCATCGCTGCCCTCCAGATGGTTCTACCTGCCCCAGCAACCACATCTGCTTCCCCAGCCCCCATCCAGGCTCCCACCGTCATCCTGCCTCTGCCTGGGCAGAGCAGAAACCAGCTCTGCGTGGACATCAAGCGCACCTCGGGCCATTATTAATCCTGTTCGCAGACCCTGAGCAAGGTGAGGCCTGACCAGTCACCTTCCAGAGAAACCCTCTGCAGGCAGTGCCCAAAGTGACCTAGAGGCAAAAGCCTAGAAGGGGAGGCCAGGGCTGATGGAGGGGCATATGAGGCTGCACAGGGTCACACGGGAATGACTGGGCCTTGGCAGACAAGTGTGGGGGTTACTAGGGAGAGGCAGAGATTGGCAGAAGCCCAGAGCCCTGAAAGAAGTAGTGGGACCTTAGAGAGTATGGAGGAGTGGAATGGAAGAGGAGGGAGGGTGCTGACCAGACCTGCTCCCCACCGCCCAGAAGGGTCATACTGGTTGAGCTGAGATGTCACATGAGACGTGGGAACGTACAGCACTCAGAGATGCTCACACACGGTCTCCCCACCTCCACACATCAGGCCTAGTGTCTGTTTGCTCCCTGAGGGCGGGGACCGCTGATTTTCCATCTCACTCTTGGCCATGGCCCCTAGCTCAGGGCCAGGCGCACTACAGCGCTTTCTAAAGGTTCCTGGACCTCAGACCCCATCTCTCCTTCTCAGAGGGCTCATCTGAACCTGTCCATCACTGAGGGTTTGTGGCCCTTCCAAAGTCAAATGCAACCAAGGGATGAGAGAAAAGATTGTGGAAACCAGACTCCAGTGTGAGGGAATGCTGGGGGCACAGGGCAGTGAGGAGGGGGCTGGTGAAGGACAGTTCTGGGGACATAATCAGAGAGCGCCTCCTCTGCAGGCCAGTGCCCAGCCGGGCCCATGCCTCTGACCTCTGCTCTCGGCTCTCAGGTGTTCGGGTGATTGGGGAGTATAAGGTGGAGAAGGCCCAGTTCTCACAGATCGAGGTGGCTTTCAGAATCCCCAGCTGCAGGTCCACGTGTCCCCTGAGCACGTGGTAGTGACTCGGGGCCGAAGAAGCTCTGAGTACAAGTGGAAGGAGACGCTGTTCGTGGTGATGCCTGGGTAAGCCGCTGGCTGGGTACCAGCAGTGACCTCTGAGGCTACGTGAGCCAGTGACAGTGCTGACCGCTGGCCTGAGGCCACAGGCTTGGGGATGAAGTGCTTGGGCATGAGTCCTCTGCAGGGGCCACCCACCGGTTGGGCAGAGCCAGACCTCTTCTTCTCTGGGGGGCACCAGCGGTTGTTCCGGGACCTGGCTGCTCACACACGGTCATGCCCCTGAGCACTGACCATTACACTCATACATACCCCCACAGACCTTTCATTGGCCACCACACATGCAGGTCTGGGTGACCTGGCACTTCGGGGGGACCAAATGTGGGCTTTCTGTAGGAATGGCCTCACCTAACCATGTCCCTCTCCCATGCAGGGGACAATGTGGGTTGGAGCCACATTGCTGCTAATCGTGTGTGACCCTGGGCAGGATGCTTAGACCCTCTGAGCCTCAGTTTCCTCACTCATACCTGGGGAGAATCACCCCAAGCCGGAGTTGGAGGCTAAGGGGAGACCCAATGAGGGAGGTGACAGGGAGCACTTTGCTCGTTAGGAGGGTGGTGCCCACGGGGCATGCCGGAGGGCAGCTGTCTCCGTGGGGAGGGAATGATGACAACAGTAAGGAGCTGGAAGGCACTGCACCAGGGAGGTTAGGAAAGTCTCTCATAGCGCACTCCTGACGCCATGAGGAGGAGAGTGTCCACCCAACACGTGGCTGCGGGCAGGTCACGGAGGTGGATGGTGACCTCTCTGGGTGGGGCTGCCTGACCATCGAGCCTTCCAGAGGCAGCTCTCCGGGTGCAGAAGTCACGAGGGGCCTGGAGTGAGGCCGAGGCTCGGGCCGTCTGGGAGCACAGCCCCTCTGGTCCCAGCCTGTGCTGAGTACAAAGAGCCTCGTCCATCCCCCTAACTGAGCCCCTCAGTGGAGCCTGGTTTGCACCTGACAAGTGAGGGAGCACCTGGCACACCTGAGGGCTCACCTGAAAATCTCCCCATTTCATAAAAGGTCTTCAAGTTTCCTGTTGTCTGATAAATACATGCGCACCAGAAGATGGGGTAAAGAGCTCCTTAGTCATAGTGCCAGGCTCCACACACTTTCACGAGCTACAGATCTCCGTGCAGAAAACCAGACCACACCTCCTGTAGTGAGTCTCGTGGAGAAAGTGGAAACTTAGTGCAGGTCCCTTTAAGGTAACCTCAGAGTACCAGCAGGGTCTTGTTCAACTTGCTCGAAGGAGCCTAACATTCCTAAGAGAACCAAAAAGGTAAGCCTGTCAGAGATTATTTTAAGTAAAGAAGACGGGGATAGAATCAGAAGAGACTTGCCCTTCTACATGTTAAACGTACAAGTAAACACTGATCATCAAGGGCCAGTGGCTCCGGCAGAGTGTGTCCGATACCCCCGGAATCATATCAAAGGAATTTGTGGGGAACCAAATCTAAGACAACAGAGGGAAAGGAGCCGTTACTTTGTTGTATAAATGCTGGGATCACCAGATATTATTAAATTAACTTTGGTCCTAGTTGCTAAGGAGAAAACTGAGGCTCGGAATATGTAATGGACTTCCCACCCAAGGCCACAACAGGGATGTCCCCACCCATCCCACCCCAACTGCCAGGGTCCCCTGAGGGTGTCTGCATGCCGACCTTGCTCTCAGGAGCCTATGTTTCCCCACAGCCTCACGATGACCATGGACAAGGCGGGGCTCCTGCTGCTCAGCAGCCCAGACAAAGTGACCATCGGCCTGCTGTCCTGGGACGGCCCTGGGCAGGGGCTTCGGCTGCTTCTGCGGGACACTGACCGCTTCTCCAGCCACGTCGACGGGATCCTTGGTATGCTGCCCATGACCCTGGCTCAGGCATCCTCCATCCACCTCTGCCTGGGAACAGGCAGTGCCTTGTGTCTCCCGTCCCCGTGTCTTCACCCCTCACTGACCACCCTTTGTCTCTCAGGCCGCTTTTACCGGGGCGTGCTCTGGGGACCCCCAGATGCCACAGATGACAGCAAGCGAACACTGAGGGCTCATGGGTTTGACTTCAATGCCACCAGGTGACTCCACACAAACAGGCCAGGGTGGGACTAGGAGGCTGAGAGCTGGTCCCTGGGGGCCTCCACTCCCCTGTCCGTGCCTCGCAACTGGGAACTAGAGATAGTCAGGTGAAAGGTTGATGCTTTAGACATGTCTGACCCAGCCCTCAGTGTGACCCCACAAAAATGGTCAACTCAGACCCACAGAATACACCCCAGTCAGAGATCACTAAGGGTGAGTTGGGGGCATTAGCAAACTCCCTGAAGTCTCAGAGTCCTGGACCCTGGACAACTGGGTGCCCTTGGGTGACTGGGCCTTGTCAGCCTGTGCTGGAGGGAATGCTAAGGGGCCCTGAAACTCCACCTTCCACTTGCCCGTCCCCAGCTCTCTCCCTCTCTTCCCACCACACCTGAGATTTGCTAACCACCCATATGTCTGTCTGTATGTCTATCCATTCCAGAAAGCTCAAGCTGGATTACCAAGAGGGGACCCCGGGAACAGTGATTTCCTGCTGGTCTGTTGAGCTATACACCTGATGGCAGGAGTTATACCCACCCACCAACCCCAATGCCACCCCACTGTGTGCAGATGGCTATCCTCCTGTGACCACAGCCTGTGGGGTCTCGACTGTGATGGGGAGGGGAGTTCCGCTTATTACAAATAAAGCAAGGTAGTGTAAATCGGGGAGTGGGCGTCTCTGGTTCCATCCAGCCAAATCCCAGGGCTGTAGAACCTCCCACTGAACACTTAGCATCATGTGACATTAGAATCTTCCCATGATCAGCCCTCAAAGGCCTGTGGCAAATAGTTCCCTGAGGAGCTTTTGGTCCGCTCCCTTCATTTCATAAGATGGAAACTAAGATTTAGAGAGATTGAACCACCCATGTAATATGTCACTCCAGACCCCCGCTTGGGGCCCTGGGCCGGAAAACATCCTCTGGGAGCAGAGGTTCAGTTTCAGTCCATAAAAACCAGTTTTCATGTCATGTCATTTGTTAATCCTCACCTGAATATATTTTTCCATTGATTTTTAGAGAGAGTGGAAGGGAAGGGGAGATACAGAGAGAGAAACATCGATGTGAGAGAGACTCATTGATTGGTTGACTCCTGAATGTGCCCTGACTGGGGCCAGGGATCGACCCTGCAACCGAGATACATAACCTTGACCAGAATCGAAGCCAGGACCTTTAGTCCTTGGGTTGATGCTCTATTCACTGAGCCAAACCAGCTAGGACCATGGAAACCAGTTTTGACTCTTCCTACCTCTATTAAAAAGTGAACGGGTAGAAGTTCTCAGCAAGCTTTCCAATGGGACTTGCATGATGCAGTTTGATTTTCACACCTGGGCTCCCTCCCTGGAAAGAAGCTAGCACTGGAAGACAGGAGACAGACATGAGGCCCTCATCCCAGGAGGGAAGCGTCTGTCCCATGGAGGTGTCCCAGGCCCCCAGCTCTAAATCCTCTCCTATCCATGCCCCAGGGGTAGTCACCCCCAGATTCCACCCAATTCCTGCACAGTCAGAGCGTACTTAATAAACATTTATAGCCCAGGTAGCTCAGTTGGTTGGAGCATCACCCTGTACACCAAAAGGTGCAGGTTCAGTCCCCAGTCAGAGCACATACCTGGGTTGTGGCTTTGATCCCCAGTTGGAGCACGTGGACAAGGCAACCCATTGATGTTTCACTCTCACATTGATGTTTCTCTTTCTCCCTTCTTCTCTGTCTGAAAATACATACATATATACATACATACATACATACATACATACATAATAAATCAAACATATCCTTGGGTGAGGATTTAAAAAAAAAAAAACTTTTTTAAACAAAGCCCATGGGAATAAGGGAAGAGCAGAGCTGGGGGACATGCGGTCGGGGACACCCTAGTGGAGAAGCTGCAGCACAAAACTTTGCTCTGAGCTTCCCCGCCCGCAGCCAGAGGAAGCAAACCAGATCCTCAGGGGAATCCTTTTCCCAGCTCTTGAGCTCTATAGGGTGTTTACTGAGTGAGTCTCTCTAGAGGGGCCAGAAGAGAGGCCCATTGGGGGCTCCAGCAGCAGCGGGTTTGCCAAATGCACAGACACACTCCATCTGCCTGGTCGGCTGGCAGGGGTCTCAGGCTGTTGCTGTGAGACGAGGGAGCCGCCTTGGTGCCTCTGTTGGACTTGCTGTGAGGCCAGCTCTGACACACCAACCAAGATGAGAGTCAGGGGGGCCCACGCCAAGCTCACCCCTCTGGGACACCACCTCTGGGCTGGGCTCTGCTTTGGGGTTTGTATAACAGCAGAGGAGTCTGGGTGACTTTCTGGCCCAGCAGCTGGGCAGGTGCCTTGGTGAACAATTGGAAGTAGGTCCATGCTCTTCATTGTTTTGTTCACTGAGTGCTTTCCAGCACCTCCTTGGGCCAGGTCCTGTGCAGAGAGCTGTGGGCACCATGACAGACAGTGCCTGTTGTGACAGCTGCCACCCAAGAACGAACAGGTGCTGCAAGGATCCCTCAGGGAGTCCTCTTGTTCTAGCTGGGGAGGATCCGGGAAGCTTCCTGGACAGGGGCGTGGCTCGGGCTGAGTTTTGACGAATAAAGAGAAGTCAGCCCAGTGGAAAAGGAGGACAAGGACACTGGGCCGAGAGCCAGGACATTGTGGATTGAGGTCAGGATAGGGGAAGGGAAGCATGGGGTGAGGAGGACGGTGGAGAGGTGCAGAGGCAGGGCCAGGCCAGCACTGGCTGGGTGCACCTTGCAGTGGAGCATGATTTCTATCCTGAAAGCCAGGGAGCCATCAGAGGCACAGCCAGAGTGACGTGGGACTGGGTTGAGGACAGAATCTGCCTGGAATTGGCCTGCAAGGAGGGCCTCCCTGACTGTGTTGAGGGAGGGGAAGAGTCAGATTTGGGCTGTGGGCCTCCTCTGCCTTTCTGCCAACCTGCCAGGCTAGGCTGCCAGCTGGAGCGGCAGGACAAGGCAGGGCTTGCCTACTTTAGGATGTCCTTTCCCGGGCTCGACCCTTTTTGCCAGCCCAGCCTGGACACCTGCCAAGTTTACTCAGGAGCTGTGTCTCCTGTGGCCCTCTCCCTAGAGTAGCAGCAGCGCCAGTCCACAAGTTACCCCTCATACACGCCTGGGGAGAGAGGCACTCCTTTGATTATAAATATTTCCTCCTGGACTGCCCCCAGTACCCTCTCTAGGGCCCCAGGCTGGTGTCCCTAGGAAATCCAGAGGGGCCCTGGAGTGGGAGATAGGAAAACCTTCTGTGGCCATGACCAGATCCCATCCCCACCCCCACTGGCATTCTTGATCCTTCCCAAACAGACTCCAACCTCCTCTGGCCTTATTGTGTCCCTTGCTGTGCCATTGAGCCAAGCTGCCCACTGTTCCCTTCAAAGGGGTACCCTCGATCCAGCATGCTCTTAGCCCCTCTGTCAGAGAGAGCAGCAGAGGCAAAGGATCTGGGTCAGGAGGGGCTATGTTTGAGGATCTGGAAGCAGTGTGTGTGTCTGGAACCCAGAAAGTAAGGGGAGATGCCTGGTTCATGGAGTTGATGAAGCTGAGAAGCCATAGGAAGGACTTTTGTCTTTGGACCAAGAGCAATGGGTGGGAGATGTCATTGACGGTGTAGGCAGGGAGCAATGATTGGTTCTGCTCTGGAAAGCTCCCTCTGGAAGCAGGGAGACCCTGGAAGGGGCAGTTACTGTTACTCAGGTGCGAGAGGCTCGCAGAGCCCCTAGTCCAGGAACTGGTCTGACCCCCACCCCACCCAGGACTTTGTGGGGTATGATTGGAGGATCCTAAGGATCCCCAAGCCAGCTGAATTCAAACTTGAGGCAACCATACACAGGAACTGGGTCACTAAGCTGTGTGCCCACAGATTCTAGCTCAGATTATTAGGTTTGTCTGATGAACAAATGGATGGTTGGATAGATGGATGGATGGTTGGATGGACGGATGGACAGTGGGCGGGTGGGTGGTTGGATGGCATTTACAATCCACTGCAGACTGTGCCAGCCCTGGAGGAATCTGCTTCTGAGTCACAGAAGGACCTCAGGACCTGACAGGAGCTCCTCAGCAAGGACCAGACTTTCCTCATGAACCTTTTGATCTCTGAATTGCACTCAGCCCTTCCCAACTTCTCAGAGACTCTTTGCTCCAGAGTTAATTTTTTTTTCATCATACATTTGACTTGCCCAAGTGTGATGCCAACCAGCCCTGTCCTTCAGCCGCATTGCTGGGGAGGCCCAGGAAGCTGCCTTCCTAGGAGCCAGCCCTTCCTTTGAGCTGCCTCAGGTCCCGGCTGGTGTTCCCCAGAGCAGGGGCTGAGAGAGGCATCCACAGGCTGGCAGCGATCTGGATTCCACCGTGTCCTCTATTGTCACAGCCCTCCCTCAGGCCTAGCTCTGTTCTCCGCTCCAGATGCCAGGCGAGTTGGGCCAGCCACTCAGAACAGGGAAGGGACAATGTAGTCGCTGTGGACTCCATCAATCACCCCTTGGCCGTTGTTGTGGACGAACCAGCAGCCCACATGTGTGCCATTATGGACATCCTTCCTGTAGTCTTTCTGGTAGCCCCTGGAGAAAGGAGAGAGATGCTGTGATACACAGGGTAGACAAGATGGCTGCTTTGCTCATGGACCAAGGTTGGAAAAGGGTGTGATGTTGCCAAGTACATGATTCTCTGGCCAAGAACGAGGTTGCATAGTTACTCCTTCTAGGGGACTGAGTGTGGCCTTTCCCTGGTTTGGAGAGACCAAGAGGGGGCCAAGACCCCAGAGGGAAATGGGGGCACCCCACAGAAGACCAATGTGTGTGGGCAGAGAGGGCTCTTTCCTCCTGGCTTGGTAGTGGGCAGGGTGAGGGTGTCAGTTGGGTCCCCTCACCTGGTGACTGCCAGCAGATGTTGCTTCACCAGCATTGTGGCATGTATCTTTGAGGGCTCATTGCCTGGGTTGAAGTCAGACACTTTAAAAGCAAGGGGGCGGAAGAATTGTCCTGGAAAGAAAAACATTTACACTGTCAGCCCCTGCCATCGCCCAGGTAGCATGGCCACTGGCCTTCCAGGTTAAGGCAAGAGATGAGTGGGGTGCTGTGTGCTGGGCACGGAGTGGCTAGGTTGGCCTTGCACATGGCTTTTCCCTCTGCCCTGCACAGCCTGAAGCTTGACCATTCCATACCCAGCAGCCCGTGTGACTTTGTTGACATCTTGCCACTGTCCAGCACGTAGAAGCCCAGATAGTTAAGGTGGACGGGATGTTTCTTCCACACCTGGTGCAGAACCACCTTAAAGGCAATCCCTTTTCCAAAGGAGACCACCAGAGCCTCCCTGCTGATCTTCACAGAGAACCTAGGGGAGAAGAGGAGGACAGCAGGGTCACAGTGGCCATGACACCAGGCATCTGAATCAAGGACATCCTGGCAGAGCCCACCCTGTGCATGGCACCTGAGAACACACAGACTCCAGGAACTAGCTCAGGGCTGCTGGAGGAAAGACATGTCATGCATGCCAACTCTGCCTCCAGTGAATGCATTCTTGCTCCTCTGTCAGCAGGAAAGGGGCTGTCCTCAGAATCTGGTGGCCTGGGATCCAGTCCCAGCTCAGCCACTAGCTTCCTGGGTAGGTTCTTCCCCATCTCTGAGCCTCTGTGGGAGTAACACTCCCGCCCTGCATACGAGGTTCTGGGTAATCTAAAGACATAGGAGAGGCTGAGCAGTTTGGGAACTAATAAATTCAGCCAGAGAAGATGCAAATAGGATTCTTGTTTTTACCAGATTGCCACGTCTACCTGATCCTTGGGTCCATGTTGCCTTTCCCTCAAGGTCAGCCCTGTGAACTGTCCAGCTACCAATTCTGGTTCTCACAGGGACCCTAGGCGTTGGCTCAGGTCTCCCATGGTCACCCACCCCCAGGTCAGGGGCTGAACTCTGAGGCCATCTGTCTTCCCTGTAACCCCATATGGGTCTTCTGTCTTCAGATTTCTACAAATTCTTCAAGCCTCCTTCAATCGAGTCCTGGTACGGGGCCTTACCTTTCCGAGGTGACCGTGACTGTATCCAGCCAGCTGAAAGTACTCCGTGCAGCCCCATTCTGCAGAGTAATCTTCTCTGTGGTCACCTCTATCCGGAAGTCCATCGGAGCGTTGACAATGCCCACTTTGCCAAGGTAAGTCTTTCTGTTCTTAGAGTTAGAGCTGTTTCCCTTGTCACCAATGATCTGCCCATTTACTGTTAAGCCTGCCAGGGGCAAGGGGCAGTAAGAGACCAGCAAGATCTTCTGATCAGCTGGCCATTCAGGATGTGCCTTTCCCCTCAGCCAGACTTGCTGTGAGGTAGCCGAGTGGGGGTCCCCAGAAGAGGAGGACAGAAGAGACCAGAACTTCACAGTTAACCCATCTGTTCCTGGACACTCTTGGGTCATGCTGTTGGCTGAGGGCCCACAGTGTAGACTGTCTCTTTGCCTGGGCCAGGAAGTATTATTGTTCAGAGGAAAACTATTCCCCAGCTGTAGGCTGAGTCCTGCCTGCAGGGCCAGCCTACCCTTAACTCTAACCCTCTCCCCAACACACTGGTCTTTGGGAACCTGGCTAGCCTGTGGTTCTGGAAAGCCTTCTCCAGCATGTAATCTACATAGAAAGATAGAAGCGTTGTGGGCGGAGTGAGGACCTGGTCCATGTGCCCACCCTGGAGGTCTCCAGGCCTTCCCAGAAAGACACGTGGCCCCAGCCCCACCCTGCAGCCCCCACCTGTAACGGGATCCTGAATGAGGCGCAGCACTGTGCCTGGTTCTTCATCAATGTTGAAGCAGATGGCATCCTTGTTCCCTCGGACTTGGATGATGAAGTGGGGGTCCCCATCCACTGAGGGCACATGAGAGAAAGGGCTAGGTGCTGGGGCCTCACCCTCTGGCCTCTGTGGGATGGACTCCTAGACAGGCAGGAGGCACTGGGCCCTGGGCCCTGAGCCTTGCTCCCGGACGAGCCGGGGAACTCACCATAATAGTAGGGGTTAGAAGGAGGCTGGTAGCTGGCTGTGGACACAAAGGGAGAGAGGGCTGAACTAAACAAGCAGGCCTGGGGAGGCACCAGGACCCCACCCAGAGTTTGGTTCATACCCCACCCTTTCCTGCTTCCTAATGCTCTCAACACCCACCCACCCCCATCTCCTCAGGATCCAACCATCTGCCTGCCCCAGGGAGCTGATTTAGGAAGACTCCAGGGGGATGCGCAGGGCTGTCCTGGGGCAGGGGACTGTGGCCGCGGTGTATACTCACTCTGGTAAGCCATGGCAGGGGCCACTGAAAAAAGAAGCCAAAGGGCAGTCGTGAGCGGGGGCCTCGGGTGCCCTGTTCCCAACACCTGTGCCTTTTCTCTGTCTTGGGGCTACCAGTGCCCAGTGAAACCCCAGCACTGACAGACAGAGGGTGGGGATGTGAGCCTTAGCTTAGGCCAGTGGTCGGCAAACTCAGTCAACAGAGTCAAATAACAACAGTACAACGATTGAAATTTCTTTTGAGAGCCAAATTTTTTAAACTTAAACTATATAGGTAGGTACGTTGTTATTAACTTAATTAGGGAACTCCTAAGCTGGCCTTTGCTAAAAACTCAAGGGGCCAAAGAGCCGCATGTGCCTCATGAGCCGCAGTTTGCCGACCACTGGCTTAGGCAATAGAAATGGGGGCATGCCCAGGAACTTCTTTCTAGGACTGGCAGTGATATGGGTGTGATTTTAAGGCCAAGGGCGGGGCACTTTGATAAGGCTGAAATGAATGCCATCAGAAGGTCAGCTTCTCTGTCATGAGTAATGCTCACAGCAGATCCTGTCTGCCACTCTTGAACTCCTGCCCCATCCCTTGTTGGGGTGGGATGTGGCTTACAGCTGTCCTTGATAGTAACACACACACACACACACACACACACACACCATAAGCACATACATACCAGTGATGTACATTTGACAGGGCTGTTCGAAGGGGAAAGCTGGATAGAACAACCTGTATTGATGGAGGTGGGGCAGGCAGAGGCTGGGGTAGCTCTGCCTGGTGGTGATGGGCTTGTGAGGGGTGAGGCTCCAATTTTATGATGAGAGACACACAGGGTACAGTGAATTCCAGCTCAGGCACTGCAACCAGGCTGCCTGACCCAAATCCCCGGCTCAGCCACCTTTGGACAGAGTCCCTGGTCACACAGACCTAACTTCTGTTACTCAGTTTCCTCACAGTAAAATGAGAACCTTACTGAGAGGGTTGCCATGGGACACATGGAGTATGAGTGCCCGATGTGGGACATGCTCATTTTGCAGGCCACTAATACTCTCGTATGGACTGTCCCTCCTTGGACAGAGGAAGCCATCTCCAGTCAACGGACAAGGGCCCTGGTGCTCAGAGAGGGCAGACCTTGGTCCAAAGTTGCTCATGGGTGGGCAGTGGAGCTGGGACCTGAGTCCAGGCGTGCTTGGAAAGGCCTCCTGGGCTCTCTGTCATCTCCCTCCCGGGACGCCCACCCAGCTGCTGGCTGAAGCTCACCTGATTCCTGAGGCCCTGTGAGGGAAGAAGGGGAGAGATGCGTTAGCAGCCACAGAGTCCTGGGGTCGGGGCCAATGTGATCAATATGCTGCCTGTCCAACCAGCCCCAGGCTGTGGGCCTCCCAGCAGCCAGCTGTGCTCCCGCAACCAGGAGCTCCTGGCCTGGCCTGGGCCAGCTCTTTGCCTCCCTTTCCCCCCAATGCCCACACCCCCAGCCCGTGTGGCCAGTTGTGGGGATACTCAGGGCTGCCCTCTTGGGGTATGGTGAGCAGGCCTGGTCCCAGCCTCCAGCTCTCAGAGCCTCTTCCTCTCGCCATCTCCAGGCACGTGCTCGGGGCCTAGCTTTAAGGCTGGGAGTGCTTCTTCCTATGTATCTGAGCCCTTCCATGTTGCAGCCTAAGTCCCTCTCCCAGAAGTGACCCTGGGCAGGGGACTCACTTCTGTACTCATATCCCTTGAGAGACTCAGAGGATCCTGATCATGATCACCCCATCTCCCACTGTCCCTGCTGATGGCTTCACTCCCTCCAAACATGCTCCCCAGCGCTTGGCCAGCTTTCCTTCAGTGCCCCGGGGCCTGCTCCTCTACAGTGGGGCTGGGTCTCCCCAGCCTGGCCCACTCCTCTCAGGACACCCAAGGCCCGGCCCTAGAGGAAGGCCTCCAAGTTCTGGTCTTCACTCCCCATGCCCACCTTCCCCAGGCTTGTCAGCAATAGCCATCTGGTTGTCACTGTCCTCAGGCTTGGTCACCACCATGGACGTCAGTGGAGTCACAAAGTGGTACTTGAGGGACAGGTCCAGGGCCTGGGCTGTGAGGTTCTCCTTCTCGGTACCATGGGCGTTCTTGCTGTTGGGAGGGGTGTGGCGAGAGGGTTAGCCTGGAGCTAAGCTCCCTGCCCATCTTTCCTGCTCTGACACCCAGCACCAGGCCAGGAGCCCCAGTGGCAGCCCAGGACCCCCTATGCGCAGGACGGAGCCTGCTAGTGCTCAGAAAAACCTGGTTCAGCAGCTCCCTGGGACAGATGGACAGGCTGTGCTTTCTCTCTGAGGGGGCCTCCATTTCCCCAGCTCTCCCATCTAATGAAAGATAATATGCAAATTGACCATCATTCCAACACATGATGGTCGCCCCATGTGCTCAAAGATGGCCACCCCCATGTGGTCAAAGATGGCCGCCATAAGATGTCCAGCAGGAGAGGGCAGTTGTGGGCGATCAGGCCAGTAGGGGAGGGTGGTTGTGGGTGATCAGGCCATCAGGGGAGGGCGGTTGGGAGCAATCAGGCCAGCTGGGGTGGGCAGTTGGGGTCAACCGGGCTAGAAGAGGAGGGCAGTTGGGGGCTCTGTGAGGGTTGGTCCTGGGTCACCGTTTGTCCAGCAGCTGCTCAATGGTGAGGTAGGCCCAGAGCCGCTCAATGTAGCTCCCGAAAATGTAGTCCTGCTCCTGCAGGGCCTTCTCCATCTCCTTCAAGTCCACCTCCTCTGTGAAGGTCAGGTCAGTGAGCGCCTGGGGCAGGGGTGGGAGAAGGTGAGAGGCGTAAGGAATGGAGGCCTGAAGCCAGGTGGCCCGGTTCAGGGGCGGCCACTGCTGGACCGTCAGCCTGTAGGCACCGGCTCCATCATTGCTTGATCTCCCATTCCCAGCCCATATCCAGGCCCAGCCCAGCTTACCCCGTGGCCCTTCACATCTGCCTTAAAGTTGTTCATGTCCTCGTCCACCAGGCGCCCAGCCACCACGATCTCAGAGCCATCATAGAGGTGCTGGTAAGTGTTCTGGGTCAGGTCCAGGATAGCGTTCTCAGGGTACTCCACCTCCACTCCCGTCAGCAGCGGGTTGGCCACCTCCTCATAGAAGCCCTGGAGTCCAGAGAGGGGACCTGGTCATCTCAGGCCACCAGGACAGCGGGCCCAGAAAGGAGTGTGGGAGGGATCTCACTGACGCCTCCGAAGATTGTTGAGTCCCACAGGCTGGGCTGAGCCTGGCCCGATCTCCACTTCTACATGGCCCTGGCTGTGCCCTTCAGTGAGTGGGAGCCCCTCTGCCTCCCCTACCTCATCCCATCCAACCCTTCACACCCAGAAAAATACAAGCGTTCTTGCACTTAGAAAGCACTCATGAAATGTTTGTTGGCATGAAGGGAAGGAGGGGAGAAGGGCAGGAGGAGAGGCTGGCTAGAGAAGGTGTCGGGTGGGAGCAGGTGGGGATGGAGGCCCAGGGGTCCACGGCAGAGGGGGAGATGCAGGCAGCTGGCCCAGGAAGGGTTGGCGTTTCCAGACTTAGCGAAAAGTAGAGGACATGTTGTTAAATTGGAATGTCAGATAAACAAGAAGTTAATTTTTGTTATAAGTATGTCTGTTATGGGCTGAATTGTGTACCCCCAAAATACCTAAAATATATACTTAAATGCCTTAATCCCAGTCCCTCAAGATGTGACCTTGTTTGGGGACAGGGTCTTTACAGAGGTAACCAATTCAAAATGAGGTCATTGGCATGGACCCCAATCCAATGTGACAGGTGTCCTTATTGAAAAGGGGACAGACACACACAGGGGAGAGGATGGGAAGAGACAAGGAGAAGCCATGGAGAGAGGCCTGGCATATCCCCCTCGGGGCCCTCAGAGGAACCAACTCTGCCGACACCTTCATCTTGGACTTCTAGCTTCCAGAACTGTGGGATAGTACATTTCTGCTGTAAGCCTCTCGGTTTGTAGCACTTTGTCCTAGCAGCCCCAGCAAACTAATGCAGTGTCCTATGCAATCTTTAGGGCAGACTTAACACTAAAAAAAGTACTTTTTTCCCCCAGAAATTCTTATTTAACCGATGTCCTATATTTGCACTGGCAATCCTATGGAGGAACCTCTTCCGTGCAGTCCGATGACCACGTAGAACCATTAATGATGGGTAAGAACCAGAGGTAGATTTCAATTAAGAGGAAGTTCTTTCCTATTATTGAAATGACCACCCAATGGCACAGCTCCCTGAGGAAGGAGTGAGCCCCTCATTCCTGGATGGGGGCAAGACAAGGCATACCTGCAGCTGCAAGTTGGCATCGGAATCCTCATAAATGCGCCGGGCGAACCCATCGTTCTCCAGGGCCAAGCTTTCCAGGAAGTTATAATTCAGATTGTTGCCAAAGCCCAGGGTGTATAAGGGGAACCTGCCTCCAATGGCACTCAGCACGTTCTCCTGTATCTTAGCGGGTCTGCTCTCACCTGCAGGATAAAGGGGTGTTCACACTCTAGCCACCACCCGGACAACTGTCTGGACCCGCTCTGTCTGAGGAGATCTGACTCCTGCATGTGCAGCGCGGGTGGCATCATGGCCTGGAGCCTTTGTCCGGCCAGAGGGTGAGCAGCCCTGGCAGGGGGAGGCAGGTCCCTGACCTCGAGGGGCTCACAGTCAGGAGCCCTGGGGAGAGCTGCCCAAGGTCTTGCAGCAAGCGGGCTACAGAGCCAGGAGGGGCAGCCATGCACTGCGGTTCTGATATAGAGCCATGGCCCCCTGCCTCACCAACATTGGCGTCCCCGTCAGTCAGCATGATGACGATGGAGGTGCTCCTCTCCGGCACTCTGTGCTCCTCCCGGGCCTTGTTCAGCATGCTGATGCCTGTCAGCAGCCCGTCGTTCATGCTGGTGCCTGGCACACAGAGAGCACCGTGGGAGTGGGTCCTCAGGGGACCACCATGGAGGAGGGGGTCTGCTCATGTGCACAAGTACTCTGTCTGCCAGTACGTGGTGGTACTCAGTAAATACTGCCTAGTGAGTGAAGAATGAATGGTTTACCCTTTCAAATGGGGTAAAACCTGCCTCTCAGGGTTGCTGTAGGGATAGAAGCACCTGGTGATGGTAAAAACAATTTGGGAAACAGTCAGGTGGACTGCCACCCCTTCACTGGGAGGAGAGGGGAGCAGGAAAGACATCACTTGTGATTTTCCGTAAGAAACGACCAACAGTAAGGTTCTCTGTGGCCTTATCTTGCTGAGAGTTGCGGTATAGAAACAGACAGATGGATTTTCTTGGACCCTGCGATCAAGCCTGAGGATCCCAATCCACTCCCAACTCAACCCATAGCCAGGGTCTGCTGCCTGGCCAGCAAACCTGACCCCAGGGAGGAGGGAAGCAGGCTGCTCAGGCAGAGGGAGGGGCAGTGAGAACGTTGCTCTCCCCTCTCTTCTGACCTCCGTTTGCTCTCATGTTCTTCACAAACTCCCTGGCCTCCTGGATGTTCTCAGGAGTGGCTTGAACTAAAGTGTCTTTCCAAGTGGTCACATCTCCACGGAACAGGATGAAGTTCAGGTAGTCCTCCTCTTTTATATCCTCCAGGATTTTGAGGAGGGCATCCCTTGTCTGGGAAAGAGAAAGACAGGCAGACAAGAAGCTGGGAGAGGGAGCCACAGACAGCCTGGTGTCTTCGCAGCTGGGGCTGGCAGTGGGGCCTCTGCCGCCTGCAACAATGGGGTGGACATTGGTGCCCCTTTTATCCTTTTCTCCTTCCTCCTCTTTCACTGGAAACATCAGCTTTCTCCACTTTAAAAAAACAGAAGACTGTCGCCCAGCCTGGATGGTGCGGTTGGTTGGAGTGTTGTCCCGTGCACCAAAGAGGTTGTAGGTTTGATTTCTGGTCAGGGCAAATACCTAGGTTGCAGGTTCAATCTCCAGTTGTTGCACCTACAGGAGGTGACCGATTTATGTTTCTCTTGCACATCGATGTTTCTCTCGCCCCGCCTTCCCCTCTCTCTATAAATCTATAAACATATCCTTGGGTGAGGATTTTTTTTTAATATCTACCCCCCATCTCACCACCACTTCTCAACCCCACTTGCACGGAAGAGAGTACCTGCTCTATTTTCCGGCCAGACATGGAGCCGCTGACATCAATCACGAAGACCACATTCTTAGGCACCACAGGAAGGCCTTGAGGGGCAAAGAAGTGCACAAAGTAGCCATTGACTATCTGGAAAGGGGAGAGAGAGACTAGAGGTCATGTCCATGAAGCAACCACACGGTGGCTACTCTTGCAAATAAAAGCTGACATTTAGCAGGGCGAGAAGAAGATGTCCGATTTGGGTAAGTGTGCCACACAGGTTCTGGGCCGCCTGCCACCCCCATGCCCTGCAAGAAACATGGCCTTGGACCCAGTATCCAGGGGGATGGCCCTAGATGCAGCTGCGGCCCCTCCCGCACCAGCCCTCACTCCACTGTGACGCGGAATCCACCAGCCTGATGAAGCCAGTAGGGACGTACCTGCACGTTGGCTGGAGACTCTCTGTTCACATCGTAGGTTATGATGAAGTCTCCGTTGAGGAGCGTGTCTCCACAGGTTGGGCATGAACGCTGTTGGTCCAAGCTGGGCTTGAAGGACACATGGCCCTGAGGGGGGGAGATGGAGGGTCTTGCTCAGCTTGTCCAGGCACTGCCCACTGCAGACCTCAGCCCATGGGTGCCTTGGGGGCCGAGGCACAGTCCTCAGAGGGAGAAGCCCAGGGGTGGGCACCCGGCAGTCCTGCCACCACCCAGCATACACTGGACTTCCTGAGCACTTCTCTCTCCTCGGAGATCAGGGGCAACTTGGAGGACAGTGGCCTTATCTGACTCAGCCTTTGTCTTTCTCTGTGAAGCTAAGTCGCTGTGTTCAGCCTGCTTGGACTGAGAAGCCACTTACGGAGGGGAGCTTTCCACCGTGAAAAGGAACTTCATGTTGGGTGGTATGTGTTGGTGCCCAGAGGAGGAGGAGGGGAAAGGGAGCAAAGCAGGGAGGTGGGAGAGGGCACTGCCCTGCAGAAGCCAGCAGCCCTCTGAGTGTGTGCTCCTTGGGCCTCGCCCTAGAAGTCCTGAGTGACTTAGGTTTGCTCTTCATGTAAACATGCATGCATCCACAGCCCATGGTCAGCAAGTCCCTGGAATAGTAGGGGCCTTGGGGATCACAGTCAACCACTAGCACCAAGAATAAAGTTCCCGTTCAACTTCCACCCCCTCAATGTGGAGTGAGCAGGTCTGACTGCCTCTGGCCTCAGTCTCCTTATCTGTAAAACAGGGGCAGTACCCTGTCCTGCCTACCTCCCAAGGGAGAATGAGACTGGGCTTTATAAATGGTCCCGCCCCCCCCCCCCACCACACACAGACACACACATACAAGTTCCAGCACAAGCACTTTGAGGTAATCAAGCACCCCTACTGGCCCTGCTGAAACTGGGGGACAGGATGAGGGGTTGGGGAAGGGCTGCTGGGGCATGTCAGTTCCTCCAGAAGGTCGTCCTCAGCAAGCAGCCCCCTGCCTCCAGCATGCCCACCCCTGACCCAGGTGGCCAGGGAGACAGTGATGGCAGCAGAGAGACACACGTTCACTAGCATCAGCCAAGCCCTAGGGCTCAGACTGGTCCTGCTAGGGTCTGAGTTCCTGCCCCTGCCCCTGCCCCCCAGGCCTGAGAGGCATCTATACCACCTTTTTCCCTGAGAAGGACTTGGTGAGGGCGCTTCCCAGCAGGTCATTGGTGATGAATGAGGCCTCAGCATCCAGCATGCTAATGCCCTGGGGCTCAAAGATGTCTACCTGGATCTGCAATGTGCAAAGGTAAGGAGATGTTACTCAGTGACAGTACACAGGCCAACCTCTAGGACAGGGCCCACAGAGATGGGTCAGTGATGGTGCAGGGACCAGCTTCTAGCACAACTCTGTGACAGCCACACCTGGAGTCTCCCAAAGAAAATGACCCAAAGGGCCCGTGAAGGGTACTCTAACCCCAAAGCTCTCCAATGGCCTGCCAGATGGTGTCCAATTTCCACCATGAAAACATTTCAGATCTGATGTAGGTAGAGCACCATTATAACCAGTTACCAGCTATGCAGAGACACTTTGTGATGTTGCCCCAAGGGCCCAGCATCCAAAGACCTGGGTGAGTCCAGCCCAGCCTCCTCCTCCCCTTGGCCCAGTTGCTATGGCCAGAGCCATTGTAATTCCCCCAAGCTTCCTCAACCCCAAGTGGTGAGGCCTGGACTTCTGTGACCTTGACCTTGCTCCGAAGTCCACCCCAGGGGCCCTTCCCCAACCTCCCATCCTGGGCCCACAGTTTCAGCAGGGCCTGCAGAGGTGTTTGATTACCTCAAAGTCCTTGACCAGTTGTTTGGGCTGGACCTTAAGATACATCTCGTACTTGCCCTTGTTCCTCTTCAGCAGCTCTTCGTAGGTCAGCTCAAACGTGACGTTGCTGCCCGCAGCCACATTGACTGACACCGTGAATTTCTCCAACTTCCGCCCAGAGGCCCTGAATGGGGTGCAAGACAGCTATTGCCCCACAGACTGCACAACCCCACCCATCCTGAGCCTTGGGTTCAAGTCAGCCCCTGGGGGGAGACACCTACTCACTCTAAGCCTCATTTACCTCAACATCAAAATGGAATAATGTGAGAATTACGAACACATTTTGCAATAATAATGATAATAATAACTGCTGCTGTTGTTGTTTGCATCCGTTACAGACCATTCTCCCCAAGGCCTGGGGCTCCATACTTACTTGACCAAACCAGCTGTCTTGCCCTGGGACACAGCCTTTTCATACTGCTTCTTGGCGACTTCCTTCTCCTTGACATTACCAGGGTAGGTAACACCGTCGATGGTCCTGCAGGGAAAGAGTTGGGGGGCTCATGCTGGGCCAGACTCCCCTCCAGAGCCCAGAGCCAGCAGCCATGGGGACACCCACAGCGTGAAGTTGGTGATGAAAGCGGTCTTGGGCAGCTCCACGTCAAAGGAAACCTCCTTGGCGACATCTGCCCGGTTGACGGCCCTCGTGGTGACAACATTGTGAGCAAAGCGGGAGGTCACCTTGCAGCTGACCTTGGTACTGTAGACCTCAATGTCGTCAGCCTTCTGTGGGAGAGGGGATGGTGATCAGTGGTGACCTGCCAACCAGGGGCCTGGAAAGGAGGTCTTCAAACTGGCCTCTCCCCTTCCAAACTCCCTTTACAGATTCCAAAGGCCCTGCCTGGGAAGCGTCCCAGTCTCTCCTGGTGGCCTCCTCCATCCCCTGTTCAGTTGGCCACCACTGTCCTGATGACAGGCGCCTGGCAGTCATGGTGGCCCTGGCATGCGCGGGCCTTCCTGAGCACCTCTCTCCCCTCGGAGTCCAGGGCCTGCTTGGAGGGCAGAGGCCTTGTCTGATTCAGCCTTTGTTTCTCCCTGTTCACTGGGCCCCACAGGTTCCTTAGCTCAGCCTACCTCGTTCCTCAGCAGCAAGAAGTCACTTAGGAAGGGGAGTTTTGCACCATGAGAAGGAACTTCACATTATGCCAAGAGGAGAGGGCGAGGGGAGGGAGCAAGCCAGGGAGCAGGGAGGGTGAACTGAGGGAGGCTCTAGGGAGATGTCTGGGTTAAACATGGCCTCCTTAACCCTGTAATCTGTTTCCATGCAGCCTGTAGCCAGGGAGATCTTGTACAAAACAAATCTGACCCTGTTTCCTCCCTCTTAAAACCTTCCCGTGTTCCTCATTGCCCTCAGGGCAGTGTTCCCCATGCTCTGAAGTCCTCCAGGCGGGTCCTATCACCTCCACTATGGTGCTCCAGCCAAGCCAGGTCTCTGCCCTCTGACCCCAGGGGTGGGGGGTCAGAGACCTGTCCCAGCTCTTCCTGCTCACCTTTCACACTTGCATTGAGAAAGCTCGCCCTCTACCTCCTACTGTGCCCTTTGGTGATTGTGTGATTCTACCTCCCCAATAGGCACTTATTTCCTGTGCTGACAAGAGAGTGTGGGGCAGGACGTCATGCCCCCAGTGTTCTCTTTCCCGGGGGCCGGGGGGAGGGTGAACTGAGGGAGGCTCTAGTGCAGTGGTTCTCAACCTTCCTAACGCCGCGACCTTTTAATACAGTTCCTCATGTTGTGGTGACCCCCAACCATAAAACTGTTTTCATTGCTACTTCATAAATCTAATTTTGCTATTGTTATGAATCGTAATGTAAATATCTGTGTTTTCTGATGGTCTTAGGCGACCCCTGTGAAAGGGTCATTCTACCCCCAAAGGGGTCGGACACACAGGTTGAGAACCGCTGCTCTAGGGAATCGTCTGGGTTAAATGTGGATGTGAAGATGCTTTGTGAAGGTGTGACAGGGCCTTTCACTGCCCACCCAGTACCAGCAACTGCTTGGGAAGTGTTTGTGGAAGGAAGGACAGTGCAATGGCCATCCTGGACTGCATTTGGAGAGGTCAGGGGGCATGGTTCTATGCCACTCTTTCCTGGGGGTCGTGAGTCACATGGGCGTCTGCCAGGGTAGGGGCTGTGAGCTGTGTGTCAGCTGTGCCGGACCTGTGCTATGGCCCAACTCTTCAGCTGTTGGGCAACCAGGTCCACCCTGCCTCCCTCACCATGCCTCCGCCCTGGTGAAAGTCCTCACCTTTTCCACGATGCTGCGTTTCTGGAAAAGCAAAGACAAACACACTGTCAGGTCAAGGCCAAGGCCACTGTGGCTGGGGGTCAGGTTCTTGGCAGACACCAGGGTTCAGTGGTGACCCCCACATACACCTTGAAGGGCCTCTGGATGTAGGACCCACCTGGAGCCAAGGTCAAAGGAGGAAGGGCTCTGAATAGATGGGGAAACTGAGATCCGGAGAGAGCAGGTCTCAGGCTACCCAGAGGAGAGGACAGGGCTTTTCCCTGCTGCACAGACCTTGGCGCACTCTGCCTGTCCCTGCACCGGGTCCATGAGGCCTCCCCCAGAGCACCCCGCACCATGCACACCACAGGCTCAGCCCAGCCCTTCCTAGGCGCCTCTGCCCTTTTCTCAGAGGTGGACCTGCACAGCTGCTCAGTGAGGTGAGCAGTTCGTGGTGTATCACCCATTTGACAGGTGGGGAAACAGAGGCCCAGGGAGATTTAAGAGCCTTGCCCAGAATCAAAGGGTAAGTTTGGAGCCCAGTCCTCCCAAATCCCAGCCTTGTCCCCTGCAGCTCACGACCCCGCCCTCCTCCTCCCCCTCACACATGTGGAGGGCCACCCAGACTGGGACTTCTACCCTGTGATGGACCCAGATTGTAAAGAGAGGGCAGACTTACCTCAAGTGGCCGGGAGGGGCTTCTTGGGAAGCCAAAGACCACCGAGGTGGAGAGCAGGGCCACGATGAGGCAGGGCCACCGAGCAGACGCCATCGCTGAGCTTCTAGGCCTGGCCCGCGCTCTTTATATGAGCCAGCTGACCGGTGGGGTCAGTGACCTCCAGCAGTGCGGGAGGAGAGGGAGGCGGAGGCTGTCCGGGAAGCCAGCATTTGGATGGAGCAACAGGGTCTGGATTTGCCTGAACCAAAGGGGCCCCACGGTTATTGTCAACAGCGTGTGAACTTCACTCCCAGGGGCTGGGGGACATGGAGGCCTGGTGTAAGCGGAAGCTGTGTGCTGGCAAATGGGCCCTGGGACTCCCTGGGTGGGGACAATGGTGACAAGGTGTGGAGTCACATTTAGAGCAAACAGCCTAAATCTCTCAGCCTCGTTGGCTCTTACCCGCACTGCTGGCAGGGCCCCTGGATCGCAGCCACCCCCTGCTCAAGGCGGCCAGGGCCCAGAACCAGACCCCTCACTCTAAGGCTCCCATTCCCATGGCTGCCGCCCTTGCTCATTATCCTTCTCTGGTTCTCATGGCCCAGGGAAAGGGTGAACCCCAAGTCCTGTGGCCCAGCTCTCTCTGTAACCTGGTTCCAACTTGCTTTTCTGCACTTTCTCTCCGCCCACTGGCATGCCCTCCCCTAGTCTGCACATCGCTTCTCTCATCTCTGCCCCTGTGCCCTCCTCCGGAGCCTTCCTCTTTCATCCCCTGGCTGACCACAGGCAGCTTGCTGCATCGGAACTCTGTGTTGAGGTTTGCATGTTGAGGACTGATTCCGGCCTCTAGACTCTGGGCTCCCGGAGGGCCAGGCCATGTCACATTCATCCCTGAGTTCCCAGGGCCTGGCCAGTGACTCAGCTGCCTTCAGTTTCTTAAAGAGTCATTTCCCGCCCTGGCAGGGGGGCTCAGTTGGTTGGAGCATCATCCATACACCAAAGACTGTGGGTTCAGTTCCGGTCAGGGCACATACCTGGGTTGCAGGTTTGATCCCCAGTGGGGGCACGTGCAGGAGATAACAGATCAATATATCCCTCTCTCTTGTTCTCCCTTCCTCTCTCTGTGAAAATCACTGAAAACCTGTCCTCAGGTGAGGATTAAAAAAGAGAGAGAGAGAGAGTCATTTTCCAACAGTGTCCAGTGAGGCTGGAGGGCCGGTCTCCAGGACAACGGAAGCTTCGGAGGCAGGGTCTGGTCCCCTCCTAGTTGGAAACGAGACTCCTGGGCCTCACCAGGGCACTACCAGCTACTAGACCTTTCAGAGTGGCAACTATGAGCAAAGTGACCCATTAATCCTCCCACTTAGCCACTCTTTCTGTTTTTTTTTTTTATTTTAATATATTTTCATTGATTTCAGAGAGGAAGGGAGAGATAAAGAGAGAAAGAACTATCAATGATGAGTGAGAGAATCATTGATCCACTGCATGCTCCCTACTGGGGATCGAGCCTGCAATCTGGGCATGTGCCCTGACCGGGAATCGAACTGTGACATCCTGATTCATAGGTCGAGGCTCTACCACTGAGCCACACTTCCAGGCCCACTCAGCCACTCTTAATGGAGTTGACAAGGATGCCTGGGCACAGGGCAGCTAATTTATGGATTGTACCATGGCCTTGGCTGAAAGTTCTGCCCCTGACTGTGAGATGTGCAGAGACAGTTGACTGCTAGGAACAGAGAAACAGAGCGAGAAACCACCCCATCCCCCAATACTTTGCGTTTTGTGGGAGGGTCAACTTGAAATAGCAATCTGAGGTTGTTCAAGAGGCTCCTGAGGGACAGCTGGGCACTTGGAGGGACCTAAGGTCATCATGCAGAATTTAGACTTAGATACAACCTAAGAGACCCTGAGACTCGCCCATTTCCTTACTACAGGAGGGGGAAATGAGGCCCCAATCGGGCAGAGCCTTGCTCAGAGTGACCCCCAGCTGGCAGCCCTCGGCTCTCCCTGGAGAAGCCCGGGAAACTCCAGACAACAGATTGGTCTCTGGAACTCCATCGGCCGCCCCGCTGCCTGCCATGGAGGGCTCTGTGTTCCCTGGGCCTGGAGCAGCCACGGAACTCAGCGTTGGTGTTGTTGATGTGGGCCCTCGAGGGCCTCATTTGGAGTGGGAACTGAACAGAGAAAAAGCAGAAACCCTTTGGAAAGGAGTGAGTGGGGGCCTGTCCACGTTCACCCGAAGGGCCGGCAGCATCCTGAAGTATAGGTTCACCTCGCTCACTGCACCTGCACCCTTTGACATTGGGCTTTGCTGGGCAAAAGGCAAAGCCATGGAAAGGAAGGACCCTGGTGGAATATTCCATGAACCAGTATGGGAGCCAGAGAGCTGCTGTTCCTGGCCCCTGAAACCCCAGCTTCTGAGCACTGGCCGCCTCTGCCTTTGGGAAATATTATCTCGCTGTCAGAGGTTGCAAACCCCCCACGGGGGAATGGAGTGAAGGGTGGGGGCAGGAACTGTCTCCTGAGACCCTGAGTCCAGGGGGTGCAGCCTCCAGCTACTGGTAGCACTTCTTTCATACATTCACTTTAAGTGATGCTTTGGAATTTCTAGAGTCAAATCCCACAAGGCTGTGGCTACCAGTCGCCCACCAGACTGGAGTATTGATATGGGAGTAGTAAAGCACTCAGATGCTGATGCCACACAGCACGGTTCAAATCCCAGCTCTGCCCCTCAGAAGATGAGTGATTTTGGACAAATTACCTTACCTCAGTTTCCTTAGCTTTCAAGGAGCCTGATAAAAGCCCGCCCTAGTGCTGCTGGCAGCATGCATTGAGCTCATTCAACGAAGGCACCTAGAACAGTGCCTGGCTCCAGGAAGCACTGAGGCAGGAGTGGCTGTGGCTGGTCATTCCTGTACATGCTGCCAGAGTGTCATTTGGTCCCTGAACCTGTGTCAGGAGCTGTGGGGTACTCTCAGGGCATTCAGAGAGCAGGAGGCAGGTGCAGGGGAGAACAGGATGGGGTGCAGGCGAATGGATGTGGGTAACCTCCCAGCCTCCAGTTCTGCTGTGACCCCCCTCCCCCCCGGCAAGCCCTTCTGAGGGGCAGCATCTTGAATTGCCTCCCTGCCATTCTCCCTTCCAAAGAGCAGCCAGCCTGGAAGGGGCATAGTCTTATCTTTAATGGAAGTCATGGATGCTTTGACACAGGGAACCCCTTGAACAAGGAGGGATCACCCTCCTCCTAGGCAGGGCAGGTGTGCTGGTTAGGGGGCTCAGAAGATATCGGGGACGATGTAGTCAGTGTGAACACCATCGATCAGTCCGACCCCATTGTTGTGAACGAACCAGCAGGTCATCTCGGTCCCATGCCGGGGGTCCTTGCTGTAGTCTTTTTGCAAGCCCCTGGGGAGAGACAGGTCATCTGGGGTCACCTTGAGGATCCATCAGGGCTACCCCTCCCAGGAAGCCCACCCCACCCATGTGACACCAGGAGGATGGCTTGGACCAACGATGGGCAACGCCAAGGGCAGAGATGCTAGCAGAGCAGCCCACCCACCTGGTGACGGTAAGTCGTTGGTTCTTCACCACCATTGTGGCGTCTGTCTTTGTGGGGTCGGAGCCTGGGTGCAGGTCGGACACTTTATAATCAAAGGGGTGAAAGAATTGTCCTGGAAAGGCACAATGGAGGCAGCCGTTACTGGCTGGGAGCTTTTTTCATGCGTTGCACTTAGTAGGTGCTCACTGGAGATTTAAGAGTTCCTGGAATTTTTTCAAGAGCTTGACTGTTTCTCATAAATTTTGGCATCAAAGCCACTCATCTAGTTCACCTGCTGTAGAGAAGCAACTGTATTGTCAGCTGGTGACACCTCCTGTCTTTTTGGACCAGTTCCCGAGGAATCTGGCTGGGAGAGAGGGTTGGTGGGTAGGGGCCCCAGAGAACACTGTCTGCAGCAAGGCCACAGGAGAGGCACTGTGGCTGATGACCATCCCACCAGGGGCCTCTGGGCCCACTGGACCGTTCTGCTTGCTAACCGGGTCTTTCCCCATTTGCTCCCCTGCCTACCTACACTTTGGTTTCACTGTGCGTTTGCTTCATCAGAGCCTTTTTAAAAAATATTTTTATTGATTTCAGAGAGAGGAAGGGAGATTAGAGAGATAGAAACATCAATGATGAGAGAGAACCATTGATCAGCTGCCTCCGGATCGACCCTACTGGTGATTGAGCCTGCAACCCAAGTGTGTGCCCTTGACTGGCATCGAACCTGGGACCCCTCAGTCCTCAGGCCAATGAGGTATCCATTGAGCCAAACCATCTAGGGCAATCATCACAGCCTTTTTGAGGGGCAAGACCCTCACCAGGACAAGCCCTCTTTGGATCTCTGAGCCTTGGAAGTCATTTTGGAGGTGACCCTGATTGGATGCCCAACTTCAGAGGTGACCAGTCCACGGGCTTCAATGCCCCACCCCCACAGCTCTGTCCTCTGAATCTGGATGTCCCCAGCTATGGATGGACAGACAGACCAGTCTGTCTATGGGTAGATGCTGATGGAAAGGTGACTTCATGGGCATCTGATTTCTCTACCCCATTCCCACCCCAGAGCCCACAAGGTAAATCCTGGCAGTTTGGCAGGAAAGGGGCAAACCTAAGGGAACCCCTGCCGACAACCAGGGAGCAGGTCTTGGCATTCACCAAAAGCCTGTAATTCAGCCTCAAAGCGAGCGCCTTTCCCCTTTGCCCACTGTGCCCAAGCTCGAGCTTGGCCAGCCAGGCAGACAGTGTGAGGCCACAGCTCCCCGTCTGTGAAAAGGACAGACAGACTCAGGGTCGGGGGGTCAGGGGGTGATGCTTCGTCTGGAAGGCTTCCTGGATGAATGGGGCCTTGGATTGGCTAGAACTCAGTGAGCGGGGAGAGGTGGGCACGGGTCTCGGCCTGAAGGCCTGGGTTCTAAGGAGGCTCTGGTCTCGGCAAGGCTGGCTTGAGGGAGCCCCCATCAAGAAGAAGCGCCCCCCTGTGAAGGAGGAGGACCTGAAGAGGGCCCGAGGGAACCTGACCAAGAACCAGGCGATCAAGTCCAAGACCTACCAGGTCATGCAGGAGTGTGGTGAGTGTTCTCCGGGCTGGGGGACCAAGAGGGGGAGGGACGATGTGTGTCAGCAGGAGGGGGTGTAATGGGGGGAGGTTCTATGGGTCTTTTCTAAGAGTCCAGAGCTCATGGGTTCCCCACAAAAGAGGCTTTCCCTCACCAGGAGGCTGGGCTGGACCTCTGAACCTCCCCATCCTGCCCGCAGAGCAAGCCGGCGTTGCCGCACCATCTGTGTTCAGCCGAACCCGGACCGGCACTGAGACCGTCTTTGATAAGCCGAAAGCTGGGCCTGCCAAGAGTGTCTTTGGCTGAGAAGTACACACCACGCCACTTCCCTGGGCACTGCCAACACCTCGACACAGGAGTCTTTCCCAAGAACTCTTCCATGCCAGCACTCCCCCGCTCACCTGTTGCCTCTGGGACTGCCGCCCCTCCCCCCTCTCCTTGGCCCCTCAGCCCAGGAACTCTGCACCAGGCCCTGGGGAACACCAATAAAGAGGATGCCCGAGCGGCCCCGGCATTTGGAGAGTGTTGTGTGGAACTGGCATGGCCCCTTCGTGCAGGGTGGGGCGTGTTCTGTACCCGTCCATGTCTTTGGGAGGGACCTACATGATCCTGAGGTGCTATTGCCACTGCTCCATCCTAGAAAGAGCCTTGGGTGTGAGATCTGGTGCTGATCTGTGTGACCTCAGACCATTTCTCCTCTCCTGAGGCTCCGTTTCCCCTTGTATTTGACAGGAGAGTTGAGCTGAGGCCCATTGCACCAACCAGGCCACATGTACAGAGTGAAGCAGCTGGGGCCTGGGCTCCCCCTCCTGCTGCCTTCCACAGAAGCCAGCGAGATGCTTCTAAGGACCCCAAGGCTCTGCAAGAGCCAGAGACCTTGCAGGCCCCGCCCCCCTGAGCCCTTGTTCTGCCTCCTCACCATCTTGCATCCCTCCAAGACAAAGCCCTGTCAGGGTCCTGTGGCCAGAGGCAGTCTGCTTCCTGAGCTTCTCCCCGCTCTCCCAACTCCAGGTGAACCTCCCCTTACTACGCCCACAGCTCTGCCTGCGCCTTGGGAAGCCTGAGTTCTGGGCTTGTGTGAGATCCTTTCCTCTTGAATTCAGTGAGCAGGGAGAGGTGGCTGCAGTATCCCCTGTGTGCATGGAGCTCTCAGATTCAGGGGAGTACAGAGGCCCATCCAGCTGTGACAGCAAGACCACGCACAGTCCCGGGCTGGACTGGCAGGGCCTGGGCTCCCAGGCTTGGCTCAGGGCTGTGCCCCTAGGGAAGCCCTGCCTGTCCCCTGGGCAGGTGGAGCTGGCTGCTCTGAGCCTTTCCCACGCCCCGGCCTGGCCTGGCTCCTCATATAGCTGTTTCCAGGCTGGGCCTGTGTTCTCTGCCCTGAGGGAGCAGACCTTCTGTGGGGACAGGGCCTGGGCCAGCTCACTGGGCTCCTTGGGGAGGCTCTTCCCCAGCGTGTAGAAGGCAGTGTGTGCCGTGTGTAATGCCAATAGTGTCACATCCAAAGGGCGAGCGGTGCCGTTAGGCACAGAGATGAGGCTTCTGGCTGGAGTCCCCAGAAGGAAGGGGAGCAGCCACAGACAGCTCCAAAGTCCAGGCTGCCCTTCCCCAGGGCCAGATGCGACTGCCGCTGGCCAAGGCAGGGCTGATGGAGGACACCCCTTTCCAGGCCTCTGCAAGCCAGTCACTGCCCAGGGTCCCACGATAACTGCGCTTCTCTCTCCCCAGAGCTAGAGTCATGGAGTCCTCCTTCCCCAGCCCGGGATGTGGCACCTGGCCACACTTGTCTGCAGCATCTTTACCCCATCGGTGGCCACTGGCCCAGGGGCTAGGCTCTCCCCGAGCCACCAGGGACACACGCGCCAACTGTGATATTTATTTGTTTTACTGCTGTTGGTTTTAAGAGCGTTTCAACGTTAGCCCTGGCTGGTATGGCTCAGTTGGTTGGACAGTCGTCAAAAGGTGGTGGGTTCGATTCCCCGTGTGGGAGCCTGCAGGAGGCAGCCGGTACATGTTACTCTCCCACATCGATGTCTCTTTCTCTCTCCCACTCCCTCTCCTTCCCCCCTCCCTTTCTCCCTTTCATCCTTCCTCTCTCCCTCCTTCCCTCCTTCCATCCCTCTCTCCCTGCCTTCCTCTAAAACCAACATTTTTAATAAAAAGCATTTCAATTTTATTAAAGGAAAATCTAAAGTCATTGGTAATCCTACCCCAGGCCCTGGGGCCGCCCTCCATGGGTCTGGGCTCATGACAAGGCACTGCCTTGTTTTGCTGACGGAGCCACCATCTGCCCTTTCTCCTTCAATCCGTGACTCATGGACTCCCTTGGCATGACTGCCTCCATGTAGGTCACCCGTGTGTACAGGCAGCACACTGAATCGCCCCCTTCAGGAGCTCTGTCCCTTCCTGTTTGTTCCACACGTTCAGTAAAGTCCCCGGAGGGAGGCCTCTGGGCCACAAGGCTTGGCATCTTTTTGGCTCTCGGTTTGTGTTGCCAAAGTGCAGGTCTTGTGTTGGGGCCTTGCTGGAGTTGAACCCAGAGCCCTGGCTAGATTAAAGGGGCCTGAACAGCAGCCTGGGACCCCAAGAGAGAGAAGGGGTCTCCTGGGCCCAGCCTCTGTCACCCCGCAAATAAGGCAGATCCACCCCGCCTTGACCCCAGCAGATCTGGCCCCACTCAGACACCCCAAGGAGTGCTCAGGGCCTGCAGGGCCCCACTGCCCAGTCAGACCAGCCTGGCCCTCAGGCTCCTTCCTCCCGGAAGCTGCCCCCTCTCCTCTGCCCCCTCTCCTCATCCCCCTCTCTCCTCCAGGCTGGGCTGATGGAGAGTGGGCTGGTTCCCCGTTGTCTCCCCAAGCCCCAGGACGCTTGTTGGTGGACCGACTGGTGTAAAGGGCAATGGTGACCTGGGCAGGTTCTGGACCTTTCAGAAGGTATGCCCGTACCTAGCTCCCACCTGAGCCTGCCTTTCCTCAGTGTAGCAGGTCCTCGAATATTCAACCTCTTTAGTTTATAATGTTGATGAGGAAAAACTAGATTCCCAGTGAGGGCCACTGAGTGGAGTTTACATGTCCTCCGCATGTCTTTGTGGGTTTTCTCCATGGTTTCCTCCCACATCCCAAAGATGTGCAACGTGAGACGAACCGGTGTGTCTCCATCGTTCCAGTCAAGTGTGGGTGTGTGGAAGGGTGACCTTCGATAGAGGGGTGTCCCATCCAGGTTGGGGTCTCACCTTTTACACCCTGAGCTCCTGGGAGAGGCTTTAGGGATCCAAAACCCTAAACTGGAATAAGCAAGTTGGAAAAACATGATCTTACCTGTCTTTATGAATCTTTCTTAAATATATGTATAGCTCACGCTGACTTCAACATTTTGGATTTTTATTTAGAAGTTTGGTGATGTTTTTGTGACCAGAAATATGCCACAGGAACTGAGCAAGTTTCCCAGGTATACGTCATTTCACTTAAAGTTGCCGTTTCCAAGAACCTATCCTGATGGCACTGAGGACTTATTGTACATGTGTCTGCCCCCAGCCAAGGTCCACAGGACATTCGCAGTTGGCCTGCTTATCTGAGTCCACTGCAGGTTTTGGCTTGTAGATCCCAATTTCCCGGAACCTGCCCCCGGAGGGGCGGAGCAGCAAGCAGGTTACTAATTCATTCCCCCTTTCTCTCTCGTTCAGAAGCAGCCTGCCAGGCACCGGAGCCCAAATGAAGCCCCGAGCCTCTGCCCGCGCCTGTGCCATCGTGCTGGTCCTGCTGCCGCTGCTGGCTGTCCTCCAGACCACCCGTGCCCAAAAGGTAGCGGGTGCCTCGGGCACCTGTGTGCAAACCGGAGTGTGAGTGGTATGAGCTGGTGAGTGAGTGAGAGCCTGTGTGAGGGTGAGCGTGCAAATGAGCACGGATGTGTGTGTCTGCAAAAACTGGTGCTGACCATCCACCAGGCATGTCCTGAGGGCTTTATGGACACCCTCTCTCCCTCCCCATTCCCTAGAAGGGGTGATCCTATTCCCATGTTCCAGGTGGGGAATTGCAGGTCAGCAAGTTGCCCCTGGAGGCCGGCAGTGGGGGGGGAGGGTGCGAGTGGGGATGGTTAGCCCAGCTAGCCCTCTTCCTGGCTGAATGGCCTCAAGGTAATGATGCTTCCTGTCTCCCTTTCCTCATCTTGAAGCAGGGTAATAATAGACCCTATTCAGAGGTTTGTTGTGAAGATGGAACCTGTAACACTATGAAGTGCTTAGTACAGTGCCTGGCACAGAGCAGACACTCACGTGTGTAACAAGCCGCTCAGCCAGGCACCCACCTCCGCTAGGCTGGGTGTGCAGGTGAACAGAGCTGGCATGTACACAAGTGTGTCGTATGCAGGCTGGCAGGAGATGTGTAAGGCTTCTTATGTGAGCACATGCGAACCTTTGACCTGGGTCAAAGAGCAAGTGCCTGGGTCAGTGACCTGTGGGAACTGACCGTCTCTGCAGGGCCAGGGCCTGTGCTGCAGGGCAGGGCCACGGGGGGTGGGACCCACGGTTGCAGGGAAAGGGGGCAAAGAATGTTCCCAGCTCTTAGAGACTAGACCCTGGTCACCTCCAGATTCTCCCAGCTCCTGGAGGCCCCTGTGGAGACCGGCAGGAGCTGTGTTCCTCCATTTCTGGTCGCCAGAAATCAAAGAACTTGTTTGCTGCCCTTGCACTGTTCAGAGCTAAGACCTTGAGCTTCCTGATCCCAACCAGGGCCTGGAAAAGTGGGTTTCCACTCCCAGACACACTGGGGCTCAGGCTCCACCTTCCATCCCCTGTGTTGACAGACTGGTCCCTTCCCCTGGCAGTGTAGGGTGGGGAATGGAGCACAGAGCTGTCTCTTATTTGAGAGAAAGATCCACATGTGAGATGCCTCTCAGGGTTTTGTCTGAGGCATCCATCGCTCAGTGGGGGTAGGGCCAGGGCTTGGTTTGGGACCTGGGTCAGTACCCGACTCTTGAAGAGCATTGCTCCAAGCAGGGCTGGCGTTGAGACAGTTCCCCCCTCCTCCTTCACTGGTCCAGAATGCCATCGACATCTACAGCCTCACTGTGGACTCCAGGGTCTCCTCCCGGTTTGCCCACACGGTCATCACCAGCAGGGTGGTCAACAGAGCGGATTCCATGCAGGAGGCCACCTTCCAGATGGAGCTGCCCAAGAAAGCCTTCATCACCAACTTCTCCATGTAGGTGCCTTCCCGCCCACCTCCGTGTCCCATCCCCATCCAGCACTGCCATCCCCTCCCTGCTTGTCCCTCAGGAGAGAGGGCCTCCTGCTGACAGGAGGTGTGTGCACTCCACCTGCAGGCAGCACAGGGAACCCGAAGCTTTATTAGGAACTTATTCTCAGAGATGTTCCACCCAAAGCCCACTCCCTTCCTTCCTCTGTTCATCCCTCCACCCCTCCCTCCTTCTCTCTCTTCCTCCATCCCCCATCCCTCCCTCCCTCCATCCATATTCCATCTGTCCCTCCATCCCTTCCTCCTTTCACCCCTCCCTCCGCCCACCTCTGCATTCCTCCCTGCCCTGTGCTGGTAGGAAGAGGGTTCAAGCCTTTTAGCCCTGTGTCTCCCACTGAACTGGGATCCTGTCATCTCCCTCCTCCCCAGCCTGCCCCACACAGCTGGGCACAGGGCTGGGTGCACACGCAGCTCAGAAAGCACCTTCAGGTTCCTCTGGGACAGGCTATGAGGGGGAGGGGCAGTTGGAATGTGGGGCCAGAGCAGAGGGGGGAAGAGAGGCCAGGACTTAGCTCAGCTCTGCCTCCACTGCAACCTTCTCTTCTGTCCGTTCAGTAAAACGAATGTTCACTTACGTTGTGCGTGCCTCAGGGTAGATGGAGGGCTGGCACACCTTGCAAGGCTGCCCGCCCTTACCCAGGGTCCTGCACAGTCTTTTACACAGTAGGCGCATGATAAACAGGTGAAGTCCCTGTAAAGGTAGGAGTCACTCTAATAGGAGGCACAGCAAGTCTTAGAGAGGCTCCCTGGAGGACGTGGGGATTGCAGGGAGCCCCCCCACTCCCACCACCAGGATCTCAACAGCACCCACCCTCCTGCACCAGGATCATCGACGGTGTGACGTACCCAGGGAACATCAAGCAGAAGGATGCAGCCCAGGAGCAGTACAGTGCGGCCGTGGCCAGGGGGGAGAGTGCTGGCCTCGTCAAGTGAGCCCAAGGGGGTGTGGGAGACCCCAGTGGGGGTGGGGCAGAAGTTGTCCCTTTAGTTCTGCTTCTGCCTCCAGTGTCCATACCCTACCTGGTCTGGAGGGGCAGGCCTGATGCCCTCCTCCCCCAGGGCCACTGGGAGAAAGATGGAGCAGTTCCAGGTATCGGTCAGCGTGGCTCCCTCTGCCAAGGTCACCTTCGAGCTGGTGTACGAGGAGTTGCTCAAGCGGCGTCTGGGAGTGTATGAGCTGCTGCTGAAAGTCCAGCCCCAGCAGCTGGTCAAGCACCTGCAGGTACCTGGAACTGCCTCCTCCCAGGAGGCCTCCTAGAGGACCCGGTGCTGCTGAGGGTGGCCCTCCTGCCCCCGCTGTCTCCTGAGAGGCCAGCCCTGGCTCCTGGCTAAGCCAGTGACCCATTTCTTCTTCCAGATGGACATTCACATCTTCGAGCCTCAGGGCATCAGCTTTCTGGAGACAGAGAGCACCTTCATGACCAATGAGCTTGCAGACGCCCTCACCGTCTCACAGAACCAGACCAAGGTGGGCCTGCCACAGTGGGAGGTGCGGGTACCGAGGGGCCTGTCTTCAGGCAGGCCAGTGAGCCTGGATCTCCAGAGAGCGGGACAATTGGGCAGAACCTCTCAGCTGGCGGGCTTCTGAGGTCTCTGGGTCTGCGCTGACATGTGGCAGATGAGGAGGGCAAGGCCTAGAGGAGGAAGGCGGGTGCTGGTTTGAACCTGAGGTTAGGGGGCGCCTGGGAGAGGACACTGACCTGAGGGTCCCAGGACCAGGGGGAAAGGTGGAGGCTGGATCGCACACATCCTCAGCCCAGGCTCTGCTGGCACGGCTCCAGAGCTGAGGCTCCTGGCTCACACCCATCCACTGTTCTGAGGCCGTCCACCTGGCAGCCCAGCCTGAGAGAAAGGTCCCTGGAATTTGACATAAGGTGGAATCCCCATCTGGGCGATGCTCAGCTGGGGTGAGGGGAGTGAGCGTGGCCTCGCTGCTCCCCAACATCAACCCAGTGGGTCGTCTCTCTAGGCTCACATCCGATTCAAGCCGACGCTGTCCCAGCAACAGAAGTCTGCGGAGCAACAGGACACGGTCGTGGATGGCGACTTCATCGTCCGCTATGATGTGAACCGCACCCTCTCTGGAGGCTCCATTCAGGTGCGTGGGCTCCAGGGAGAGCAGAATAACCAGGAAATCCCTCCATCCTCAGGAGCCTGAGCCTGGCTGTTGGGGAAGAAAAGGCCAAAAACTGCTCCTGCCTGTCGGTGTGCACCAAGGGCAACAGCCAGAAAACACGCAGTTTCGTTCTGCTGTCCCTGAAAGAATTCCCTTTCGGAGGCAGAAAAGTTTCATCTGCTAAAGAAGGTTTATTACCTCTAAACTGCCTCAGCGATTCAAACGAACAGGAGGCAAAGTGGAGTAGAGTTCTAGTGAGTCGTGCAGAGCTGGGAAGGTTTCAGCAAAAGAGTAGCTAGACTGAGTGCTAAGAGATGGTGAGGAATGCGGGGGGCGAGGCGGGGTGTGAGTGGGAAGAGACCAACCAAAGGACTTGTATGCATATGTGCATAACCCTGGACACAGACAAAAGGGTGGTGAAGGACTGGAGGGGATGGCAGACTAGAAGAGGCCAGTGGGGAAAAAGAGGGACATCTGTAATACTTTCACCAATAATGATTTTTTTAAAAAAAAGTGGCGAGAATTTGAGGAGGTAAGCAGTGGGATTGTGATAGAGGACCTTAAAATGAAGAGTGGATGGGGACCGGGGAATTTGGGGTAAGGAGGTGGGGTGGGGCAGGGCAGGGCTGCAGCTCTCATCACCTGGGGAGTGTCTCATTCTGGTCATAGATCGAGAATGGCTACTTTGTGCACTACTTTGCCCCCGAGGGTCTGTCCATGATACCGAAGAATGTGATCTTCGTCATCGACACGAGTGGCTCCATGATGGGCAAGAAAATCCAGCAGGTGGGTACCATAGGCCAGGGCAGGGCCCGGAAAACTCTCAGCTGCCTCACACTGTCAGCTCTGGTCTAGCAGGCAGACCCTTCCTCCTCCAGCTTCCTGGGTAGGAGGCTTCCAGAGACCAAGGTCAGAGCTCATCCTGTCCCAAGAGCATTCGCCATGTGCCCCCTGCAGGTGTGGCCTGGGGGTGCAGCTCAAGGGCACATGAACCCCCAAGGAGGACCCCCTGAGACACCCACCTCGTTTCCCCTTCCCCTGACAGACTCGGGAAGCCCTCATCAAGATCCTAGAGGACCTCAGGCCCGAAGACCACTTCAACCTCATTAGCTTCAGCGGGGAAGCAACCCAGTGGAAGCCATCGCTGGTGCCAGCTTCGACCCAGAACGTGGAGGAGGCCAAGAAATACGCTAACAGCATCAAGGCCCAGGGAGGTGAGCACCAGGGCAGCCCTGCAGGGTGGGGTCTTCCGGGCACGAGCCCCGCCTGAGAGGCATCCTGAGAGTGTGTGCCCCTCAGGAACCAATATCAACGATGCGATGCTGATGGCCGTGCAGCTGCTGGAGACAGCCACCCGGGAGGAGCAGCTGCCCTCAGGGAGCGTGTCCCTTCTCCTCCTCCTCACTGATGGCGACCCCACTGTGGGTGAGGGCACAGCCCAACTCCAGGGCACACTGCCCAGGGGCATTGCTAGGGTTCCATCCTGCCTTGCTGTGGAACCTGGGGAAGCGAGGGGTCCCTGAGGCCTCTCTGGCTCTGAGATTCCAAATATCCCCTGAGCAAATCCCTGTTTTCTCACTCCTGCCCCAAAACGCTGGGTCCAGGAGTGACCAACCCCACGAAGATCCAGGAGAATGTGCAGGAGGCCATAGGCGGTCAGCACAGCCTCTTCTGCCTGGGCTTTGGCTTCGACGTCAGCTACGCCTTCCTGGAGAAGCTGGCGCTGGACAACGGCGGCCTGGCTCGGCGCATCTACGAGGACTCGGACTCCGCCCTGCAGCTGCAGGTGCCAGCCTACCCCTGAGGGCTGGGTGAGTCTGGGATGACCCTGCCCGGCCCTGGTGACATCCCCCACTCTGCAGGACTTCTACCAGGAGGTGGCCAACCCCCTGCTGACCGCAGTGACCTTCGAGTACCCAGGCAATGCCGTGGAGGAGGTCACGCAGGACAGCTTCCGGCTGTTCTTCAAGGGCTCCGAGATGGTGGTGGCCGGGAAGCTCCGGGCCCAGAGCCCTGAGGTGCTCTCCGCCAAAGTCAGCGGGCAGCTGGTGAGTGTGGCCGGCCATCCCGGCGTGGAAGGGTGGCTGCAGCAGGCATTCAGAGGGGCTGGGTTCAAACTGCAGCCCTGTCAGACTCCGGCCGACTGACCTTGGGCACGTTACAAAGTGCCCCCTGCCACCATGGATGACCTCAGTCCCCACTGCATGGCTGGTGGTGGGGATTCAATGAGATAATGTCCTGACTCTCCTGAGAGCACCTGAGCTTGCCTGCACGTGGTAGGCACTCCGTAGTCAGTCAGTGTTGCTGCTGTGCCCTAGGGCACTGGGTTTGACATCCCTCTGTCCTCCACCAGCCCTCTGAGATTGCAGTCAGGCAGGGAGGGCTGCTCCCACTTCACAGATGAGCAGACTGAGGACCTACTTGCCCTGGGGCCCATTGCAGCCCAGGCAAGACTCACCCCAGCTCATCCCATGGTGCCCTCTCCTTGCCCAGTTCTCCCTGCCTCTGTGCCGCAGGGGACCCCTCAGTCCACACAGAGAATCTGAGCACCTGCCCTGAGCCAGAACCTTCCTGGGCCCTAGGGATTGCCCTCGTGGGACAGTCGTTGGTAAATCGTCACACAAACAAGGAAAGACCCAGAGGCTGGGGTGTCCCTGAGAGGATGAACCCAGGCACTTAGGGGAGCAGCACGGGAGCCCCAACCTGACCTGGAGGTCCGGGAGAGCTTCCTGGGCAGGACTCAGCTGCGACGGTGGGATGAGTAGGAGGTGGCAGAACCAGATGGTGAAGTGATGGAGGAATGTCTCGGGCACGCATGGCAGGCGGGCACACTGCGACAGGCCTGAGTCTCAGAGAAGTGGCACGTGTCACAATGAGCAGTGCATGCAGGTCACCAGAAGCCGGGCTTCCACCCCATCGTTGCCACCTCCGAGGGGTGAGGCCTGGGGATTTCACCGCATCTCCCCGTGTGCTCCCGTGTGAAAATGAAAATCGGTCATCTTACCAGCTTGTGAGACTGCCGTGGGATTAACATCTGGCCCAGGGTAAACATTCCACACGTGTTAGCTGCTGGTGTTATCCTGGAGGCTGGGAGTTCCCAAAGTGCGGAACCCAGGGTGACTAGGGAGAGTCACACATGTCATTGTTTGAGTAATTATGTGTTTATCCTAATGTATCTTCTGAGAAATGTAACTCCAATCCCAGACGTAGGACTTCCCTGGTTGTATTGCTTGGGACGAGGCCAAGTGCAGAATGTTAGTCTATTTAACGTTCACTTAAGGAAAACCATCGAATAGATAGCTGTGCAGGTGGATAGGGCATTTGTGCAGGTGGCCTGCCGGTGACAAAGGTGTGTGAGGCCTGGCTCTGGTGAGAGACAGAGGAGGGCGTCTCCAGCAGCGGGAATGGGGTCTGATCCACATCGCAAAGGCTTTTGGCCGCCGGGCAATTGTGACAGGAAAGGCTGGAGTTTGTCTTCCCTCAGGCCCCACGTCCCAGGGTGCTGGCCAGGTCAGCCTGAGACCAGGATGCCCCACCCCGGGGAAGGAAGCAGCAGTCCTTCTAAAATTTGGGCACATGTGTCGCTGTCACCACTGGACAGTGCCTGGTCCCAGCAGAGCACAAGCTTGGTCAAGGGGCAGCTTAATGGGGTACATGGGGCTCCAAACCCTATCAAAGCCTGAGATCTCTTTCCAACTCTGCCATGACTGCTGGGGAAGGCACTTGTCTCTCTGTCCCCAGCGTCTCCACCTTTGGGGTGGGCCGTCTTGGGACCCTTTCTGCTTTAAACTGCATTTGCTGCTGCTGCTGCACTGGCCTGGGGTCAGGATCCCGTCCTCATTTTCCTTCTTCCCAAAAGCTGCACCTGATCTGAGTTCCTGGCTTTGCACCTGTGATAGTTTCTACCTTTCTCTCCACGTCCTTCTCATCCTTGGAGGCTCTGTGGCTGAGCCCCTTCCACCCCTAAACTGCCTCCCTGTTCCCCGCGTGTTTGAAGGGAATGCAGTCCTCACAGCCAATCCAGGGGACCTGCCCAGTCCCAACTAGGATTCTCATGGAAGTGCTGGGATGCGCCAGGCCAGGTGCGGGCGTCAGGCCCTCACTGCTGCCGCCTGGCTGGGCCCCTCTTTCCAGCCCACGGAGAACATCACCTTCCAAATGGAGTCCCAGGTGGCAAAGCAGGAAGAGGAGTTCCGACAGCCCAAGTACATCTTCCACGGCTTCATGGAGAGACTCTGGGCGTACCTGACCATCCACCAACTGCTGGAGCGAATGTGGGTGGCCTGCACCCCCAAAGGGCCTGCTGGGGCGGCCACACACGGCCTCAATGTCTTCCCAAGGTCCTCATGGGTGGGACAGCACAGGTAGCCTGCGCATCTCCTGTGTATGGAGGGGGGGGGGGTCATGGTGTGGTGTCTGAGCTGCAGACTCTCCCAGTAGGGACCCCGCCCCTCACCCCCAAGGGTCTGGAAGGGAGGGAGAATGGAGCTAGGCATCCAGGGACCTGCTGGGCCTCTGATGCTCTCTACCTGCAGGGTTTCTGCGTCTGATGCTGAGAAGCAGGCCCTGAAGACCCAAGCTCTGGGCTTGTCGCTCAACTATAGCTTTGTCACCCCCCTCACGTCCATGGTGGTCACCAAACCGGAAGGCCAAGACCAGTCTCAAGTTGCTGAGAAGCCCGTGGAAAGTGGTGGGTGTGAGAGTGGGCTCCTAGCCTCCGTGGCAGCAGAGTTGGACCCAGTCTTCTCCCCAGCCTCTCCCCCACATCCTGACCAAGACCCTAACCCTGCCACCCAGACTCCCAGGACCCCCAGGAGATGCTTCCCATTTCATTGATGAGGAAACTAAGGCCAGGTCTCCCAAATTCACTGCAGCTATGCAGTGCTGGGGTTGGGAAGCAAGGTTAAATAAGCACTTCAAATGTATCAAAACGTCCCCGATAGTATCTCCCTCCCTCTCTCACTCACTCTCTTTCTCTCCCTTCTCTTTTTGTTTTATCCAGAAAACGTTCCCTCAGGTAAGGGCCTAATACCTTCAAAGGCTGGTGTTGGTGACGGGTGGCTGTATCAGGACCTCGGACCCCAGTCCCACAGAGTTGCTGGCCAAGGCCTCTCCAGCCCAGCCTGCTGCCAGGAGGGGGCATTGTCTGCCCAAGCACGTTGGTGCTTTAGTCACCTGTTCGCTCAGATATTGGCTGTCCTGGCGCTAGGGGCACAGTCCCCTTCCAGCTGGATGCACACCCAGGTCTCTCTGATTTCCAGGTCGCACTGTCTTCAGACATGGAGCCATGGGACACATAAGGCCCAGAAAACCAAGTAGAAAAGCAGGTAATGGGAGGGGAAATTGACAGAACCTTGACCCTGGCCATAGGCTGGGCTCTTCCCTGACTGTGGGTGTGTGGCTTGCTTGGCTCACCTGGCTGGTGGCTGGGCTGGGTCTCAGTTCAGGTGTGTGCGATTAGGAGGCAGCCATGCAGGACCTTTTGTTAGTGGCAGAAGAAACTTCAGGGGACAAGGTAGTTGGGAGTGACTGATATCCCAGCGGGGAGGACTTCAAGAATGTTCCTTTTCCCAGCTTTCAGTTTCTCTGGGTTGTACAGGGAGAGGCTCTTAGAGAGGTGGGTGTGGGAAGGGAGCCCTCTGCCCTCTCTACATCCGTCTCCCGGGGTGGGTCCCAGAGCCCTGGCGGTGGGGCCCCATGACTCCTCTTGAGCAAAGACTGCAGGTGTCAACTTTTCTAAAGGTGCAGGTTCCCCGTTCACTCCAGTTCATCACCGGCTCCACAAGGGACCACCTGGATTTTATCCTCCTTCAAGTCTTCCTAATCCATTCTCTAATTTGGATCGGGATCTGAGGCTACTGAGCGGGAGAGGTAAGCCACTTTGTGACCTCATTTCCTCACGGGGATAGATAAGCCTGCCTGTAGACTTGGAAGAGAGCAAGCACCTGCACAGGGCTGGGCACAGACAAGGGACAGTTGCTGTGGGGCTTGACATGAAGTAGTGTGTCATGTATTTTCACTGAACCAGACTCATTACACTCTGGAGGCTGGCTCAGCATGGAACCTTCTAGAAAGGCAAGGCTCCCACCATTCCCAAAGCCATGAGTGGCCCCATGAGCTGTTTCTGATCTCCAGGCTGGATTGAGACCCAGCCACAACACCAGCTGGACCCTGTCTCCTCAGTGATTTTCCTAAAGTGTGCTCTCCTAGGCTGGGTGTATGGGGGATTGGGGTCGCAGGGGTGGAGCTTGGGGGGGGGGGGGCAGGTGGCAGTGATGGCTGGAGCGCGCGCTGATTGCTCTGAAACCTGACTGCCTTCTCCCTTTCCGTTTCTGGCCAATCCTGTACTGGCATCTTTCTCCACTGATGGTCCTATTACAGTGCCTGATTACCTGGACGAAACAATGGAAGGTAGGCCCCCAGACCAGATTCCCTGGAGTGGACGATGGCCCTAGAGCAGGGATACCCTGGGATGGAGAGCCCTGGGGGTCTCTAGGAACCTGTTACATGGTTTCTCAATGTTGAAGTGGAGAAGGAACCCTGGCCACACCCATACACTATCCCATCCTTCCTTTGCCCCTGCCCCCAAACTCTGAGGAAGGGGTTGCCTAAACAAAGACTTTTTCTTTCAGAAACAAGCCCTACAGCCGCACCACCAGGTAAGTTGCCTGCCCTCCTCAGCCCCCCTTCCCATCGCTGCCCTCCAGATGGTTCTACCTGCCCCAGCAACCACATCTGCTTCCCCAGCCCCCATCCAGGCTCCCACCGTCATCCTGCCTCTGCCTGGGCAGAGCGGGGACCAGCTCTGCGTGGACATCAAGCGCACCTCGGGGCCATTATTACTCCTGCTCTCAGACCCTGACCAAGGTGAGGCCTGACCAGTCACCTTCCAGAGAAACCCTCTGCAGGCAGTGCCCAAAGTGACCTAGAGGCAAAAGCCCAGAAGGGGAGGCCAGGGCTGATGGAGGGGCATATGAGGCTGCACGAAGTCACACGGGAGTGACTGGGCCTTGGCAGACAAGTGGGGGTTACTAGGGAGAGGCAGAGATTGGCAGAAGCCCAGAGCCCTGAAAGAAGTAGTGGGACCTTAGAGAGTATGAAGGAGTGGAATGGCAAGAGGAGGGAGGGTGCTGACCAGACCTGCTCCCCACCGCCCAGAAGGGTCATACTGGTTGAGCTGAGATGTCACATGAGACGTGGGAACATACAGCACTCAGGGATGTTCACACACGGTCTCCCACCTCCACACATCAGGCCTAGTGTCTGTTTGCTCCCTGAGGGCGGGGACCGCTGATTTTCCATCTCACTCTTGGCCATGGCCCCTAGCTCAGGGCCAGGCACACTACAGCGCTTTCTAAAGGTTCCTGGACCTCAGACCCCATCTCCCTTCTCAGAGGGCTCATCTGAACCTGTCCATCACTGAGGGTTTGTGGCCCTTCCAAAGTCAAATGCAACCAAGGGATGAGAGAAAAGATTGTGGAAACCAGACTCCAGTGTGAGGGAATGCTGGGCACAGGGCAGTGAGGAGGGGGCTGGTGAAGGACAGTTCTGGGGGAGGACATAATCAGAGAGCGCCTCCTGTGCAGGCCAGTGCCCAGCCGGGCCATGCCTCTGACCTCTGCTCTCGGCTCTCTCAGGTCTCGAGGTGACTGGAGAGTATAAGATGAAGAAGGCCCAGTTCTCACAGATCGAGGTGACTTTCAAGAATCCCCAGCTGCAGGTCCATGTGTCCCCTGAGCACGTGGTAGTGACTCGGGGCCGAAGAAGCTCTGAGTACAAGTGGAAGGAGACGCTGTTCGTGGTGATGCCTGGGTAAGCCGCTGGCTGGGTACCAGCAGTGACGTCTGAGGCTACGTGAGCCAGTGACAGTGCTGACCGCTGGCCTGAGGCCACAGGCTTGGGGATGAAGTGCTTGGGCATGAGTCCTCTGCAGGGGCCGCCCCACCGGTTGGGCAGAGCCAGACCTCTTCTTCTCTGGGGGCACCAGCGGTTGTCCCGGGGACCTGGCTGCTCACACACGGTCATGCCCCTGAGCACTGACCCTTACACTCATACATACCCCCACAGACCTTTCATTGGCCACCACACATGCAGGTCTGGGTGACCTGGCACTTCGGGGGGACCAGATGTGGGCTTCCCCATCGGAATGGCCACACCTAACCGTGTCCCTCTCCCATGCAGGGGACAATGTGGGTTGGAGCCAAAGTGCTGCTGATCGTGTGTGACCCTGGGCAGGATGCTTAGACCCTCTAATCCTCAGTTTCCTCACTCATACCTGGGGAGAATCACCCCAAGCCGAAGTTGGAGGCTAAGGGGAGACCCAATGAGGGAGGTGACAGGGAGCACTTTGCTCGTTAGAAGGGTGGTGCCCACGGGGCATGCCGGAGGGCAGCTGTCTCCGTGGGGAGGGAATGATGACAACAGTGAGGAGCTGGAAGGCACTGCACCAGGGGAAGTTAGGAAAGTCTCTCTTAGCGCACTCCTGACGCTCTGAGGAGGAGAGTGTCCACCCAACACCTGGCAGCGGGCAGGTCACGGAGGTGGATGGCAACCTCTCTGGGTGGGGCTGCCTGACCATCGAGCCTTCCAGAGGCAGCTCTCCGGGTGCAGAAGTCACGAGGGGCCTGGAGCGAGGCCGAGGCTCGGGCCCTCTGGGAGCACAGCCCCTCTGGTCCCAGCCTGTGCTGAGTACAAAGAGCCTCGTCCATCCCCCTAACTGAGTCCCTCAGTGGAGCCTGGTTTGCACCTGACAAGTGAGGGAGCACCTGGCAAACCTGAGGGCTCACCTGAAAATCTCCCCATTTCATAAAAGGTCTTCAAGTTTCCTGTTGTCTGATAAATACATGCGCACCAGAAGATGGGGTAAAGAGCTCCTTAGTCATAGTGCCAGGCTCCACACACTTTCACGAGCTACAGATCTCCGTGCAGAAAACCAGACCACACCTCCTGTAGTGAGTCTCATGGAGACAGTGGAAACTTAGTGCAGGCCCCTTTAAGGTAACCTCAGAGTACCAGCAGGGTCTTGTTCAACTTGCTCGAAGGAGCCTAACATTCCTAAGAAAACCAAAAAGGTAAGCCTGTCAGAGATTATTTTAAGTAAAGAAGACGGGGATAGAATCAGAAGAGACTTGCCCTTCTACATGTTAAACATACAAGTAAACACTGATCATCAAGGGCAAGTGGCTCCGGCAGAATGTGTCCGATAGCCCCGGAATCATATCAAAGGAATTTGTGGGGAACCAAATCTAAGACAACAGAGGGAAAGGAACCGTTACTTTGTTGGATAAATGCTGGGATCACCAGATATTATTAAATTAACTTTGGTCCCAGTTGCTAAGGAGAAAACTGAGGCTCGGAATATGTAATGGACTTCCCACCCAAGGCCACAACAGGGATGTCCCCACCCATCCCACCCCAACTGCCAGGGTCCCCTGAGGGTGTCTGCATGCCTACCTTGCTCTCAGGAGCCTATGTTTCCCCACAGCCTCACGATGACCATGGACAAGGCGGGGCTCCTGCTGCTCAGCAGCCCAGACAAAGTGACCATCGGCCTGCTGTCCTGGGACGGCCCTGGGCAGGGGCTTCGGCTGCTTCTGCGGGACACTGACCGCTTCTCCAGCCACGTCGACGGGATCCTTGGTATGCAGCCCATGACCCTGGCTCAGGGCATCCTCCATCCACCTCTGCCTGGGAACAGGCAGTGCCGTGTGTCTCCCAGTCCCCGTGTCTTCACCCCTCACTGACCACCCTTTGTCTCTCAGGCCGCTTTTACCGGGGCGTGCTCTGGGGACCCCCAGATGCCACAGATGACAGCAAGCGAACACTGAGGGCTCATGGGTTTGACTTCAATGCCACCAGGTGACTCCCCGCAAACAGGCCAGGGTGGGACTAGGAGGCTGAGAGCTGGTCCCTGGGGGCCTCCACTCCCCTGTCCGTGCCTGGGAACTAGAGATAGTCAGGTGAAAGTTTGATGCTTTAGACATGTCTGACCCAGCCCTCAGTGTGACCCCACAAAAATGGTCAACTCAGACCCACAGAAAACACCCCAGTCAGAGATCACTAAGGGTGAGTTGGGGGCATTAGCAAACTCCCTGAAGTCTCAGAGTCCTGGACCCTGGACAACTGGGTGCCCTTGGGTGACTGGGCCTTGTCAGCCTGTGCTGGAGGGAATGCTGAGGGGCCCTGAAACTCCACCTTCCACTTGCCCATCCCCAGCTCTCTCCCTCTCTTCCCACCACACCTGAGATTTGCTAACCACCCATATGTCTGTCTTGTCTATCCATTCCAGAAAGCTCAAGCTGGATTACCAAGAGGGGACCCCAGGAACAGAGATTTCCTGCTGGTCTGTTGAGCTATAGTCCTGATGGCAGGAGTTATACCCACCCACCAACCCCAATGCCACCCCACTGTGTGCAGATGGCTATCCTCCTGTGACCACAGCTGCCTGTGGGGTCTCGACTGTGATGGGGAGGGGAGTTCCACTTATTACAAATAAAGGAAGGTAGTGTAAATCGGGGAGTGGGCGTCTCTGGTTCCATCCAGCCAAACCCCAGGGCTGTAGAACCCCCCGCTGAACACTTAGCATCAGGTGACATTAGAATCTTCCCATGATCAGCCCTCAAAGGCCTGTGGCCAATAGTTCCCTGAGGAGCTTTTGGTCCGCTCCCTTCATTTCGTAAGATGGAAACTATGATTTAGAGAGATTGAACCACCCATGTAATATGTCACTCCAGACCCCCGCTTGGGGCCCTGGGCCGGAAAACATCCTCTGGGAGCAGAGGTTCAGTTTCAGTCCATGAAAACCAGTTTTCATGTCATGTCATGTCATTTGTTAATCCTCACCTGAATATATTTTTCCATTGATTTTTAGAGAGAGTGGAGGGAAGGGGAGAGACAGATAGAGAAACATCGATATGGGAGAGGCACATTGATAGGTTGCCTCCTGCACGTGCCCTGACTGGGGCTAGGGATCGACCATACAACCAAGGTACATACACTTGACCGGAATCGAAGCCAGGACCTTTAGTCCTCGGGTTGATGCTCTACCCACTGAGCCAAACCAGCTAGGACCATGGAAACCAGTTTTGACTCTTCCTACCTCTATTAAAAAAAGTGAACGGGTAGAAGTTCTCAGCAAGCTTTCCAAGGGGACTTGCATGATGCAATTTGATTTTCACACCTGGGCTCCCCCCCTGGAAAGAAGCTAGCACTGGAAGACAGGAGACAGACATGAGGCCCTCATCCCAGGAGGGAAGCGTCTGTCCCATGGAGGTGTCCCAGGCCCCCAACTCTAAATCCTCTCCTATCCATGCCCCAGGGGTAGTCACCCCCAGATTCCACCCAATTCCTGCACAGTCAGAGCGTACTTAATAAACATTTAGAGCCCAGGTAGCTCAGTTGGTTGGAGCATCACCCTGTACACCAAAAGGTGCAGGTTCAGTCCCCAGTCAGAGCACATACCTGGGTTGTGGCTTTGATCCCCAGTTGGAGCACGTGGACAAGGCAACCCATTGATGTTTCTCTCTCACATCAATGTTTCTCTTTCTATCTCCCTTCCTCTCTGTCTGAAAATACATACATATATACATACATACATACATATACATACATACATAATAAATCAAACATATCCTTGGGTGAGGATTTTAAAAAAAACTTTTTTAAACAAAGCCCATGGGAATAGGGAAGAGCCGAGCTGGGGGACATGCGGTTGGGGACACCCTAGTGGAGAAGCTGCAGCACAAAACTTTGCTCTGAGCTTCCCCGCAGCCAGAGGAAAGCAGAAAATGAGCTCATTTGCTTGATAAGAGGAAGCAAACCAGATCCTCAGGGGAATCCTTTTCCCAGCTCTTGAGCTCTATAGGGTGTTTACTGAGTGAGTCTCTCTAGAGGGGCCAGAAGAGAGGCCCATTGGGGGCTCCAGCAGCGGGTTTGCCAAACGCACAGACACACTCCATCTGCCTCTCCATCTGCCTGGTCGGCTGGCAGGGGTCTCAGGCTGTTGCTGTGAGACGAGGGAGCTGCCTTGGTGGCTCCGTCGGACTTGCTGTGAGGCCAGCTGTGAACACCTACCAAGATGAGAGTCAGGGGGGCCCACGCCAAGCTCACCCCTCTGGGACACCACCTCTGGGCTGGGCTCTGCTTTGGGGTTTGTATAACAGCAGAGGAGTCCTGGGTGACTTTCTGGCCCAGCAGCTGGGCAGGTGCCTTGGTGAACAATTGGAAGTAGGTCCATGCTCTTCATTGTTTTGTTCACTGAGTGCTTTCCAGCACCTCCTTGGGCCAGGCCCTGTGCAGAGAGCTGTGGGCACCATGACAGACAGTGCCTGTTGTGACAGCTGCCACCCAAGAACGAACAGGTGCTGCAAGGATCCCTCAGGGAGTCCTCTTGTCCTAGCTGGGGAGGATCCGGGAAGCTTCCTGGAATGGGGCATGGCTGGGGCTGAGTTTTGACGAATGAAGAGAAGTCAGCCCAGTAAAGGAGGTCAAGGACACTGGGCCGAGAGCCAGGACATTGTGGACTGAGGTCAGGGTAGGAGAAGGGAAGCATGGGGTGAGGAGGACGGTGGAGAGGTGCAGAGGCAGGGCCAGGCCAGCACTGGCTGGGTGCACCTTGCAGTGGAGCATGATTTCTATCCTGAAAGCCAGGGAGCCATCAGAGGCACAGCCAGAGTGACGTGGGACTGGGTTGAGGACAGAATCTGCCTGGAATTGGCCTGCAAGGAGGGCCTCCCTGACTGTGTTGAGGGAGGGGAAGAGGCAGATTTGGGCTGTGGGCCTCCTCTGCCTTTCTGCCAACCTGCCAGGCTAGGCTGCCAGCTGGAGCGGCAAGACAAGGCAGGGCTTGCCTACTTTCCCAGGTTGGGCCATTTTTGCCAGCCCAGCCTGGACACCTGCCATATTTACTCAGGAGCTGTGTCTCCTGTGGCCCTCTCCCTAGAGTAGCAGCAGCGCCAGTCCACAAGTTACCCCTCATACACGCCTGGCAGGAGGGGGACTCCTCTGATGATAAATGTTTCCTCCTGGACTGCCCCACCCCCAATACCCTCTCCAGGAACCCAGGCTGGTGTCCCTAGGGAATACAGAGGGGCCCTGGAGTGGCAGGTAGGACAATCTCCTTGTGGCCATGACCAGATCCCATCTCCACCCACTGGCATTCATGATCCTTCCCAATCAGACTCCAACCTCCTCTGGCCTTATTGTGTCCCTTGCAGTGCCATCGAGCAAAGCTGCCCACTGTTCCCTTCAAAGGGGTACCCTCGATCCAGCATGCTCTTAGCCCCGCAGTCAGAGAGAGCAGCAGAGGCAAATGGTCTGGGGCAGGAGGGGCTATGTTTGAGGATCTGGAAGCAGTGTGTGTGTCTGGAAACAAGAAAGTAAGGGGAGATGCCTGGTTCATGGAGTTGATGAAGCTGAGAAGCCATAGGAAGGACTTTTGTCTTTGTCCCAAGAGCAATGGGTGGGAGATGTCATTGACGGTGTAGGCAGGGAGCAATGATTGGTTCTGCTCTGGAAAGCTCCCTCTGGAAGCAGGGAGACCCTGGAAGGGGCAGTTACTGTTACTCAGGTGCGAGAGGCTCGCAGAGCCCCTAGTCCAGGAACTGGTCTGACCCCCACCCCACCCAGGACTTTGTGGGGTATGGTTGGATGATCCTAAGGATCCCCAAGCCAGCTGAATGCAAACTTGAGGCAACCATACACAGGAACTGGGTCACTAAGCTGTGTGCCCCCAGATTCTAGCTCAGATTATTGGGTTTGTCTGATGAACAAATGGATGGTTGGATGGATGGTTGGATGGACGGATGGACAGTGGGCGGGTGGGTGGTTGGATGGCATCTACAATCCACTGCAGACTGTGCCAGCCCTGGAGGACTCTGCTTCTGAGTCACAGAAGGACCTCCAGGCCTGAAGGACCTGACAGGAGCTCCTGAGCAAGGACCAGACTTTCCTCATGAACCTTTTGGTCTCTGAATTGCACTCAGCCCTTCCCAACTTCTCAGAGACTCTTTGCTCCAGAGTCAATTTATTTTTCATCATACATTTGACTTGCCAAAGTGTGATGCCAACCAGCCCTGTCCTTCAGCCGCATTGCTGGGGAGGCCCAGGAAGCTGCCTTCCTAGGAGCCAGCCCTTCCTTTGAGCTGTCAGGTCCCGGCTGGTGTTCCCCAGAGCAGGGGCTGAGAGAGGCATGCACAGGCTGGCAGCGGTCTGGATTCCACCGTGTCCTCTATGGTCACAGCCCTCCCTCAGGCCTGGCTCTGTGGTCCGCTCCAAATGCCAGGTGAGCTGGGCCAGTCACTCAGAACAGGGCAGGGACAATGTAGTCGCTGTGGACTCCATCAATCACCCCTTGGCCATTGTTGTGGATGAACCAGCAGCCCACATGTGTGCCATTATGGACATCCTTCCTGTAGTCTTTCTGGGAGCCCCTGGAAAAAGGAGAGAGATGCTGTGATACACAGGGTAGACAAGATGGCTGCTACGCTCATGGACCAAGGTTGGAAAAGGGTGTGATGTTGCCAACTACATAATTCTATGGCAAAGAACGAGGTTGCATAGTTACTCCTTCTAGGGGACTGAGTGTGGCCTTTCCCTGGTTTCGAGGGGCCAAGAGGGGGCCAAGACCCCAGAGGGAAATGGGGGCACCCCACAGAAGACCAATGTGTGTGGGCAGAGAGGGATCTTTCCTCCTGGCTTGGTAGTGGGCAGGGTGAGGGTGTCAGTTGGGTCCCCTCACCTGGTGACTGCCAGCCGATGTTGCTTCACCAGCATTGTGGCATGTATCTTTGAGGGCTCATTGCCTGGGTTGAAGTCAGACACTTTAAAAGCAAGGGGGCAGAAGAATTGTCCTGGGAAGAAAAACATTGACACTGTCAGCCCCTGCCATCGCCCAGGTAGCATGGCCACTGGCCTTCCAGGTTAAGGCAAGGGATGAGTGGGGTGCTGTGTGCTGGGCACGGAGTGGCTAGGATGGCCTTGCACATGGCTTTTCCCTCTGCCCTGCACAGCCTGAAGCTTGACCATTCCATACCCAGCAGCCCGTGTGACTTTGTTGACATCTTGCCACTATCCAGCACGTAGAAGCCCAGATAGTTAAGGTGGACGGGATGTTTCTTCCACACCTGGTGCAGAACCACCTTAAAGGCAATCCCTTTTCCAAAGGAGACCACCAGAGCCTCCCTGCTGATCTTCACAGAGAACCTAGGGGAGAAGAGGAGGACAGCAGGGGCACAGTGGCCATGACACCAGGCATCTGAATCAAGGACATCCTGGCAGAGCCCACCCTGTGCATGGCACCTGAGAACACACAGACTCCAGGAACTAGTTCAGGGCTGCTGGAGGAAAGACATGTCATGCATGCCAACTCTGCCTCCACTGAATGCATTCTTACTCCTCTGTCAGCAGGAAAGGGGCTGTCCTCAGAATCTGGTGGCCTGGGATCCAGTCCCAGCTCAGCCACTAGCTTCCTGGGCAGGTTCTTCCCCATCTCTGAGCCTCAGCGGGAATAACACTCCTGCCTGCCTACTTGGCTCTGGGTAATCTAAAGACATAGGAGAGGCTGAGCAGTTTGGGAACTAATAAATTCAGCCAGAGAAGATGCAAATAGGATTCTTGCTATTACCAGATTGCCACGTCTACCTGATCCTTGGATCCATGTAGCCTTTCCCTCAAGGTCAGCCCTATGAACTGTCCAGCTACCAATTCTGGTTCTCACAGGGACCCTAGGCGTTGACTCAGGTCTACCATGGTCACCCTCCCCCAGGGCAGGGGCTGAACTCTGAGGCCATCTGTCTTCCCTGTAACCCCGTATGGGTCTTCTGTCTTCAGATTTCTACAAATTCTTCAATCGAGTCCAGGTATGGGGCCTTACCTTTCCGAGGTGACCGTGACTGTATCCAGCCAGCTGAAAGTACTCTGTGCAGCCCCATTCTGCAGAGTAATCTTCTCTGTGGTCACCTCAATCCGGAAGTCCATCGGAGCGTTGACAATGCCCACTTTGCCAAGGTAAGTCTTTCTGTTCTTAGAGTTAGAGCTGTTTCCCTTGTCACCAATGATCTGCCCATTTACTGTTAAGCCTGCCAGGGGCAAGGGGCAGTAAGAGACCAGGGAGATCTTCTGATCAGCTGGCCATTCAGGATGTGCCTTTCCCCTCAGCCAGACTTGCTGCGAGGTAGCAGAGCGGGGGTCCCCAGAAGAGACCAGAACTTCACAGTTAACCCATCTGTTCCTAGACACTCTTGGGTAATGCTGGTGGCTGAGGGCCCACAGTGTAGACTGTCTCTTTGCCTGGGCCAGGAAGTATTATTGTTCAGAGGAAAACTATTCCCCAGCTATAGGCTGAGTCCTGCCTGCAGGGCCTGCCTGCCCTTAACTCCAACCATCTCCCCAACACACTGGCCTTTGGGAACCTGGCTCGCCTGTGGTTCTGGACAGCCCTCTCCAGCATGTAATCTACATAGAAAGATAGAAGTGGATCAGAAAAGATGGCGGCGGAGGTGAAAGGCTGATCTGTTGCCTCGCATGGCAGTTTCGGAAATACAACTGAAACATGGACTGGTGAGGGTGGCGACTGCTGCTCGCGTCTCCCCAGACCGGGCGGCTGCTCCTCTCAGTCAGCACCGCAGCCGGGGCCATGGGCTCGTGGGCGCCGCGGCAGCTGCTGTGGCGGCGGCCGCGGACTCGGTGCAGCGGCTCTTGGTGAAGGAAGAGACCATCTTTCTGCAGGAGGGGCTCATCCGTGCCACCGACCTGGCCGAGCTGCCCAGGGAGATCCTCGGGGCCCCGGAGGCCGCCAACACTGATTTGGAGGATTCTTAGGATTTCCCATCTTACATTCAAGTCCTTTAGCCATTTTGACAGAGGAGAACCAAGAAGGCGGCAAAGTTAAACAAAGGAACTGCGAACTGCGCCGCACACAGCAATTTCAGGGGCACGACTGGAGGACGGAGCGTCTGCCACCCAGAACTACAGGAGAGATGGCTGAATGGTAGATTTACAGCTAGGAGGGAAGAGGAAACCAGCGAAATCAGAGGGGATGAGGTGCGGAGGCGCGTGGGTCGGGCTGGTGGCGGGGGAAGGGGGCTTTTGTTCCAAACCTAGGGGAGATTAGCTCCCCATCGCCCTGAAACCCAGCTTCTGGGGACGCGCGGGAGACCCAGACGCCTGCGGGGAGAGGCAGGACTCTTGCGGAGGTGCGCCCAGCAATCAGTGTTTGCTGCGCTGGAGTGCGGAACGAGGGGGCTTAGAAACGTGGAAGGCAGAAGGAGCAGACTCGCAGCCATTGCGGTTCGCCGCGCCATGGCCTGTTGGTGCCCTGAGACCCCGCCCCGCCCTGAGACCCCGCCCCGCCCTGGGACCCGCCCCGCACGTTTTGAAGACCCGCCCCGCAAGTCTTGCAGGCGCACCTGCGCTCCAAGCAACAGCTTGTGCATGTGGGTGGCCTGCCCTCTGGCAGCTTGACCAGATGAACTGCGGTTCTAGTCGGACTGCTCCAGGGCCACTCAGACAGGAGGAGGAAACTACAGTTTTTGCTGTAATCCCTGCTGAGTGCCTAAGGCAGTAGCTGACCTACACCCCATTGGAGACCCAGAAACGAGGGCATCTAGTGGTCTGTGGGAGATGACACCAGATTTCAACCATGCGCATAAGGGACACATTCAACAGGCAGATTCAGTGAGCGCCAAAGCCTTGCTGCACCAAGACCCGGCCCATAAACGTGTCTCCTGCACAGCAACTCTTCCTTTATAGACAAAGAGGGCCCTCCCAGTGACACCAACAACAATCAAGACTTAACTATACAAAGGAGGACCAAGATGGAGGCATAGGGCGGAAGCCTGATTGTTGCCTACCAAACAACTTTGAGACTACGACAGGAGAGCAGAGCAGACACCATCCAGAACCACCAGAGGGCTGGCTGAGTGGATGCTCTACAACTAGAATAAAAGAGGGGTATGCGGGATGATGCTGATGCCGGTGACCCAAAGACCACACTTTAAGAACTACGGCTCAGGCGACACAATGGCGGCCTGGAACGTGCTCGGCGCAGTTCCCCCGGCGGTCTCCGGCTGAGGGGACGGCTCCACTGGCTGCCGAGCACGGACAGACAAGCCCCTGGGAGACATGGGGTGGGAGACTCCGCGCTTGCTGACCTCCGAGTCCTTCAAGAATCTCAATGCCCCGGAAGCGGCCAGGTGCGCATGCTCGGCGACCGGCCACCGCTGCAGACCCAAGGGCCGACGCAGCGACACCGGACCAGCCCGCCGCCGTGCACCAGGCACACCGGAGCTTCGCCGAGCCGCCGCCCAACTAGTTCTGCGGCGGCCGTCCTGGAGCTCTGGGAAAATGGCCAAAGGAATTGCTGAGAGGGAATTGGCCAACAGGAATTGGGATCAAGAAGACGAAACCCCGCTGGGACCCGGGTGCAGGCGAGGTTGCGCGCCTCTGGGCTCGGGTGTGGTCACACGCCTCTGGGTCTAGGTGAGGCCTCATGTCCCTGGGTCTGAGTGAGGCCACGTGCCCCTGGGTCCAAGTGAAGCCGGATTCCGGGTCCGGGTGAGTCCATGTGCCCCTGGGTCCGGGTGAAGCTGGATGCCAGGTCCGGGTGAGGCCATGTGCCCCTGGACCCGGATGACACTGGGTCCCATGCCCGGGTGAGGCCACACGCCCCTGGGTCTGGAGAGGCCACGCGCCCCTGGGTCCGTGTGAGGCCATGTGTCCCTAGATCCAGTTGAGGCCTCGCGCACCTAGGCCTGGGTGAGGCCACGTGCCCCTGGGTCTGGGAGAGGCCACGCGCCCCTGGGTCCGGGTGAGGCCATGTGTCCCTGGATCCGGGTGAGGCCTCGCGCGCCTAGGCCCAGGTGAGGCCACGTGCCCCTGGGTCTGGGAGAGGCCACGCGCCCCTTGGTCCGGGTGAGGCCATGTGTCCCTGGATCCGGGTGAGGCCTCGCGCGCCTAGGTCCGGGTGAGGCCACGTGCCCCTGGGTCTGGGAGAGGCCACGCGCCCTTGGGTCCGGGTGAGACCATGTGTCCCTGGATCCGGGTGAGGCCTCGCGCGCCTAGGCCCGGGTGAGGCCACGTGCCCCTGGGTCTGGGAGAGGCCACGCGCCCCTGGGTCCGGGTGAGGCCATGTGTCCCTGGATCCGGGTGAGGCCTCGCGCGCCTAGGCCCGGGTGAGGCCATGTGCCCCTGGGTCTGGGAGAGGCCACGCGCCCCTGGGTCCGGGTGAGGCCACGCGTCCCTGGATCCGGGTGAGGCCACGCGCCCCTGGGTCTGGGAGAGGCCACGCGCACCTGGACCCGGGTATGGCTGGGTCCCTGGGCCCGGGTGAGGCCATGCGCCCCTGGGTCCAGGTGAGACCACGCGCCACTGGACCCGGATGAGGCTGGGTCCCTGGGCCCGGGTGAGGCCATGTGCCCCTGGGTCCGGGTGAGGCCTTGCGCCCCTGGGTATGGGTGAAGCTGGATCCTGGGTCCGGGTGAGGCCGTGTGCCCCTGGATCCATCCGGGTGAGGCTGGATCCCGGGCCCGGGTGAGGCCACGCGCCCCTTGGGTCTGGGTGAGGCCACGTGCCCCTTAGTCCGGGTGAAGCCGTGCCCCTGGGTCTGGCCGAGACCAAACCAGAGGGGTCGGACCTCCGTTACCACCATTTGTCCACCATCCAGAGCTGAGGGGTCAGTGCTGACATGTACACATAAGGAACTGGTGGACATTGAAATTGGGTCTCAAAAGAACTGTTGGTCCAGAAGGAAACTCACTACAGACTGATTCATTTGCCTGTCAACATAACTATTATTACTCGTCTCACATTCAGTTCTTATAAGTATATATCTAGTGACATATGATCTCGCTCATCTAGGGGAAATGATGAACAACATAGACTGAGGAACAAGAACAGACCCAGAAACAAGGAGGCATCGATCGGACTATCGGGCCTCAGAGGGAGGATAGGGGAGGGTGGGGGGAGGGGGGAGAGTTCAACCAAAGGACTTGTGTGCATGCATATGAGCCTATCCAACGGTTGAGTTCAACAGGGGGTTGGGGCATGCGTGGGGAGGGGTGTGGGATGGGAATGGGGGGGTGAGGACAAATATGTGACACCTTAATCAATAAAGAAATTTAAAAAAAAAAAAAAAGAAAGAAAGAAAGATAGAAGCATTGTGGGCAGAGTGAGGACCTGGTCCACGTGCCCACCCTGGGGGTCTCCAGGCCTTTTCAGGAAGACCCTGGGCCCCAGCCCCACCCTGCAGCCCCCACCTGTAACAGAGTTCTGAATGAGGCTCAATTCTGTGTCTGGTTCTTCATCAATGTTGAAGCTGATGGCATCCTTGTTCCCTTGGACTTGGATGATGAAGTGGGGGTCCCCATCCACTGAGGGCATATGAGAGAAAGGACTAGGTGCTGGGAACTCACCCTCTGGCCTCTGTGGGATGGACTCCTAGACAGGCAGGAGGCACTGGGCCCTGGGCCCTGAGCCTTGCTCCCGGACGAGCCGGGGAACTCACCATAATAGTAGGGGTTAGAAGGAGGCTGGTAGCTGGCTGTGGACACAAAGGGAGAGAGGGCTGAACTAAACAAGCAGGCCTGGGGAGGCACCAGAACCCCACCCAGAGTTTGGTTCATACCCCACCCTTTCCTGCTTCCTAATGCTCTCAACACCCACCCACCCCCATCTTCTCAGGATCCAACCATCTGCCTGCCCCAGGGAGCTGATTTAGGAAGACTCCAGGGGGGATGCGCAGGGCTGTGCTGGGGCAGGGGACTGTGGCCGTGGTGTATACTCACTGTGGTAAGCCATGGCGGGGGCCACTGAAAAAAGAAGTCAAAGGGCAGTCGTGAGCGGGGGCCTCGGGTGCCCTGTTACCAACACCTGTGCCTTTTGCCTGTCTTGGGGCTACCAGTGCGCAGTGAAACCCCAGCACTGACAGACAGAGGGTGGGGATGTGAGCCTTAGCTTAGTATGTAGAAATGGGGGCATGCCCGGGAACTTATTTCTAGGACTGGCGATGATATGGGTTTGATTTTAAGGCCAAGGGTGTGGCACTTTGACATGGCTAAAATGCACGCCATCAGAAGGTCAGCTTCTCTGTCATGAGTAATGCTCACAGCAGATCCTGTCCGCCACTCTTGAACTCCTGCCCCATCCCTTGTTGGGGTGGGATGTGGCTTACAGCTGTCCTTGATAGTAACACACACACACACACACACACACACACACACACACACACACACACTATAGTCACATACACATCAGTGATGTACATTTGACAGGGCTGTTCTAAGAGGAAAGCTGGATAGAACAACCTGTGTTGATGGAGGTGAGGCAGGCAGAGGCTGGGGTAGCTCTGCCTGGTGGTGATGGGCTTGTGAGGGGTGAGGCTCCAATTTCATGATGAGACACACACAGGGTGCTGTGAATTCCAGCTCAGGCACTGCAACCAGGCTGCCTGGGCCAAATCCCCGGCTCAGCCACCTTTGGACAGAGTTCCTGGTCACACAGACCAAACCTCTGTGCCTAAGTTTCCTCACAGTAAAATGAGAACCTTACTCAGAGGGTTGCCGTGCGACTCATGGAGTGTGAGTGCCCGATGTGGGACATGCTCATTTTGCAGGCCACTAATACTCTTGTACAGACTGTCCCTCCTTGGACAGAGGAACCCACCTCCAGTCAACGGACAAGGGCCCTGGTGCTCAGAGAGGGCAGACCTTGGCCCAAAGTTGCTCATGGGTGGGCAGTGGAGCTGGGACCTGAGCCCAGGCGTGTTTCGAAAGGCCTCCTGGGCTCTCTCTCATCTCCCTCCCGGGACGCCCACCCAGCTGCTGGCTGAAGCTCACCTGATTCCTGAGGCCCTGTGAGGGAAGAAGGGGAGAGATGCGTTAGCAGCCACAGACTCCTGGGGTCGGGGCCAATGTGATCAATATGCTGCCTGTCCAACCAGCCCCAGGCTGTGGGCCTCCCAGCAGCCAGCTGTGCTCCCGCAACCAGGAGCTCCTGGCCTGGCCTGGGCCAGCTCTTTGCCTCCCTTCCCCCCCAATCCCCACACCCCCAGCCAGTGTGGCCAGTTGTGGGGATACTCAGGGCTGCCCTCTTGGGGTATGGTGAGCAGGCCTGGTCCCAGCCTCCAGCTCTCAGAGCCTCTTCCTTTCGCCATCCCCAGGCGCGTGCTCGGGGCCTAGCTTTAAGGCTGCGAGTGCTTCTTCCTGTCTAACTGAGCCCTTCCATGTTGCAGCCTAAGTCCCTCTCCCGGAAGTGACCCTGGGCAGGGGACTCACTCCTGTATTCATATCCCTTGAGAGATTCAGAGGCTCCTGATCACCCGACCCCTCACTGTCCCCACTGATGGCTTCACTCCCTCCAAACATGCTCCCCAGCGCTTGGCCAGCTTTCCTTCAGTGCCCCGGGGCCTGCTCCTCTACAGTGGGGCTGGGTCTCCCCAGCCTGGCCCACTCCTCTCAGGACACCCAAGGCCTGGCCCTAGAGGAAGGCCTCCAAGTTCTGGCCTTCACTCCCCATGCCCACCTTCCCCAGGCTTGTCAGCAATAGCCATCTGGTTGTCACTGTCCTCAGGCTTGGTCACCACCATGGACGTCAGTGGAGTCACAAAGTGGTACTTGAGGGACAGGTCCAGGGCCTGGGCTGTGAGGTTCTCCTTCTCGCTACCATGGGCGTTCTTGCTGTAGGGAGGGGCATGGCGAGAGGGTCAGCTGGGAGCTCAGCTCCCTGCCCATCTTCCCTGCTCTGACGCCCAGCACCAGGCCAGGAGCCCCAGTGGCAGCCCAGGATCCCCTATGTGCAGGGTGGAGCCTGCTAGTGCTCAGAAAAACCTGGTTCACCAGCTCCCTGGGACAGATGGACAGGCTGTGCATCCTCTCTGAGGGGGCCTCTGTTTCCCCAGCTATAAAATATAAGAGGCTTGCAATGGCCACTGCAACAGCCACTCCTGGTGAGTGCTCAGCAGGTGCCAGGCCCTGCACCAGGGGCTTCACAGGCTAGTCCCCCTTAAGGGAGTTGACATGCTTCTCCAATGGGCCCCAGCTCTGCCCTCTGGGTACTGAGGCAGGGCCCCAGCCTTGGCCCCTCCATCACTGCCCCCTGATGTCAGACTGGGCTCTGCCGTGGAAAACATTCTAATGGACTGGGTAGAAAAGAGGGCAGGCCAGCTGGGCATGTGCATGTGGTGTATTTCCTGGGGTGTGGGAAAGTCATCTTCCTCTTGGGCACCCACAGAGCAGTGCCAGCCAGGGGCAGGCACAGGGAGATGCTGGGGCAGTGCCAGGGCCCAGTGTGGGATCAAACTCTGTGAGGGTTGGTCCTGGGTCACCGTTTGTCTAGCAGCTGCTCAATGGTGAGGTAGGCCCAGAGCCGCTCAATGTAGCTCCCGAAAATGTAGTCCTGCTCCTGCAGGGCCTTCTCCATCTCCTTCAAGTCCACCTCCTCTGTGAAGGTCAGGTCACTGAGCGCCTGGGGCAGGGGTGGGAGAAGGTGAGAGGCGTAAGGAATGGAGGCCTGAAGCCAGGTGGCCCGGTTCAGGGGCGGCCACTGCAGGACCGTCAGCCTGTAGGCACCGGCTCCATCATTGCTAGACCCTCCATTCCCAGCCCATATCCAGGCCCAGCCCAGCTTACCCCGTGGCCCTTCACATCTGCCTTAAAGTTGTTCATGTCCTCGTCCACCAGGCGCCCAGCCACCACGATCTCAGAGCCATCATAGAGGTGCTGGTAAGTGTTCTGGGTCAGGTCCAGGATAGCGTTCTCAGGGTACTCCACCTCCACTCCCGTCAGCAGCGGGTTGGCCACCTCCTCATAGAAGCCCTGGAGTCCAGAGAGGGGACCTGGTCATCTCAGGCCACGAGGGCAGGCAGGCACGGAGAGGAGTGTGGGAGGGTTCTCACTGACGCCTCCGAAGTTTGTTGAGTCCCACAGGCTGGACTGGGCCTGGCCTGATCTCCACTTCTACATGGCCCTGGCTATGCCCTTCAATGTGTGGGAGCCCCCTCCGGCTCCTCCATCCCATCCCACCCCACCTCTCACACCCAGAAAAATACAAGCGTTCTTGCACTTAGAAAGCACTCATGAAATGTTTGTTGGCATGAAGGGAAGGAGGGGAGAAGGGCAGGAGGAGAGGCTGGCTAGAGAAGGTGTCGGGTGGGAGCAGGTGGGGATGGAGGCCCAGGGGTCCACAGCAGAGGGGGAGATGCAGGCAGCTGGCCCAGGAAGGGTTGGGGTTGCCAGATTTAGTGAATGAAATACAGGACATGCAGTTAAATTGGAATGTCAGATAAACAAGAAGTTAATTTTTGTTATAAGTATGTCTGTTATAGGCTGAATTTTGTACCCCCAAAATACCCAAAATATGTAGGTTAAATTCCTTACCCCCAGTCCCTCAAGATGTGGCCTTGTTTGGGGACAGGGTCTTTACAGAGGTAACCAATTCAAAATGAGGTCATTGGTATGGACCCCAATCCAATGTGACTGGTGTCCTTATTGAAAAGGGAACAGACACACACAGGGGAGAGGATGTGAAGAGACAAGGAGAAGCCATGGAGAGAGGCCTGGCAGATCCCCCCTCGGGGCCCTCAGAAGGAACCAACTCTGCCGACACCTTCATCTTGGACTTCTAGCTTCCAGAACTGCGGGACAGTACATTTCTGCTGTAAGCCTCTCGGTTTGTAGCACTTTGTCCTGGCAGCCCCTCAAACTAATAGTGTCCTATGCAACCTTTAGGGCAGACTTACACTAAAAAAGTACTTTTTTTCCCCCAGAAATCCATATTTAACCAATGTCCTATATTTGCACTGGCAATCCTATGGAGGAACCTCTTCCGTGCAGCCCGATGACCACGCTAGAACCATTAATGATGGGTAAGAAGCAGAGGTAGATTTCAATTAAGAGGAAGTTCTTTCTAATTATTAAAATGATCACCCAATGGCACAGCTCCCTGAGGAAGGAGTGAGCCCCTCATTCCTGGAGGGGTGCAAGACAAGGCATACCTGCAGCTGCAAGTTGGCATCGGAATCCTCATAAATGCGCCGGGCGAACCCATCGTTCTCCAGGGCCAAGCTTTCCAGGAAGTTGTAATTCAGATTGTTGCCAAAGCCCAGGGTGTATAAGGGGAACCTGCCTCCAATGGCACTCAGCACGTTCTCCTGTATCTTAGCGGGGCTGCTCTCACCTGCAGGATAAAGGGGTGTTCACACTCTAGCCACCACCCGGACAACTGTCTGGACCCGCTCTGTCTGAGGAGATCTGACTCCTGCATGTGCAGCGCGGGTGGCGTCATGGCCTGGAGCCTTTGTCTGGCCAGAGGGTGGGCAGCCCTGGCAGGGGGAGGCAGATCTCTGACCTTGAGGGGCTCACAGTTCGCAGGAGCCCTGGGGAGAGCTGCCCAAGGTCTTGCAGCAAGCGGGCTACAGAGCCAGGAGCGGCCGCCATGCACTGCGGTTCTGATATAGAGCCATGGCCCCCTGCCTCACCAACATTGGCGTCCCCGTCAGTCAGCATGATGACGATGGAGGTGCTCCTCTCCGGCACTCTGTGCTCCTCCCGGGCCTTGTTCAGCATGCTGATGCCTGTCAGCAGCCCGTCGTTGATGTTGGTCACTGACACACAGAGAGCACCATGGGAGTGGGTCCTCAGGGGACCACCATGGAGGAGGGGGTTGGGACATTAGGCCCTGCTCCTGTGCACAAGGACTCTGTCTGCCAGTATGTGGTGGAACTCAGTAAATACTGCCTAGTGAGTGAAGAATGAATGGTTTACCCTTTCAAATGGGGTAAAACCTGCCTCTCAGGGTTGCTGTAGGGATAGAAGCACCTGGTGATGGTAAAAACAATTTGGGAAACAGTCAGGTGGACTCCCACCCCTTCACTGGGAGGAGAGGGGAGCAGGAAAGACATCACTTGTGATTTTCCGTAAGAAACGACCAACAGTAAGGTTCTCTGTGGCCTTATCTTGTTGGGAGTTGTGGTTCATCAACATCATGGGATAGAAACAGACAGATGGGTTTTCTTAGACCCTGAGATTAAGCATGAGGACCCTATCCCACGCCCACCTCTACCCCCAGCCAGGGTCGGCCGGCCTGGCCAGCAAACCTGTGCCCCAGGGAGGAGGGAAGCCGGCTGCTCAGGCGGAGGGAGGGGCAGTGAGAACGTTGCTCTCCCCTCTGTTCTTACTTCCTCGATCTCTAATGTTCTTCACAAACTCCCTGGCCTCCTGGATGTTCTCAGGAGTGGCTTGAATTAAAGTGTCTTTCCAAGTGGTCACATCATCAGCAAACAGGATGAAGTTCAAGTAGTCCTCCTCTTTTATATCCTCCAGGATTTTGAGGAGGGCATCCCTTGTCTGGGAAAGAGAAAGACAGGCAGACAAGAAGCTGGGAGAGGGAGCCACAGACAGCCTGGTGTCTTCGCAGCTGGGGCTGGCAGTGGGGCCTCTGCGGCCTGCAACAATGGGGTGGACATTGGTGCCCCTTTTATCCTTTTCTCCTTCCTCCTCTTTCACTGGAAACATCAGCTTTCTCCACTTTAAAAAAACAGAAGACTGTCGCCCAGCCTGGATGGTGCGGTTGGTTGGAGTGTTGTCCCGTGCACCAAAGAGGTTGTAGGTTTGATTTCTGGTCAGGGCAAATACCTAGGTTGAGGTTCAATCTCCAGTTGTTGCACCTACAGGAGGTGACCAATTTATGTTTCTCTTGCACATCGATGTTTCTCTCGCCCCGCCTTCCCCTCTCTCTATAAATCTATAAACATATCCTTGGGTGAGGATTTTTTTTTAATATCTACCCCCATCTCACCCCCACTTCTCAACCCCATTTGCACGGAAGAGAGTACCTGCTCTATTTTCCGGCCAGACATGGAGCCGCTGACATCAATCACGAAGACCACATTCTTAGGCACCACAGGAAGGCCTTGAGGGGCAAAGAAGTGCACAAAGTAGCCATTGACTATCTGGAAAGGGGAGAGAGAGACTAGAGTTCATGTCCATGAAGCAACCACACGGTGGCTACTCTTGCAAATAAAAGCTGACATTTAGCAGGGCGAGAAGAAGATGTCCGATTTGGGTAAGTGTGCCACACAGGTTCTGGGCCGCCTGCCACCCCCATGCCCTGCAAGAAACATGGCCTTGGACCCAGTATCCAGGGGGATGGCCCTAGATGCAGCTGCGGCCCCTCCCGCACCAGCCCTCACTCCACTGTGACGCAGAATCCACCAGCCTGATGAAGCCAGTAGGGACGTACCTGCACGTTGGCTGGAGACTCTCGGTTCACATCGTAGGTTATGATGAAGTCTCCGTTGAGGAGTGTGTCTCCACAGGTTGGGCATGAACGCTGTTGGTCCAAGCTGGGCTTGAAGGACACATGGCCCTGAGGGAGGGAGATGGAGGGTCTTGCTCAGCTTGTCCAGGCACTGCCCACTGCAGACCTCAGCCCATGAGTGCCTTGGGGGCCGAGGCACAGCCCTCAGAGGGAGAAGCCCAGGGGTGGGCGCCCGGCAGTCCTGCCACCACCCAGCATACACTGGACTTCCTGAGCACTTCTCTCTCCTCGGAGATCAGGGGCAACTTGGAGGACAGTGGCCTTATCTGACTCAGCCTTTGTCTTTCCCTGTGCAGCTAAGTCGCTGTGTTCAGCCTGCTTGGCCTTCAGCACTGAGAAGCCACTTACGGAGGGGAGCTTTCCACCGTGAAAAGGAACTTCATGTTGGGTGGTATGTGTTGGTGCCCAGAGGAGGAGGAGGGGAAAGGGAGCAAAGCAGGGAGGTGGGAGAGGGCACTGCCCTGCAGAAGCCAGCAGCCCTCTGAGTGTGTGCTCCTTGGGCCTCGCCCTAGAAGTCCTGAGTGACTTAGGTTTGCTCTTCATGTAAACATGCATGCATCCACAGCCCATGGTCAGCAAGTCCCTGGAATAGTAGGGGCCTTGGGGATCACAGTCAACCACTACTACTAAGAATAAAGTTCCCATTCAAATACCACCCCCTCAATGTGGAGTGAGCAGGTCTGACTGCCTCTGGCCTCAGTCTCCTTATCCGTAAACCAGGGGCAGTACCCTGTCCTGCCTACCTCCCAAGGGAGAATGAGACTGGGCTTTATAAATGGTCCCGCCCACACACACACACACATACAAGTTCCAGCACAAGCACTTTGAGGTAATCAAGCGCCTCTACTGGCCCTGCTGAAACTGGGGGACAGGATGAGGGGTTGGGGAAGGGCTGCTGGGGCATGTCAGTTCCTCCAGAAGGTCGTCCTCAGCAAGCAGCCCCCTGCCTCCAGCATGCCCACCCCTGACCCAGGTGGCCAGGGAGACAGTGATGGCAGCAGATAGACACACGTTCACTAGCATCAGCCAAGCCCTAGGGCTCAGACTGGTCCTGCTAGGGTCTGAGTTCCTGTCCCTGCCCCTCAGGCCTGAGAGGCATCTATACCACCTTTTTCCCTGAGAAGGACTTGGTGAGGGCGCTTCCCAGCAGGTCATTGGTGATGAATGAGGCCTCAGCATCCAGCATGCTAATGCCCTGGGGCTCAAAGATGTCTACCTGGATCTGCAATGTGCAAAGGTAAGGAGATGTTACTCAGTGACCGTACACAGGCCAACCTCTAGGACAGGGCCCACAGAGATGGGTCAGTGATGGTGCAGGGACCAGCTTCTAGCACAACTCTGTGACAGCCACACCTGGTGTCTCCCAAAGAAAATGACCCAAAGGGCCCATGAATGGTACTCTAACCCCAAAGCTCTCCAATGGCCTGCCAGATGGTGTCCATTTTCCACCAAGAAATCATTTCAGATCTGATGTAGGTAGAGCACCATTATAACCAGTTACCAGCTATGCAGAGACACTTTGTGATGTTGCCCCAAGGGCCCAGCATCCAAAGACCTGGGTGAGTCCAGCTCAGCCTCCTCCTCCCCTTGGCCCAGTTGCTATGGCCAGAGCCATTGTAATTCCCCCAAGCTTCCTCAACCAAGAGGTGAGGCCTGGACTTCTGTGACCTTGACCTTGCTCCGAGGTCCACCCCAGGGGCCCTTCCCCAACCTCCCATCCTGGGCCCACAGTTTCAGCAGGGCCTGCAGAGGTGTTTGATTACCTCAAAGTCCTTGACCAGTTGTTTGGGCTGGACCTTAAGATACATCTCGTACTTGCCCTTGTTCCTCTTCAGCAGCTCTTCGTAGGTTAGCTCAAACGTGACGTTGCTGCCCGCAGCCACATTGACTGACACCGTGAATTTCTCCAACTTCCGCCCAGAGGCCCTGAATGGGGTGTAAGACAGCGACTGCCCCACAGACTGCACAATTCCACCCATCCTGAGCCTTGGATTCAAGTCAGCCCCTTGGGGGAGACACCTACTCACTTTAAGCCTCTTTTACCTCAACATCAAAATGGGATAATGTTGTGAGAATTACGGACACGTTTTGCAGTAATAATAATAATAACTGCTGCCGTTGTTGTTTGCATCCGTTACAGACCAGACACTCTCCCCAAGGCCTGGGGCTCCGAACTTACTTGACCAAACCAGCTGTCTTGCCCTGGGACACAGCCTTTTCATACTGCTTCTTGGCGACTTCCTTCTCCTTGACATTACCAGGGTAGGTAACACCATCGATGGTCCTGCAGGGAAAGAGTTGGGGGGCTCATGCTGGGCCAGACTCCCCTCCAGAGCCCAGAGCCAGCAGCCATGGGGACACCCACAGCGTGAAGTTGGTGATGAAAGCGGTCTTGGGCAGCTCCACGTCAAAGGAAACCTCCTTGGCGACATCTGCCCGGTTGACGGCCCTCGTGGTGACAACATTGTGAGCAAAGCGGGAGGTCACCTTGCAGCTGACCTTGGTACTGTAGACCTCAATGTCATCAGCCTTCTGTGGGAGAGGGGATGGTGATCAGTGGTGACCTGCCAACCCGGGCCCTGGAAAGAGGTCTTCAGCCTGGCCACTCCCCTTCCAAACTCCCTTTGCAGATTCCAAAGGCCCTGCCTGGGAAGCGTCCCAGTCTCCCGTGTCGGAAGCCTGGTGGCCTCCTCCATCCCCTGTTCAGTTGGCCACCACTGTCCTGATGACAGGCGCCTGGCAGTCATGGTGGCCCTGGCATGCGCAGGCCTTCCTGAGCACCTCTCTCCCCTCGGAGTCCAGGGCCTGCTTGGAGGGCAGAGGCCTTGTCTGATTCAGCCTTGGTTTCTCCCTGTTCACTGGGCCCCGCAGGTTCCTTAGCTCAGCCTACCTCGTTGCTCAGCAGCAAGAAGTCACTTAGGAAGGGGGGTTTTGCACCATGAGAAGGAACTTCACATTATGCCAAGAGGAGAGGGCGAGGGGAGGGAGCAAGCCAGGGAGCAGGGAGGGAGAACTGAGGGAGGCTCTAGGGAGATGTCTGGGTTATACATGGCCTCCTTAACCCTGTAATCTGTTTCCATGCAGCCTGTAGCCAGGGAGATCTTGTACAAAACAAATCTGACCCTGTTCCCTCCCTTGTAAAACCTTCCCGTGTTCCTCATTGCCCTCAGGACAGTGTTCCCCGTGCTCTGAGGTCCTCCAGGCGGGTCCTATCACCTCCACTATGGTGCTCCAGCCAAGCCAGGTCTCTGCCCTCTGACCCCAGGGGTGGGGGGTCAGAGACCTGTCCCAGCTCTTCCTGCTCACCTTTCACACTTCCATTGAGAAAGCTCGCCCTCTACCTCCTACTGTGCCCTTTGGTGATTGTGTGATTCTACCTCCCAAATAGGCACTTATTTCCTGTGCTGACAAGAGAGTGTGGGGCAGGACTTCATGCCCCCAGTGTTCTCTTTCCCGGGGGCCGGGGGGAGGGTGAACTGAGGGAGGCTCTAGGGAGACATCTGGGTAAATGTGGATGTGAAGATGCTCCGTGAAGGTGTGACAGGGCCTTTCACTGCCCACCCAGTACCAGCAACTGCTTGGGAAGTGTTTGTGGAAGGAAGGACAGTGCAATGGCCATCCTGGGCTGCATTTGGAGAGGTCAGGGGGCATGGTTCTATGCCACTCTTTCCTGGGGGTCGTGAGTCACATGGGCGTCTGCCAGGGTAGGGGCTGTGAGCTGTGTGTCAGCTGTGCCGGACCTGTGCTATGACCCAACTCTTCAGCTGTTGGGCAACCAGCTCCACCCTGCCCCCCTCCCCATGCCCCCTCCCTGGTGAAAGTCCTCACCTCTTCCACGACGCTGCGTTTCTGGAAAAGCAAAGACAAACACACTGTCAGGTCAAGGCCAAGGCCACTGTGGCTGGGGGGCAGGTTCTTGGCAGACACCAGGGTTCAGTGGTGACCCCCACATACACCTTGAAGGGCCTCTGGATGTAGGACCCACCTGGAGCCAAGGTCAGAGGAGGAAGGGCTCTGAATAGATGGGGAAACTGAGATCCGGAGAGAGCAGGTCTCAGGTTACCCAGAGGAGAGGACAGGGCTTTTCCCTGCTGCACAGACCTTGGCTCACTCTGCCTGTCCCTGCACCGGGTCCATGAGGCCTCCCCCAGAGCACCCCGCACCATGCACACCACAGGCTCGCCCAGCCCTTCCTAGGCGCCTCTGCCCTTTTCTCAGAGGTGGACCTGCACAGCTGCTCAGTGAGGTGAGCAGTTCCTGGTGTATCACCCATTTGACAGGTGGAGAAACAGAGGCCCAGGGAGATTTAAGAGCCTTGCCCAGAATCAAAGGGTAAGTTTGGAGCCCAGTCCTCCCAAATCCCAGCCTTGTCCCCTGCAGCTCACGACCCCGCCCTCTACCTTCCCCTCCCCCATGTGGAGGGCCACCCAGGCTGGGACCTCTGCCCTGTGATGGACCCAGATTGTGAAGAGAGGACAGACTTACCTCAAGTGGCCGGGAGGGGCTTCTTGGGAAGCCAAAGACCACCGAGGTGGAGAGCAGGGCCACGATGAGGCAGGGCCACCGAGCAGACGCCATCGCTGAGCTCCCAGGCCTGGCCCGCGGTCTTTATATGAGTCAGCTGACCGGTGGGGTCAGTGACCTCCAGCAGTGCGGGAGGAGAGGGAGGCGGAGGCTGTCCGGGAAGCCAGCTTTTGGATGGAGCAACAGGGTCTGGATTTGCCTGAACCAAAGGGGCCCCATGGTTATTGTCAACAGCGTGTGAACTTCACTCCCAGTGGCTGGGGGACATGGAGGCCTGGTGTAAGCGGAAGCTGTGTGCTGGCAAATGGGCCCTGGGACTCCCTGGGTGGGGACAATGGTGACAAGGTGTGGAGTCACATTTAGAGCAAACAGCCTAAATCTCTCAGCCTCGTTGGCTCTTACCCGCATTGCTGGCAGGGCCCCTGGATCGCAGCCACCCCCTGCTCAAGGCGGCCAGGGCCCAGAACCAGACCCCTCACTCTAAGGCTCCCATTCCCATGGCTGCTGCCCTTGCTCATTATCCTTCTCTGGTTCTCATGGCCCAGGGAAAGGGTGAACCCCAAGTCCTGTGGCCCAGCTCTCTCTGTAACCTGGTTCCAACTTGCTTTTCTGCACTTTCTCTCTGCCCACTGGCATGCCCTCCCCTCGTCTGCACATCGCATCTCTCATCTCTGCCCCTGTGCCCTCCTCCGGAGCCTTCCTCTTTCATCCCCTGGCTGACCACAGGCAGCTTGCTGCATCGGAACCCTGTGTTGAGGTTTGCATGTTGAGAACTGATTTCGGCCTCTAGACTCTGGGCTCCCGGAGGGCCAGGCCATGTCACATTCATCCCTGAGTTCCCAGGGCCTGGCCAGTGACTCAGCTGCCTTCAGTTTCTTAAAGAGTCATTTCCCACCCTGGCAGGGGGGCTCAGTTGATTGGAGCATCATCCATACACCAAAAGACTGTGGGTTCAGTTCCGGTCAGGGCACATACCTGGGTTGCAGGTTTGCTTCCCAGTCAGGTCACATACCTGCGTTTTGGATTTGATCCCTAGTTGGGGCACGTGCAGGAAACAACAGATCAATGTGTCCCTCTCTCCCGCTCTCCCTTTCTCTCTGAAAATCACTGAAAACCTGTCCTCAGGTGAGGATTAAAAAAAGAGAGAGAGTCATTTTCCAACAGTGTCCAGTGAGGCTAGAAGCTTCGGAGGCAGGGTCTGGTCCCCTCCTAGTGGGCAAGGAGACTCCTAGGCCACACGAGGTCCCTAGCAGCCCCTGGACCTTCCAGAGTGGCAGCTATGAGCAAAGTGACCCAGTAAACCTCCCACTTAACCACTCTCTCTGTTTTTGTTTTTTTGTTTTCCTTTAATATATTTTTATTGATTTCAGAGAGGAAGGGAGAGAGAGATAGAAATATCAATGATGAGTGAGAGAATCATTGATCGACTGCCTCCTGCATGTTCCCTACTGGGGATCGAGCCTGCAACCCTGGCATGTGCCCAGACCGGGAATCGAACTGTGACATCCTGATTCATTGGTCAAAGCTCAACCATTGAGCCACACTGGCCTGGCCCACTCAGCCACTCTTAATGGAATTGACAAGGATGCCTGGGCACAGGGCAGCTAATTTATGGATTGTACCATGGCCTTGGCTGAAAGTTCTGCCCCTGACTGTGAGATGTGCAGAGACAGTTGACTGCTAGGAACAGAGAAACAGAGCGAGAAACCACCCCATCCCCCAATACTTTGCGTTTTGTGGGAGGGTCAACTTGAAATAGCAATCTGAGGTTGTTCAAGAGGCTCCTGAGGGACAGCTGGGCACTTGGAGGGACCTAAGGTCATCATGCAGAATTTAGACTTAGATACAACCTAAGAGACCCTGAGACTCGCCCATTTCCTTACTACAGGAAGGGGAAATGAGGCCCCAATCGGGCAGAGCCTTGCTCAGAGTGACCCCCAGCTGGCAGCCCCTGGGCTCTCCCTGGAGAAGCCCAGGAAACTCCAGACAACAGATTGGTCTCTGGAACTCCATCGGCCGCCCCGCTGCCTGCCATGGAGGGCTCTGTGTTCCCTGTGCCAGGAGCAGCCACGGAACTCAGCGTTGGTGTTGTTGATGTGGGCCCTCGAGGGCCTCATTTGGAGTGGGAACTGAACAGAGAAAAAGCAGAAACCCTTTGGAAAGGAGTGAGTGGAGGCCTGTCCACGTTCACCCGAAGGGCCGGCAGCATCCTGAAGTATAGGTTCACCTCGCTCACTGCACCTGCACCCTTTGACATTGGGCTTTGCTGGGCAAAAGGCAAAGCCATGGAAAGGAAGGACCCTGGTGGAATATTCTAGGAATCAGTCTAGGAGCCAGAGAGCTGCTGTTCCTGGCCCCTGAAACCCCAGCTTCTGAGCACTGGCCGCCTCTGCCTTTGGGAAATATTATCTCGCTGTCAGAGGTTGCAAACCCCCCACGGGGGAATGGAGTGAAGGGTGGGGGCAGGAACTGTCTCCTGAGACCCTGAGTCCAGGGGGTGCAGCCTCCAGCTACTGGTAGCACTTCTTTCATACATTCACTTTAAGTGATGCTTTGGAATTTCTAGAGTCAAATCCCACAAGGCTGTGGCTACCAGTCGCCCACCAGACTTGAGTATTGATATGGGAGTAGTAAAGCACTCAGATGCTGATGCCACACAGCACGGTTCAAATCCCAGCTCTGCCCCTTAGAAGATGAGTGATTTTGGACAAATTACCTCACCTCAGTTTCCTTAGCTATTTCCTTAGTTCTGCCCCTTAGAAGATGAGTGATTTTGGACAAATTACCTCACCTCAGTTTCCTTAGCTATTAAGGGGCCTGATAAAAGCCTCCCCCCCACCCCCGCCCCGCCCAGTGCTGCTGGCAGCATGCATTGAGCTCATTCAACGAAGGCACCTAGAACAGTGCCTGGCTCCAGGAAGCACTGAGGCAGGAGTGGCTGTGGCTGGTCATTCCTGTACATGCTGCCAGAGTGTCATTTGGTCCTTGAACCTGTGGCAGGAGCTGTGGGGTACTCTCAGGGCATTCAGAGGGCAGAGGTTAGGGGGCAGGTGGCAGGGGAGAACAGGATGGGGTGCAGGCTAATTGGTGTGGGTGACCTTCCAACCTCCAGTTCTGCTGTGACCGCCGAGCCCTGCTGAGGGGCAGCATCTTGAATTGCCTCCCTGCCATTCTCCCTTCTAAAGAGCAGCAGCCTGGAAGGGCATAGTCTTATCTTTAATGGAAGTCATGGATGCTTTGACACAGGGGATCCCTTGAACAGGGAGGTGTGGCCTAGGCAACAGGTCAGGATGCCGTCCTCCTCCAAGGCAGGGCAGGTGTGCTGTCCAGGGGGCTCAGAAGATATCGGGGACGATGTAGTCAGTGTGAACACCATCGATCAGTCCGGCCCCATTGTTGTGGACGAACCAGCAGGTCACCTCGGTCCCATGCCGGGGGTCCTTGCTGTAGTCTTTTTGCAAGCCCCTGGGGAGAGACAAGTCATCTGGGGTCACCTTGAGGATCCATCAGGGCTACCCCTCCCAGGAAGCCCACCCCACCCATGTGACACCAGGAGGACGGCTTGGACCAACGATGGGCAACATCGAGGGCAGAGAAGCTAGCAGAGCAGCCCACCCACCTGGTGACGGTAAGTCGTTGGTTCTTCACCACCATTGTGGCGTCTGTCTTTGTGGGGTCGGAGCCTGGGTGCAGGTCGGACACTTTATAATCAAAGGGGTGAAAGAATTGTCCTGGAAAGGCACAATGGAGGCAGCCGTTACTGGCTGGGAGCTTTGTTCATGCGTTGCACTTAGTAGGTGCTCACTGAAGGTTTAAGAGTTGCTGGAATTTTTTCAAGAGCTTGACTGTTTCTCATAAATTTTGGCATCAAAACCACTCATCTAGTTCACCTGCTGTAGAGAAGCAGCTGTATTGTCAGCTGGTGACACCTCCTGTTTTGGGCCAGTTCCCGAGGAATCTGGCTGGGAGAGAGGGTTGGTGGGTAGGGGCCCCAGAGAACACTGTCTGCAGCAAGGCCACAGGAGAGGCACTGTGGCTGATGACCATCCCACCAGGGGCCTCTGGGCCCACTGGACCATTCTGCTTGCTAACCGGGCCTCTCCCCATTTGCTCCCCCGCCTGCTTACACTTGGGTTTCACTGTGCACTTGTTTCATCAGAGCCTTTTTGAAGGTCAAGACCCTCACCAGGACAAGCCCTCTTTGGATCTCTGAGCCTTGGAAGTCATGTTGGAGGTGACCCTGACCAGATGCCCAACTGCACAGCTGACCAGTCCACTGGCTTCAACGCCCCGCCCCCCCGCCACAGCTCTGCCCGCCTGGTGAGCCGTACCCAGCAGCCCGTGTGTCCGCGCCGACATCCGGTGACTATCTAGCACGTAGAAGCCCAGGAAGTCCTGGTGGATGGCACTCCCCTTCCACACCCGGTGCAGGACAACCTCAAAGGTGCCTCCATCCTCCACAGACACCACCAGGTTCCTCTTCCTGTTGATGGTCATCACCACCCTGCAGGGGCAGGTGGCCATGGGGACATAGGTGGCTGCACTGCATCCCTCTCCATTTAGCTGCCTTGTCCTCTGGGATCCAGCTCTTATGACCCCCCCATACTCTCACTCCCAAATGATTGGGTGTTGCCTGCTCTATGCTTCTTCCCACATGCTGCTATTAAATATAGGGCCCTTGCAATGTGCTAGGACCTGTGCCTAGCCTTTCAAAGCAAACTGCACAATTCAGTTCTCACTCTGATCCTGTAAGGACGGAGGTTCAGAGAGGTTAAGTAACTTTCCCAAGGTCACACAGCTATAAGCAGCAGAGCCAGGCCTTGGACTCCAGCCTATCTAACGTCAGAGTCTGCGTTCTTTGACTCCCACGTATCACCTCTTCCTATAGCTCTGCTGCCCAGCATTGGGCTCTGTTGCTCAAAGGAGTTTGTTGAATGAAGGTGTGAATGAAGGAAAAACATGAGATAAGGCATACTAAGCAGGTGCTGAAAGAGAACTCTAAAGTTCAATAGAGGAAGAGAGTAGGAGGGCTCCTGGGAAGAGGTGGTCAGCTTTGTTTGGTGGAGATGGGGTGGGCTAGGGTGCCAGGGAGCACAGGCATCCGGGCAGCTGGTCCAGAACACATGTCCAGAGATCGAGGGAAATGGAGTGGTTCACAGAGTCCTACATGTCTGCACAGCCCACACGGAGGCCACATGAAGGTCATTCACTGACATGGCTCAGGGGACAAGGGCCCAGCAGGCTCTCGCAGCAGAGCTGGCTCTGGGGCTTCTGCCTTGCCTACCCCCTCCCCTCCGCCCCTGCAACCCGCCTTCCCCGCTCCCCCACCTTGCCCCTGCCCCCCTGCCCAGGCCCACAGTCCCAGCCCAGTTACCCATCCTGCCGCAGCGAAGCCTGGTCCCTCCAGGAAAACACAGGCCCATGTGAGCCAGGGTTCAGGGTGATGTTCTGAGGAGTCACTTCCAGTTGAAAGTCCGTAACAGGGTTTGCGATCCCCAGCCGTCCGAAGTATGTACCCTCTTGCTGCCCAGGGCTCCTGGCCTTATCGCCAATGAGCTGCCCATTCACTGAGAAGCCTGCAGTGGGGTAAGGGCCCATCCAGGTTGGGGAAGGGTCAGTGGACACACACCACCCCACCCATGCCAAGCCATCTTTAAGGGCCTCACCTCCCGAGGGGAGGCTTCAGGACTGGTCCAGGCTACACACAGCACTGCCTCCCTCCTCTTCCCTCCCACCACACTACCTGTCCAGCATGGAGCCCTCGGGTCTGGGCCCTGAAAGAGGTCTTGCAGGACATGGCCTGCTCCTTCTCTCTGACCCCAGTCCCTGACACAGGGGCAGGTCACAGTAGGTTCTGTAGACACATTTGGGGGGGCCTCTTCCCAGAGGCCTCCCCTGACCTGAGCAGCCAAAAGGCCCCTTCCCTGCCACCACTGTCCTAACACAGCAGGTCTCATGCTCCAAAATTGTCATCTACGAACTTGTTCACCTGTGTGTCTCCTCTAAACTCCATGAGGGCAGGGACTTAGTCTCGGTCTCCACTGCGTCTCCAGCCCCTAGCACGTGCTCAACAAACATGTGCAGATGGACTGGCTGGACTGGGAGGACAGAAGTGACTGAGAGATGGAGAGGAAGTCATTCCCATCCCCTGAGCACTGCTGGGGAGACGGATGCTGAGGCTCCCAGTCATGCCGGGGAGAAAGGCAGGGCAGGATGGCTACATAATTTGCAGGTCTCCGTACAAAACGAAAATGAGGGTCTCCTTGTTTAAAAATTGTTAAGACGTTCAAGGCAGCAACAGGGAACTATTAAACTGAGCCTGGGGCCCTTCTAAAGGTGGGGTCCTGAGCAGCCGCACAGGTCACCCACACATGAAGCAGGCCCTGTGGACAGGGCCCGAGAAGGTGGATGGGGTGAGAAGAAGGCCACTTGAGGCCACGTGACAGACAGAAGCACAGGATGCAAGAAGTGGAGGCCCCAGCTATCGTCCTGTCCTTGGCTGAATGTCAAGGGCAGAGGAGCCCAGGCCCTGCCCTGCCTGGCAGACGGTGTGATGTCACCGTACCTGTGTTGGGGTCCTGCACCAGATTCAGGACCACACCAGGCTCTTCGTTGATGTTGAAGCACAGTGCGTCCTCTTTCTGGGGCACGTGGATGATGAAGTGGGGGTCCGTGTCCACTGGGAACAGCATGGAGTCCATTAGATTGGGCAGTGGACAGATGGTCCCGGCGGGGCCAGGGTTCAATCAGGCAGGGTGTCCCTCGGACCCTCCCAAGGACTCACCACTTGTGATTGGCCTCCGGACAGTGGGGCGAGTCGGAGAAGGCTGCTGCCAGGCCGGCAGCACGAACGCTGACCGGCAAGAGTGAATGGCATTTAGAAGGAAGGCCTCTGGGCCTCCCCGGAGCTGCTGGCTCCTTTTCCGAGGCCCCTCCCACCCCTGAGGCCACCGGAGCAGGAGTGGACACAGAGCCGGGGATGCCTCTCCGGAGGTAGGAAGAGAAGTTTGGCCCAGGGCAGTGGGCCGACCTGTTCTGTCTCCTGCCATGGGGACCTGGTGGGGCTGGTGGCAAAAGGGCGGGGGAGGCCAGGTCCTCCTCGGGGTGTTGTCTGAGGACTCGCAGGGAGAGGCATGAGGAGAGCCGGAGCAGAGGAAGGAAGCCCTGGGCTGGGTTTCCTCACCAGGAAACACCTAGGCCTTGCTCAGGACTGAAGGCACAGCTGAGGGACAGTAACGGGGAGAGAGGTAGAGTTGTGTGTCATCAAGAAGGCTGCCACTTACTCTTTTTGGGTCCCACCATCTCTGTGGAGGACAACGACAGTGTCAGCCTTGCCGCCCCCCACAAAAGGCATGTGCACCTTATTGTCCCAGTGCGCCCTGGGCCCAGAAGCCAGTCAGGACCACCTCCTGGGGTCCCGGCCCTCCTCCTGGGGTGCCAGCCCCCCACAGACATGCGCTCACACAAGGCCCCACAGGAGGCCAGCGGGGGTTCAGGCTGTGCCAGGAGGCAGCCACTAGTGTGTGGCGACATGGGCAAGGGCGTTGTGGGGAAGAAGAGATCATGAAGGGCTCGAGGCAGGGAGATGGGGGTGGGAGCTGCCTGCCTGAGCCCGGGAGCACGTGCCACTTGCCCAGCCATTGGAAACCCCTTGAGAAAACCAATGTGATTTAAAAACTCACCCAAGGGAGAACCTGGAAGGGAGAGAAAGGGAGGAGAATTAAAGCCCCCAGAAGCCTCCCCAAGGCCCACAGCCTCCCCCACTGCAGAGATCATACCCTCTGTTGGCTTGTCAATGACGGGCTCCAGGCCATCCTCATCTACCAAACCCCTCATGGTCATGGAGGTCAGCGGGGTCACAAATTGATAGGCTAGCGACATCTGCAGGGCCTTGGCCAACAGTTTGGCCTTCTCCTCCCCCTCCAACTTCATCCTGTGGAACAGACACCTGCTCCAAGCCCCGCAGCTTGGACGACAATGGACTTGCACTCCCTGGTCCTTTCCCTTTCCCTCATTTGCTCACTCACTCATTCACCAAACATGGATTGAGCACCTACAGTGTCCTTGGTCAGTGGCTATCATCATGGACCTCATGACTTAAAGACCTTCCACACAGAAAGCCTGGAGATTTGGCAGGGTTCGGGGATGTGCCTCAGAAAAACTCCGAGAATTGAATAGCTGTGAGGTTCTGGGCAAGTGGTCTCACCTCCTTGAGCCTCAGTTTGCTTATCTGTGAAATGGGGATGATGAGGACATTCTCCTGCGCTTTGTGAGGAGTAAGTGAGTGTGCCTGGACATGGTAAAGGGTAGCCTCCCCCTCGGTTGGGGCTAAGAGCAGGCAGTCCTGTGGCCCCAGTGGGCCCTGCCCACACTATTGACTGACTGGTTGATATTAACTCAGTGAGCATAGCAGGACAGTAAATCTGAGGGTGAGGGGTACTCTGGTGTGGACAGTGCCTGCCTGGCAGCCACAAGGGTCATACCGCTTGGCCAGCAGCTCCTGGATGGTGAGGTAGGCCCAGAGGCGTTCGACGTGGTTCTCCAGCATGTGGCCCCGCTCTCGGAGCAGTTTCTTCATCTCTTCCTCGTCCACTAGGCAGGTTGTCTTGAATTCTCGGCCATCCTGAGGGTTGTGATGGGGAGACAGGCTGTGAGCTCTGAGGAGCACAACCACTGGCTGGTGCTTGAGGCTCCAAGGGGCCCCACTCTAGTCTGATCTCAGCAACTTCCTTCTCAGCAGCCCCCCTTTCTTAAGCCTGTTCTCCTCATCCCCATCCATTCATTCTTTCCACAAAAGCTTACTGAGCATTCTCTGTGAACCAAGTTGCCCTAAGCCCTGGGCATCCCAGGGCTAGGAGAACCAGGCCCTGACCTCATGGAATGACTGTCTTTCAAGGCTGCTTCCACCATGTGGCTGTTTCCACCATGCCCTGCTCCTCCAAGCACCTGCCTTGCTGCCGGTGGGCTGCACCGTTCAAGCTGCCACTGCACGTAGATGTCCCTTCTCTCCCCAGCTACAACAATGGGGCAGCGCTTCCTAAAGGCGTCCCAGGCACTGGGCACTGTGTAAGCATCGTATGTGGATCATTCCACTTACTCCACACAGCTCCCCAGGTAGTGTTACCCCCATGGTACAGAAAGGAAATGGAGACCTAGAGAGCTGGGTCCATTTGCTCAAGGTCACCAAGCTGCTCAGGGTGGAGTCAGGGTCCAGATCAGCTCTCCTCACTCAAAGCCTGAGTCCTGCACCCTCAACCACACTGAGGGCAGGGTCCAGGTCTCACACATCCTGACCCTCAACGTGCACAAGGACACACGCTCTGCAACTTGGCATAAAGCCGGGTGCACAGTAGGTGTTCAGGAAATGCTGTTCAAGTGAGAAGGAAGAGGCTGGCCTCTTGCTCTCTCGGGCCTTGCGGGGAATGGTGTGAGGAGTTACAGGTGGTCCATATCGGGCCAAGGGACTACAACTAATCAAGGCCGTATTGGCCTCATACCATCCTGTCCCCAAGACAACTTCATGGAGGAATGTTCAGGCCTCGGGGGGAGGGGAGGGTTGCATGATGCAGGAGTGGGGAACAGTGTAGGTTTGCAGCGTCTGGGTACTGCCGGGCCTCTCCACCCTCCATGGCCCACTATTTACCGCACGGGCCCGCACATCCGCCTTGAAGCTGCTCAGCTTCTGGTCAGCGATGCGCCCAGCCACCACGATCTCCGAACCTTCGTAGTACTGCTTATGGCTGTGCTGGGTCAGCTCTGAAACAGTGTCCTTGGGGTATTGCAACTCCACATCCACCAGCAAGGGGGTGGCTACCTGGTTGTAGAAACCCTGCACGGATGGGAAGGGCAGCTTCAGAACTGATGGATTACCCTGGGCACCCAATGGAAAATACACTCACAAAGTGGGGTGTTGGGATCCACACTTTATAGAAGGAAGCATAGGTTCAGAAGGGTTATGTAACTGGCTTGAGGCACACAGCTAATTTGAATCCATGCCAAAGCTTTATCTGCTCCTCTAAGCTGATAGGCAAGTGACTGCCAAGGCGGGGCTCCCCATGGGCTGCCATTGGGGGTGCACTGGGGGCCGGGGCCGGGTGGGGGAAGGAGGAGACCTGAAGCTGCTGGGAGGCGTCATGGTCCTCATAGATCCTCTGGGCCCGTCCATTGTTCTCCATGGACATGACCTCCAGGAAGCTGAAGTCCACATCGTGGCCAAAGCCCAAGTTGTAGAGCGGGAACTTGCCCCCAATGGCGTTGCGGACGTTCTTGAGGATTTGGGTACGGTCGGTCACTCCTGCAGCCACATACCCAGGCAGTGACTGGATACCAGCTCACAGGCACGCGGAGCACATGGGGGGACTTGGAGGTACACTCCCTGGGGCCCAAGCCTCCCCATCTTAGGCGTCTCCAGTTCCCACAAGCATCTTGAGGCAGCGCCTCTGCTGGCTAACTGTGGTACTGCAACAACTGCTAACAGCTCCTTACCCATCTGCACGCATTTATCACAGCAGATCAGATTCTACTCTAAACCCTCCCGTGCTCCTTCTGTGGCCTGTGAAGTTCTGCTGACCTTCCCACCCTGGTTTCACCTGTTTTGCATTTGCCTGCAGTTCCTGGGCAGGCCCTGCCAGTGCACACACCTTTTTTTCCTTCTTCTTTTTTTTTGCTTAAGCTGCCCCCTCGGCCAGGGATCCCTTCCTGCTTCTCCTTAACTCCCTGCAGTCTGAGCTCAGAGGTCACCTCCTCCACAAGTCTTTCTGGGACCTTTTCTAGGCCAAGTGCCCCTTGTCTGTGGTCCCACAGCCTCCTGGCACCATGTTCTTTCAGGACCCTCGACAGAGCTTCTGTTCCTGGGTCTGCCTCCCCCAAGGACCCTGGGATCCTCAAGGACAGAGACATGTCTGTTCCCTTGGCATGTCGCCTTGGTCCCTTGTCCTGTGCTTGGTCCCAGTTGGTGCTGAATATATAGCTCATTAAATTCACCCTAGGCATCCCGCCCCTCCTCCTGGGCCCTGTGCAATGCTGTGTCGTGCAGGAACTTCCCCAGTCTCCCAGCTGAGGACAGAAGTGTGCCTTGGAGCTCCCGCAGACTTTACGGTCTGAACTCTGCTTTTAGGTCAGTATTTGCCTTTGCCCTGAGCCTTTCTGACCCCCAACAGTATCCCCAGGGCTTGGCTTCCAAGTGAAGCTTGAATGCCTTCAGGAATGAAGAGATCATACCTCCCAAGGCCGCCCTCCAGCCGCTTACCCTCTGTGGGCTCGCCATCTGTCAACATGATAAGAATTGGGGCATGGTTGCTGAGTTCTGAGATGCCTCTCTGACCTTTGTTCAAGATCTCAATTCCCAGGAGCAAACCTCCATTCAGGTTTGTGGCTGCAAAGGAGAGAAAGGCCAGTCTGTGCTCTCACTCTTAGGGCACAGACGCAACACCAAGGTGGCCCGAGGCACCTGCTCTTACACCCGGCCAGGGAGAAGCGCCGCACGAAGTCCTGAGCTGCTTGCAGATTGGCAGCGGATGCCGGCACCAGTGAGCCCCTCCACGACTGCACTTGAGACCCAAAGAGGACCAGGTCGAAGTAGTCCCCTGGCCGTATGTCCTCCAGGATCTTAAGGAGTGCTTCCTTCGTCTGCAAGGACAGGACAGTCAGTGGAGGGACAGAGCCCCAGGAGAGTGGCTTCTGTCAGCTCCAGATACGCATTTCAGAGTTTCCCCAGGGCAGAGGTACATGGTGGGCCAGTAGGAGGGGGTGGCCAGGTGGTGCCAGGAGAAGAGCATCCTGCAGGGCCCTGGGGCTGGTGAGGGGCGGGGGGAGAAGGCAAAGGTACCCAGTATGCGGAGAAGAAATAATTGGAGTTCGAGGGGCATGGGGTTCAGAAAGAGGACCCCAGGGGGCTGAGTTGCTAAAACTGCTGGTCCTGCCCTGGTTAGAGTGTCGTCTCAATATGCCAAGGTTGCGGGTTCGATCTCTGGTCAGGGCACATAGAAGAAGCAACCAATGAATGCATAAATCCATGTTTCTCTCTATCTCTGTCTGTCTCTCTCTCCCTCCCTTCCTCTCTCTATCTCTAAAAATCAATACAAAAACAAAGACAAAAACAAAAAAAACAACCACCCACAAAACAACTCTGCTTGTCCAGCTGTGGTCCCACTGAACCATGGACAAGACACTTAACACTGTGAGCCACCTGTTGCAAGATGCCTCCCTATAAACCCCCATATTTATCCCCAGGTTTCATCTTCCAAGCACTCCCTCATCAATAACCCATGACCCTGTGGGCACTATTATCATTGCCATTTTGCCACTGAGAAGTGAATGCACTTGCCCACAGTTGCACTGGGAGGGAGCAGGTGATTCCAGAACCCCTAACCACTGGAATTTCCCTTTAAGTCACCCTGCCTCTGAGCAGGAGCAGAAATCCCAAACCCAGACTCTGGCAGCAGAACGAGTGTGGTGTGGTGATAGGGCTGAAGAAGCTTCTGTTGGGTGAGTTGTAAAGGCACCATTTACCTGCTTCACTTTCTGGCCTTCCATGGAGTTGCTGATGTCAATCACAAAAACCAGGTTCTTGTTCAGGCTCGTCAAGTTTTGGGGGGCAAAGAAGTGGGCAAAGTAGTTATTGGCGACCTGAAACACAAAGGAATGAGTGAGGCCTCGGCACACGCACCTCTGCCCACCCTCTGAGTCGTGGGCCAGAAGCTTCGGGCTCACCAGGAGGTCGCAGATCTGGTCTCGGTTGACATCGTAGGTCACCTTGAATTCCCCATTCAGCAAGGTAGAGGAGCATGTGGAGCAGGATTGCTGCTGGCCCACGGTGGGGCGGAAAAGCACATGACCCTGGAACCATCAAGGGTGTCAGGCATTACTGGTGTGTGCAGTTGCAAATAGGATGTTTGCAAAGACAACAACATCAAGTGTGTGTGTGTGGGGGGGGGGGGGGTGCATGGGCATAGAAATGAGTCAGGTGTGGCCCTCACCCAGCTGCTGAGAGTAGCACTTGTAGGTAGTAGGAAAGAAAGCCTGTTCCTTTGCTTAGATGCTTCTGAACCTTTGGCATGTTCTCTAATAAGCATCACCACTTAGGGTACAAATAAAAACAGAACGACAGCAGTATGAGAGCATGAGAACATCAGCCAATTCAAACGATGCAGTAGAAAAGCCAGGCTGCAGTCCTGTGCGGGGAAACAGAAGCACCTGGACGGCAGGAGCAGAAGCTAGAAGGAAGGGCCCAGAGTGGGAGCTGCCGTCTGGACTGGCTTGGTCTTGGTGCTCAGGGAAATGGGGGATAGTTTTTACCCATTTCTTTTCTATATTTCTGTACTTTCCACATTTTCTTTAAGACCTTTTTTATTTTTTTGTTTTTCTTTGTTATAAAAATGAGATATGCTCATTTAAAAAAAAAAAAAAAAAACTTGCCCTAACCAGTTTGGCTCAGCAGATAGAGCATCAGCCTGCAGACTGAAGGGTCCCAGGTTCGATTCTGGTCAAGGGCATGTACCTTGGTTGCGGGCACGTCCCCAGTAGGAGGTGTGCAGGAGGCAGCTGATCAATGTTTCTACCTCTCTATCCCTCTCCCTTCCTCTCTGTAAAAAAAATCAATCAATAAATCAATCAATCAATTAAATAAAAAAACTTGACAAGAATTGATAGGAAGGCAAAGACCCATCCCTTTGATCTCTTGCTAAAAGCAGGCATGTTTGCTAACACTCTGGGGTGTCACATTTTGTTTAAAAGGACTCCCCCCAAAAAAAACCTGTAAAAATCATTTATTTTAAATGATGTCTGAGTCATTACTAACACTAGATAATAACTGAAGGGTTTGCTCCTGGCTCCAGTTGAGGGCACTAGCTAGTATCATCCACCATATGCCATACTCCTCCAGGACTGGGGAGGCGCAGGCAGGGGGCTCTGGGATTCCTGCAAGTGGGTGGTGAGTGACAAGTGGCAAGTGGCTGGGTAGGCCAAAGGCCTGTCTGAACTTAATTATGTTTCCAAGAACACTGGAGCTTGGAATCCTAACCTCAACAGCATCTGACGTTTGCTCGTGTGCCCTGAATGCTTTCCTACGGGCATGAGACAAGCAAAGAGGAAACTGGGGCTCAAGAAAGCCAGCTACTCACCCCAGACCATACAGCCACTGTGGGTGCCTTCCCCAGCCTCAGCATGCAGGCTTTTGCTAAGTGGCTCTGAGAACCAGGAGTGCCAAGTTCCCCTGGGATACCAACCGGAAAACACCTGCCTCTCTCACCCCAGTGGAAGCCTGAAGTCCTTGCCTGGTTCCCAGGACAAGCTTGGACCCTCCAGAAGGGCTTGGGCCAGCTGGAGAATTCCCAGAGGGCCGCCACCCCCTGCCCTCCCCCTCAGCAATGCCACATACCTCTTTGCCTGAGAAGGACTTCTTGATGAGTTGAGTTGCCAGTTCCTTGGGGAGGAAGGAGGTCTGGACATCCAGCTTACGGATCCCCTGGGGCTCAAAGATGTCCACGTCGATCTGCATCATTGAAGCAATTCCTGCACCAAGGCTCCCATTTGGGCCATCATCCAGTCTCAGCCAAGAGCCAGCATGTGCCCTGGCCACCTACTGTGTGCAGCGCCCACCTAGCCCCCAGCAAAGGGCCTGGTAGGCACTCCAAAAATATTGGCCAAATGAAGGTGTGCTTGCCTGCACCCCTCAACTCGGCCACCATTGAGGTGCCAGAGACAACCACAGTCCCTCATGCTGCCCAGGACTTTCCGTTTACAAACTACCTGGACATTTATTATCTCCTGTGATCCTTGTGGAAGTCCTGGGACAAACAGGAATCCCCATTTAATAGACGAGAAAGCTGAGGCTCAGAGAGGAGGCTGAAAGGTTCAGGGAGCTCCCTGCCCATCAGAGCCCACCCTGAGGAGTCAGTCCCCTTCCTTGTGTGCTCAGGTCTGGGATGGCACACGGTGAGTGCCAGGCCAACGCTTAGAGCCACGGTGAGGGAGAGGCAGGAGCCCTGCTCCTGAGACCATCCGCCTGAGCCTGCGGTCACCTGCAATCTACCTCAAAATGATGCACCAGCTGCTTGGGCTTAACTTTGATGTCAATGTCGTACTGCATGAGCTTTCGCTTCAGCACGTCCTCGTAGGTCAGCCGGAACATGGCCTTGCTGCGGGGACCGATGGTGAGGTGGATGGTGAACTGCTCCATCGTTCTTCCCGAGGCCCTGTCCGTGCCACCAGAGGCAGCAACACAGACAAATGGTAAGTGACGTGTGGTTCTTGCCACCTAAAGCACGGGCCTCAGAATCAAGTTCTCTTATTGTAGTGCTGCTCCGGGTATCCTTGGCCCTCCCCCTCGTCATAGCTGGCTGGTCAGAGTCAGGGCCCAAGGACAGGGCCCACTTCTCCTGCACGCTGGTCTAGGGGACGGGCAAGTCAGCACCAGCCTTGCCCAGTGCACCTGTGCTGGCATTTGCGTTTGGGCAGGGTGCTCGCCTCCCATCAGCCTGGGGCTGCTCTGCACCCAAGGCCACCTCGCAGCCCTCAGGTCTATCCCGAGGGGAAGGCCGCCTCAAACACTGGGCCAGCAGGGCTCAGCACTCACCTGACGAGGCCGGCATTCTCTCCTGAGACGGCCGCTTTCCGGTACTGCTTCCACGCAACCGCTTTTTCCTTTATGTCCCCGATGAATGCTTTCCCATTTGCTGTGCTGCAGGGAGGAGAAAGCCCTCAAGAGAGGGGCCCTTCCCTGACCACACATATTGGAGGTACTTTCAGCCCAGACCCTAGAAAGCCCTGTGCAGGTGAGCACTCATGGGGCGGAGGGCGGGGGAGGGGGGTGCGTCTCCTGCTGGCCTCCCTCTGCCCAAAGAGTGGCTCGGAGGCCCCTTGGCAGTTCGGTGGGCAGCTACAGCCAGAGCCCAGAAAGTAGCTTTTGCTCTTCGGGCCCTAGGCCGGAAACATGGTCAGAGACCCCAGGTTGCTGTCCTCCATGGGAGCCCCAAACAGACCTACTACAGGACTGTTCTCCCTTCCCAGCTGGAACTGGCCTGCGGCCCTTTGGGAGATGAGGAGATGGTGCACTGTCTGGCCACGTTGAGCCACGGTCCTGGGCTGGGCCCCGTGAATGGACAGTTCTGGGTGGGGGAATCAGGCAGGGCACGCACATGGCAAAGTCACTGATGAAGGCAGTCTTGGGGATCTCCACATCGAAGGCCACTTCCTTTGGTTGGTCGGCGCTGTTGACCACTTGGCTGGTGATGACAGTGTGGGCGAAGCGAGAGGTGACTTTGCAGTGGACTTTCAAGCTCCGGATGACCACGCCGTCGACAGCCTAAAGTGAGACGTGAGGGCACGGTGGCCTGGGATGGGGGCCTCGGAGCCAGTGAGCGACCTTGTGTTGTATTGGGGTCAGCACCCAGTTCTAACTGACACAAGGTGCCTGAAGAACAAACCAGACCTCCCAGGGAGACCCATCTGTTCTCTCTGCCTCAGACCGAGCACCTGGGGACGAGGTGGGGTGGGGAGTCCCCATCTCCAGGAGACAGGAGTCCCTCGGCCCAGAGCACTAACAGAGGGACACCCCCCTGGGGACGGGGAAATCGCAGCTGTAATAGCGGCCCCACCACAGACTCCTGTGCGGAGACTCACTCACTGTGTCCACAGCCTGTCGCTTCTGTAAAACAAACCGGGGTCAGTGTGAGGGTGACTGCTCGGGCTTTTGTAAGGTATGGGAGTGGGACACAGCCTGCATCCTCTGCTCCTTGGCCTCACTCTCCAGTCAGAGGTGGTCAAGGTGGGTACGGGAAGCCCCAGTCCCTGGGGTGAGGGTCTTGTGTCCCCCTCCCAGGCCCCATCCAGGCCCAGCTGCCTGTTTCTGCCCCGAGGGTTTACCCACATACCTCGCTGCTTTTGGGCCTTTGGGGTGAAGCCTGAGCGGGCAGGGCCTGCAGGGTGAGGAGGGACACCAGGGACACGCACAGCAGCCCCCGCAGCCCCATGGCGCCAACCCTGCTCTCAAGGCTCCCGCTGCCTTGTCGCTTCACTCAGACCATCGGTCAATAAAGTGCTAGATAAACATGGATTAAACATTAGACAGGATGAAGACAAATATTACAATTGGGGGGGGGTGTAAAAAACTGACAGTGGAAGCTTTCTCCCTGGGGGGGGGGGAGGCGGGGGCGGTTCTAAGCTGTGTAAACTGGCCAGACTCAGAGCGTGCCCCTCGTATAGAACTGCACTCAGACAAGGTGAATTGGGGAGACCCTGGCTACTTGTCTAACTCTGGGTCTGGCACAGAGCAACACTGGTGACACGATGACATGTGTCATGAAGCCACAGCTAAAAGTGGATTTCCAAACTTCGTTAAGTGTCACTTTCAAAATTCTTTACGTATCAACAAACTTGTCAGTAAGTCCCACTTTGGCCAGGGAGGCCTGTGGCTTGCAAAGAGTCTGCCCATGCCCGTTTCTCATGGCAGTTCTCTACGGAGGCGCGCTCTGAGTCCGGTCAGGAGTTCACCCCCGCAGTTCTCCCAGCGGCGGCCTAGGCAGTCTTAGGGATGGGTAATGGGTGACCCCCTCCTTTAGGACAGTTGCCTCATCTCTCTGGACCTTCTTGCCCAGAGTTGGAAAGAAGAACAGAAGTAGCCCAGCATTCTGCCACCTGGGCAGGAGACGACAATGAATGCCCCTTTTCATAATGGAGGGCTGGTTATGTGTCATGCATTGCTCTGATCCCTTTATTGTCTAATTTAGCCTCCTGGTGTACCTCTGAGCCTGTGAGAGACTCCCGTGTTGCATTGGGGCTCAGCATCAAGCTCTGATGCAAGGGGCCAGCAAGGGACAGAGCAGGTATCCAAACCCAGATCTTTCAGTCTCCAAAGCCCATGCCTATCATGTAATGGCAGAAAGGCCCTCTGCATTATTAGGAAGAAGGGAGAAGCTGAGTCAAAGACCCTTCTTTTACCTGTAATTTCTTAATTTTTAGGCCCAAACCCTCGCTGTCTCCTACAAACCACGGCACACTGGACAGACATGGCCCCTGGTCAACCCACTCCAGGGCCCTGGGTGAAATGTACTGGCTGCTGTGACCCCGATATGGTGAGGGGACCCAGGGGCCTCTTTGATCTCTATTTGCTTGTCCTGGACTTTGTCTCACAGAGCAGCTTCTGGGAAAGGTTTATTGTCCCCAGGCCATAATGACCTTTTGGCATGTTTTCTGGCCTCTGTAAAAGATGAGCTGGATCAACATTAAAATGTACCCTTGAAGTTTTCCTACATAGTATGGATCACCCTGTGGTAGGTTGGGCACAGTGCCAAGCACTAGGACACCACAGTGATGAAGCTTGAGTGCCTTGCTGTGTCCTGTGAGCTGATGCTTGGGAAAAGGAGCTGATGCAAGTCAAAGGAAGCCCAGTGAGTCAAAGGAGTAGTCAGAAGCTAAAGGGGAGCATGAAAGGGCAATAGAAATCTGGAAGGGGTGGAGCTCATCCTCACAGGGCTTAAAAGAAGGCTCCTGGAGGAGGTGCCTGGGAAATAGAGCTGAGCAGGAAGGGACCGGAGGGAAGGGGAGGAACAGAAAAGCAGGTGGGTGAGTGTGAAGCCCCACCAGTGCAAAATCCGGGTGGGGGAGGGATGCAGGAGGTTGGCCAGCCAGGAAGGGACTGCAGGAGGGCTCCAGGGCATGTCTGGCCCGTCTCACTCCATCCCGATTGGCCAGACCCCAGCAGCAAGCTAACCTACCGGTCGGAGCATCTGCCCCCTGGTGGTCAGTGCATGTCATAGTGAACGGTTGAGTGACCTTAGCATATCATTAGCATATTACACTTTGATTGGTTGAACGGCGGACTGGATGACTGCACACTTAGCATATTAGCCTTTTATTATATAGGATTTCCAACAGGGGCGATATTGCCTCCAACTGGGCAAAAATTGGTAGGCAGAAGAAATCTTACATTTCAAAGAGATGAATTCAGGTCCTTGAGAAAGACACTCGTGAGTTGTAGAAGATAACATAGCTATCTCCCCAAAGGGACACAGGAAGGTTTAACAATCGTAAGTTTTTGGGTTTTTTTAGTAAATGCTCTAGGAGGGGAGGTGTTGCCTGGAACAATCAATAAATTTTTTTGGTAGCTTTGAGTTTTCATAGGCAGGTCTTTAATGTGGGCCAGGGTGGGTCCTCCCAGGGCTACTGCCTTAAGCTGTTGGAAGCCAAGCCAGAGTTTGGTCAGGTCACTTAATGCAGGGGGCTGGCTGGGATCCTAATGGATTTCTTTGCACTTCTCAATACAGCTAAAATGTTTAGGAGTTAAGCGTACTGATATATCCAATTTACTTTGAAATGATTAAAAAATAAGATGGATTGCTGGATCCATAGGTAGACGGGAGGGGGGAGAAGAGGGAGAGTGACGACGAGAGTACCACCCACTCCCATTAGAATGTGAGCTCCAGGAGGGCCGGGAATTTGTCAGCCTGGCACATGGTAGACGGGCAATAAATACTTCTAAAATGAATGATCAACATTCGCAAAGCGCTTAGAACAAATGCTCCACAAGCGGGCAGCTCCCATGACTGTATTTTGGCCGGCAACCCGGGAGTCCGGGGCGGTGGAACTGAGAGTGGGCGCCGGCCCGGCGGAGACGCTCTGGCCGCCCGGCACCTCGGCTCTATGGCGGGTCCTCCAGAGCCGGCGGAAGCTCGGTGGAGCCTCGCGGGCCGCCGGAGCATGCGCAGAGCGGCGCCGGCAGGGATCGCTATGGCAGCGGCGTCTCCGTGGGCCGGGCCTTTGCGCTCGCGCCCCAGCCGGGCCCTCTCGGCAGCCTCCGGCCCGGCAGCTTCTCGGGCATGAGCTGGGCCCTTCGCTGTGGCCCGCTGCCGCGCCGCACCCCGACTTTTGCCCCGCGCCGGGAACATGCCCCTGGCCGCCTACTGCTATCTACGGGTCGTTGGTAGAGGCAGCTACGGGGAGGTGACGCTCGTGAGACACCGGCGGGACGGCAGGCAGGTCGGCGGAGTTGGGGCCCATCTGGGGGCGGGGAACACGCAGGGGTTCGCCCACGGCTCTGTCCAAACGTTAGATGGCACTTCCTCGGGGCCAGTGTCCCCGTCCACCGAGACTAGGCCATACCTTCCTGTAACATGCACCCCGAACACCCTGTACTTCTCCTTGGTGTATTTTTTAAATTAATTTCTTTATTGATTAAGGTATCACATATTTGTCCTCATCCCCCCATTCCCATCCCACACCCCTCCCCACGCATGCCCCCACCTCCCTGTTGTCCTTAACTACTGGTTAGGCTCCTATGCATGCACACAAGTCCTTTGGTTGATCTCTCCCCGTTACCCCCACCCTAACCCCTCTCCTTTGTGTATTAATTGGTGTGCTTGATCTACACTTTTCCGGAGCACGCTCAACAATCCCGTGAGAGCAAACGTTCTCAGGACCTAACACAGCGCCTGGCAAATATTACTCCTTGAAGGACGGGCCCCCGTACATATGACCTGGAGACTAGTGGGCATACTTACACCTCATCTCATCACCTTTCTGCCAAACTTCTCCCATGATCCCTATTTCAGTGAGTAGCACCACCAACCAGCCAGTTGCCCATGCTGGACACCTGGGAGTCCTTGATTCCCCTCTTCCCCTCACCCCCATTCATCTGTCCACTAAGCAGGCAAGCCCTTCTCCATCTCCACTGGTACCACCCCAAGCCAGGGCATCTTTATCTCCAGGTAAACTATTGTCCAGGCCTCCCACTGGTCCCTCCTGCCACACGACTGGCTCTTCTCCAATCCATCCCTTTCATTGCAATCTTAGTGATTGTTCTAAAACTTAGGTGTAGTGTTACTCCTTTACTTAAAGCACTTTATCTCAACGTCAGGATAAGGAGCCAGTTCTTTAATGTGGTTTATAAATAAGTTGACCATATAGTATATTGTACAGACTGGGACAAGTTTGGGAAACTGAAAGGAGTTGCCATTAATTACACCAACACAATGGGGCAAGCTTACAGATGCCCACCTAAGTATAAGAAGACTCTTTCACTCCTCTTTGTCTCAGGTGCTGGTTACTCTGCCTGGAACAAAAGCTCAGGCATAAGAGAGTTATTCAGTGGGCAGAGGTGTGTGTGTGAGCGGAGGAGTCATTGGTTTTTTGAGTTGAGGAATAGCCCCTCACATTTGAGCAGAAGATTACATTTTACAAAGCACAATTATATATGTGTTTGTTGAATAATAACTGTGTGGTCTTTTGATTGATTGACGGTAGTGTATCAGGTGTGAGAGGATATTGATTTTTTTTAAAGTGGGAATGATTTTGTATATTGAGGGTCAGTGATTTTTAACCTTATTGGGCTATGGATCCCTTTGAAAACTTAATGCAACCCATGGACCCATTCTGTCTGAAGGATTTTTTTTGGTGACTACCCTGCTATTAGTCTAACCTGTAAAAAGTACCATTAGTGAGAGCAGGTTTTTTTCCCCTAAATTTTGTGCTTTTTGAATAATAAAACGATTAGGTTATTGGACAGGTTCTAGAACAGGCGTCCTCAAACTACAGCCCGCGGGCCACATGCAGGTGTTTTTGCCATTTTTGTTTTTTTACTTCAAAATAAGATATGTGCAGTGTGCATAGGAATTTGTTCATAGTTTTTTTTAAACTATAGTCCGGCCTTCCAACGGTCTGAGGGACAGCGAACTGGCCCCCTGTTTAAAAAGTTTGAGGACCCCTGTTCTAGAAGATTAATTTTGAGGACATTCAGGAGAGCGCTAAATACTTCTGAACCTATAAAGCTGTATGTTTACTTGTGCATTGTAAAAATACGTGTTTTCTTTGTAGTATGTCATCAAAAAACTGAACCTGCGAAATGCCTCCAGCCGAGAGCGGCGAGCTGCTGAACAAGAAGCTCAGCTCTTGTCCCAGCTGAAGCATCCCAATATTGTCACCTACAAGGAGTCCTGGGAGGGAGGGGACGGTCTGCTGTACATCGTCATGGGCTTCTGCGAAGGAGGTGACCTGTACCGAAAGCTCAAGGAACAGAAAGGGCAGCTTCTGCCTGAAAGTCAGGTGGTGGAGTGGTTTGTTCAGATCGCCATGGCTCTGCAGGTACTGTCCAGACTCACAGAATCCTGCTTGCTCCAAGGGGCCAGGGTGGATTTTAGGGAGATTCTTCCCAAAATGTGTACATGAAAAAAATTATTTTTTTGAAAATCCATTTGTGAAGTGGACCCAGTTGCTCATGTTGTAGCATTAGAATGATTCTGACTGAGTGATATCCGTATTGAAGTGGACATGGATTTCGTGTCTAACTGGAGGAAAAGCCAATTCTCCATTCATTTAATATTTATACCAAAGTCCATTTTAAGGGCCCTGAGTTGACAGAGAGCAAAGAATGACCTTGCTTGTTATCAGCTGGTCAGCTGTGTCATACTGAAAGGTGGCTGGGCTAATGAACATGCCTAAACTGTTGGATTTGGGGCTTTAACCCTGTGGCAAAGTGAGTGGAAATGTAAAACATGTTTGTGGTTTAATATACACACATTCAGTAGCTAGAAGGTTTATGAAATACTCTGGATTTGGGCAGACTTGTCCAGCATTAATTGACCTTGTGGTTTAAATTCTAGGATACTCTCTCTAAATAAACATGAACTTGTATTTGAAAATATCATTAAGCTGAAGATTCTATGAATCTGAGAGAAAAGTGCCTCTGACCTTGTAAAGTTGTTTTTTTCTCCTCAGTGGGAGTTTGTAAGCACTAAACGGTATAATGGTTAATGAACAATTGTGAAGGATACTGGAATTTAATTTTTTTACCTTTTTAAAAAGCAATTGTCCACCTTTGATATATGCTGTAGTACACAGGTGTGTGGTGGGGGGCTGCTGAGCATTTGGGGAACCCCAGGTGCCCAGGATTTGCCTGTGCTCAGTACTCCTGTGAAATTGTCTTGAGCCCATCGGTGAACTTTTGAGGCCCCAGAGGTGGCTCAGGGGTCAGGGTCAGGTTCACTCAGCCGGGGCCCATGGGGGAGCATGTGGCTTTTGTTGAGTCTGCAGACACGGTAGTTCTTGTAGTGGACATTGTGGGTGATGTCGTTCAGGTCTTGGAGGTGAGAGCATGGGTTACCTAGTGCAGCTGCAGTGTCTGGGGCGTGGGCCCCTGCCCCAGGCCCGGTGGGGTAGACTTCCACACCTTAGATTTGACCAGTGTATTCACCATCATGTACTTGCCCCAACCCGCTCTGCCCAGCACCGCCCACTCCACTGCCGTTGCTGCCATCACAGTTGCTATTGCTGAGCTCACCCTTTTTATTTTATTTTATTTGAATGTATAATTTTTTTTAATTTCCTGATTTATTTTAGAGAGAGAGGAAGGGAGAGAAAAAGAGAGAGAGAAACACTGCCTTTTTGTTCCACTTATTTATGCATTCATTGGTTGATTCTTGTATGTGCTCTGACCAGGGATCGAACATGCAACCTTGGCATATAAGGACAATCTTCTAATCAAATGAGCTACCTGGCTAGGGCAATTTTTTTACTTTGGAAAGTTGTAAATCAGACTTTTTATTTAGAGACTATAAAACAATAGTGTTTTGATATGTAGATAACTACGGCGCTTTAACTCATGTAATTATTAATGGTATATAAGAAGTCAGGAATAAATAAGTAGATAGATATATTTATACTTAGTGAAATTTTATTTCTCTTTTCAGTATTTACATGAAAAACACATCCTTCACCGAGATCTGAAAACTCAAAATGTCTTCCTAACGAGAACAAACATCATCAAAGTGGGTGACCTAGGAATTGCCCGAGTGTTAGAGAACCACTGTGATATGGCTAGCACCCTCATTGGCACACCCTACTATATGAGCCCTGAATTGTTCTCAAACAAACCCTACAACTATAAGGTAGGACAATATGCCAGCTCACCTTGTCTCTAGGACAGTATTCATAATTTCAAAGCTTATCAGAATAGTTATGTCAAAGAATTCTCCGTGAATTGGTGTAACGAAAATGTCTTTTCTTTTTTAGGAGGAAAAATGTAAATAAGGCATTCTGATATATAACCATTTACTTTTTTTTTTTCTAGTCTGATGTTTGGGCTCTGGGATGCTGTGCTTATGAAATGGCCACCCTAAAACATGCTTTCAATGCAAAAGACATGAATTCTTTAGTTTATCGGATTATTGAAGGAAAGGTAAAGAACATTCTGGAACTAATTGTTTTAAATATTTGGAGCAATGTTAATTAAATGCAACTTTGTAAGTTGCTACTGACAAATGTGAGTAATCGTTATTGTTGGGTGGATAATTAAGAACGGGGGTCTCTTCTGTGGGGAAGGTTGAACTGAAGGAGAAGGAATTGATCATTTCTTAATAATTTGTAAAAGTGACTTAATGGCTCCAAGGAATTGGCTTTTTGAAAACCGCCACATCGTATAGCCACAGGATGTGCAGGTGCCCTAAGGGACTATTGGTAGCTTCTCCTAAGCAGCTTATGGTTAAACTAGAGGCCCGGTGCATGGATTCATGCACCGGTGGGGTCCCTCGCCTGGCCTGCAGGGATCGGGCTGTAACCGACTCTCTGACATCCTCTGAGGGGTCCCGGATTGTGAGAGGGTGGTTCTTGGGTGACGCACCCCGGAATAGGGCTCCCTCCTCTCTGGTTCTGGGTGCATCACCCGAGAACTGCAACTGCCAAGTCACCACAGTTTAGCAGCTCCTGTGTTGAGCATCTGCCCCCTGGTGGTCAGTGTGCATCTTAGCTACCGGTCGGACGGTCACTTAGGCTTTTATATATATATAGATGAGCCCCATTTAAAATGAGTCCATTCTTGCCTGGCTGGTGTTGCTCAGTGCTTAGCATCGATCCTTGAACCAGGAATTTCCTGGTTTGATGCCCAATCAGGGCACATGCCCAGGTTACAGGCTCTATCCCAGTAGGGGGTGTGCAGGAGGCAGTTGATCGATGTTTCTCTCTTACCAATGTTTCTGTCTCTATCCCTCTCTCTTCCTCTGTCTCTAAAATCAATAAAAACATATTATAAATAAATAAATAATTAAAATGAGTCCATTCTATTTGAACTTGTTCCTTTGATACCAGAGTGACCAACTTTATATATTAGTTCCATGAGGTTAGTTGCCCTCTATAGTGTCAGGCATCCATACACCCAACAAGTTTAAGGCTATAAATGACCTACTGAATTAATTTAATAAAATTAAAATTAATTTTTTAATTTGAGAAATATTAAATTGTTTAGTATTTAAAAATTAGATATTGAAAAATACAAAAGAAGTAAAAATTTTCCAAAATTATGCTATTTAAAGAATCAAACAAGAAAGGAGTGAAATTCCCCTCTCCTATCCATTTTAATCCCCTGTAGATAACCATTGCCAACAATTTGGTACATGGCCTTCCTGGCTTTTTCTTGTCTTATATAGATATAACTCTAGGTGTATATATGCACATATACACACATCTATAATAATAAAGGGTAATATGCTAATTAGACTGGACAACCGAAAGACCTTCCGGATGAAGCCGTGGGGGTGGGGGACAAGGCAGAGGCAGTTAGGGGCGATCAGGCAGGCAGGTGAGCAGTTAGGGGGATCAGGCAGGCAGTCAAGTGGTTAGGGGTGATCAGGCAGACAGGCAGGCAGGCGAGCGGTTGGGGGCTAGTGGTCCCGGATTGCAAGAGGGATGTACGACTGACGGTTTAGGCCTGATCCCATAGTGAGATTGGGCCTAAACCAGGCGTCCTCAAACTACAGCCCACAGGCCACATGCAGGTGTTTTTGCCGTTTTGTTTTTTTACTTCAAAATAAGATACGTGCAGTGTGCATAGGAATTTGTTCATAGTTTTTTTTAAACTATAGTCCGGCCCTCCAACGGTCTGAGGGACAGTGAACTGGCCCCCTGTTTAAAAAGTTTGAGGACCCCTGGCCTAAACCATCAGTCGGACATCCCCTGAGGGGGTCCCGAGTTGCAAGAGGGTGTAAGCCAGGCCAAGGGACCCCACCAGTGCACGATTGGGGCCAGGGAGGGATATGGGAGGTTGGCCAGCCGGACCACGGGAGGGCTCCAGGGCATGTCCGGCCCGTCTCACTCAGTCCTGATCAGCCGGACCCCAGCAGCAAGCTAACCTACTGGTTGGAGCGTCTGCCCCCTGGTGGTCAGTGCATGTCATAGTGAGCAGTTGAGTGGCCTTAGCATACATTAGCATACTATGCTTTGATTGGTTGAATGGACGACTGGTCACTTAGCATATTTGGCTTTATTATATAGGATATTCCCTATGCTGAACTTTACATCTTCATGACTATTCTGTAACTATCAATTTGTACTTCTTAATCTCTTCTCCTTTATCACCCACCCTACCAACTGCCCTCCCATCTTTTTCTGGAGCTTTGTTCTGTTCTTTCATTTGGGACATGTTTCTTTGTCTCTTCATTTTTGCAGCATCCCTGTGTTTGTTTCTATTATTAGGTAGAGTTGCTATCTTCTAGGCTTGGTAGAGTGGCCTAATGTAGTAGGTGTTCTATAGAGTCCTATGGCACAGCCTCCCTGATCACCCAGGCTGGGAACTCCAGGTGCACTCCCCATGTGGGCTGTGTACACCCTCCTGTTGTAGTTGAGCCTTGATTACTGTTAGCGCGTCAATGGGAGGGATGATTTACCCCCCAGGACGATCCGCTGCAAGGACTGACTACAACCATCAACCTCTGACTACTGTGGAGGATCAGCTATGTGTTGGTCCACTCCATAGAGCAGGACTTACTTCAGCAGGGCTCTGGTGCCTGCTGAGTCTGCCCCTTGAGTTTGTCACTTGTGGAGGTGGTTGGGTGGTGGTGCTTCGACATGGTCTGAAGCTGTCCACTGGGTGTGCTGGCTCTGGGCCCTCCCAGGAGGTACAGGCCAAGGTTAGGCACCACCTGTGTTCTGCCCAGGGCCACATGACATGAGCTACAAAGTAATCTGCAGATGGCCACTACTTGTGCTGGGCTTAGAGGTACTCAGGTGAGGCCAAGCTGTGAACCAAGGTCAGGTGCTGCTAGTCCTGGGCATTGGGTCACTTAGAGAGAGGTGTGGGGCCTTCTGAGGCCAGATGCTGCTTTTTTGAGAGGGTTTAGGAAAATCTGAAGCAAGAGCCAAGACAGCTATTCTTATGGAAAAGCCACTGGAAACAGCTTGAGTGGGCTCAAAAGTTGGGTGGGGCAGGGCCTCAGGGAGTCACCAGGGTAAAGCAAACAGTGTGAGTGAGGTTGATGTAATCTCAGATATGGGGCCCACCTGCCAGCTTTGTGGGAGGATGGCTCATCAAAGGAACAGTGGCCTCTGCCAGCACTTTTTTCTGGGAGAAAACTGCCCCTCCCCAGCTGTCACCCTGATGCCAACCATTCAGTTTCTCCCTGTATGTCTCTGGTGCCTTTCAAGCTGCTGCCTCAGTGCTGGAGCTCAGACAGTGAGTCTGAGTAAAGTCTGTGTGTGTGCCCTTTAAGTGGGACTCCAGCCAGGCCTCAATCCCTACTGATTTTTATAGCCAGAGGCTATGGTGACTCTCTTCCTGGCACTGGAACCCTGGGCTGGGGGGCCTGGTCTGTGTCTGGAATCTATTGCTCCTCAGGAAGACCTCTGCAGCCGAACTATCCCTCCTGATTTTTAACGGCCACACATTGGTGTGGGACCAGCCTGTTCCACATCTCCTCCTCTCCTACCAGTCTCTATGTGGCTTCTTCTTAATTTCCTTGTTGTAGGACTTTCATTCAGCCAGATTTCAGGTGGTTCTGAATACTGGTTGTTCTGTAGTTTAGTTGTAATTTTACTGTGGTTGTGCCAGGATGTGAGTACCATGTTTACCTCTACTGCCATCTTGACAGGATGTCTCATGCCCTTATTTCTGAAGGAGGGAGTCCTTAAATGGGAATGCTGGTTTGAAGAATATACTTTTACAACCTTACAACTTGCTGTTATAAGCAGGACCTCAGTATACTTCCTGTAGACTAATACTGGTTCTTTTATGCTTATGTGGATAATGACTTAAAATAAATATTGGAAAACTCTCCCTTCATTTACTTTGCTTCACAAGACAATTAGTCGTAATTGTAGTATTATTTCTTTTTGTAGCTGCCACCAATGCCGAAAGATTATAGCCCAGAGCTGGCAGAACTGATAAGGACAATGCTGAGCAAAAGGCCTGAAGAAAGACCCTCTGTAAGGAGCATCCTGAGGCAGCCTTACATAAAGCGCCAAATCTACTTCTTTTTGGAGGCCACAAAGGCGTAAGATACTTCCCTTGCAAGTAGCTGGGCTATATAGATGGAATTAAAGAGGGTGGCTTCTATAATTTTAATGTGCAAGAATTTATGGTGAGTTCCTTTTAAACATGAAGTGAAATTGCGTGATTAGAACATATGTTGAGATTTGCATAATTGCTAAAATCAGAAATTGAGAGAACCATTTAGAGAATCACTTTAACATTCCTCAGAGGATTCCAAGACATATTGAGTATGATTCTTTTAAAAAGACATGTACCGTATTTTCCGGCGTATAAGACGACTGGGCATATAAGACGACCCCCAACTTTTCCAGTTAAAATATAGAGTTTGGGATATACCCGCCCTATAAGATGACACCTGGCGTATAAGACAACCCCCGACTTTTGAGAAGATTTTCCTGGATTAAAAAGTCATCTTATACGCCGGAAAATACGGTATTTTAGAAACCATATTAAAATGAGAGATTATCTAAGAAACCTATAATATTATTTGCTATCCTATATAATAAAAGAGAAACATGTAAATTGATCGTACCTCTGCTACGCTCACCAGCCAATCAGGAGTGAGTATGCAAATTAACCCAACAAAGATGGCAGTTTAATTTGCATACACAGGCACTGGGTGGAGAGCAGAGCAGGAGAGCCAGTGGAGAGTGGAGCGGCTTGGGGAACTTGGCTCCCCAAGCTGCCAGACAAAGAGCAGAGAGGGAGAGCTAGCGGCTTGGAGGACTTGGGAGTGGGAGGCCATGGGACAGAGACAGAGCAGGAAGGGAAAACAAAGAGTGCAGGGAGCGCCAAGAATTCTGGGAATAGTCATTCTGGTGGCAGCCCCAGGACCTGAAGTGGAAGCCCAGAGTGCGGGGAACACCAGGAATGCTGGGAATCGTAGTTCTGGTGGCAGATGGATCTCCTAGACCAGTGGTCGGCAAACTGCGGCTCTTTGGCCTCTTGAGTGTGGCTCTTCCACAAAATACCATGTGCAGGCACGCACGTACAGTGCGATTGAAATTTCGTGGCCCATGCGCAGAAGTCGGTTTTCGGCTCTCAAAAGAAATTTCAATCATTGTACTGTTGATATTTGGCTCTGTTGACTAATGAGTTTGCTGACCACTGTCCTAGACACTAGAACAAAGTGAGCCTGGAGCAAGTTACTGTTGTGGGTGGGGGATGGAGGGAAAGCAAAGGTGAGAGACATAAGTAAAATCAGAGTGTCTAGGAAAAATTAAAGGGAAGATATCCTAAAACTTCCAGGAAATCTCCACCAATGAAGCAAAGAAAAAAAAAAATGCCTCTATTATTCTGTGAGCAACAAACCAAACTGGGTTGGGGTCTCAGACAATTTGCTCATATGATTGCAAAGACAGACAGAAACTCCCAGATTGGAGAGGGCTCCCCTGAGGGCTCCCAGATTGGAGAGGGTGCAGGTCGGGCTGAGGGACCCACCCCTTATGTATGAATCTTCGTGCACCAGGCCCCTAGTGTAATATAATAGTCACATCTAAAATATAGTGCTCAGATTTCTGAGACTTTCATAAGCTTCCCTCTTCACTCATGACTTCTCAAGCGAAAAAGAATTATTTTCTATGACTTGCAGGTCCTACCTTCACTGAGCAGGTATTCCAGAATCTAAACCTTGAGACTAAGCAAGGCCTTCATGATCTCTGCTTTATGACATGTTAAATTTGGGAGACAAGTCCCCAGGGATAAAGGACTACCTTTTTGTTTACATTGTCTCTAATTTTCCACCAAACAGAACTTTGACCTTCAGTCTCCAGTGCTGGTCTTCATGCTTCCCTTGAATTTTCCAGAGGCTTATCCCCGTTGTAGAAACGTCACACTAGAACATTGGGGATATTATTTCTATATATATTTATTCTGCAATTCAAGGCTGAGTATTACCAATCATTTTTACTCTCAAACTTGGCAAAGCAGTTGTGGTAGTATTTCAAACATATGAAACTTGGAAGATGAAAATTATCCTGGTACTTCTATATGTGAGGCAATTTCTCAGATTTTGTTTTTAATCCCATCCAAGAGTATGTTTATTGATTTTAGAGGAAGTGGGGGGAGGAGGAGGAGACAGAGGAGGAGAGAGAGAGAGATTTCGATATAGAGAGAAACATGTTGCTTCCCATATGCACCTTGACCAGGGATTGAACCTGCAACCTAGGTATGTGCCCTGATTGGGAATTGAACCTGCAACCTTTTAGGGCACGGGACAGTGCTCCAACCAACTGAGCCAGGCAGCCAGGGCAATTTCTCAGAGATTTTTATTTTGGAAAAATTTTGTATTTACAGAGAAGTTGGAGAGATAGTACAGAGACTTTCTGTATACCTGCCATCCAGTTTCTCCTCTAACATTACCATGGTACATTTGTTAGTACTAAGAAACCCCATCAGTACCTTACTGTCGACTAACCAAACTCCAGACTTTCGTCAGCTTTCCCCAGTTTTTCCACTAATGTCCTTTTTCTATTTCAGGATCCAATCCAGGATATCATATTACATTTAGTCCTCATGTCTCCTTAGTTAGGTTGAGTCTGGGACAATTTTCATTTTCCTTGTTTTTCATGACCTTGATTGTTTTTGAAGAGTACTGGTCAAGTGTTTTGTAGAATTACCCTTGGTTTTTAAAAGACTGTTCTCTATAAATTAAGCAATTCTGTAAGGGAATGTTATACATTCACACATTTTCTCATATATCTGTCATCTTCAATATATTGATAATATAACGAAAAAAAACTTTTCAGCTTCATTATATCGATAACTTTTTCTTTTCTTCCTCATAAAGAAAAACCTCCAAAAATAATATTAAAAATGGTGACTCTAAATCCAAGCCTGTTTCTTCAGTGGTTTCTGGAAAGGCTGAATCAAATCATGAAGTAGTTCCCCCCCAACCACAGCCTTCTGAGGGCTCCAAGACATATGTAATGGTATGTTTCTTTTTAAAAGGATACATGTTTTAGAAACTGTATTAAAATGATAGATTATGTAAATCAGTTACTTTATGTGAAGTGATTAGGCTTTACTGGAGATTCTTTTGTGTAATTAATTGTGTATTGTAGAGAAAGAATGCTGGTGAAGGTGATTTCATTTAGCTCACTTTATTCAAAGTGGGCTGTCAAACTTCATGAAGTCAGTGCTGTAATAACTTTGTTCTAAGAATTTCTTTTATTGAGGTGAAATTTATATAACAAAGTTAACCATTTTTTAAAAAAAGTATTTATTATTCAAACTATTACATGTGTCCTTCTTTTTCCCCCATTAACCCCTTATAGCAAAGTTAACCGTTTTAAAGTGAACAATTAATTGCATTCAGTACATTCACAGTGTTGTGAAACCATCACCTCTATCTAGTTCCAAAACATTTTCACGTCACTCCAAAGGAAACTCCATACTTATTAAATAGTCATCTTCATTCCCATCCAGCCCCTGAAAACCACCACCAATGTGTTTTCTGTCTCTTATGGGTTTGCCTATTCTAGATATTTCATATAAATGGAATCGTACAATATGTGACCTTTTGTGTCTTAGCTTCTTTCACTTAACATAATGTTTTTGAGGTACATCCATATAGCATGTATCAATATTTCATTTATATATATGTGTGAATAATATCCCTTTGTATATACCACAATTTGTTTATCTATTTATTCATTGATAGACATTGGGTGGTTTTCACCTTTTGGCTATTGTTATGAACATTTGTGTACAATTCTTTATTTTCTCTTAGTAAGTAATTTTTAAAATTTATTGATTTTAGAGAGAGAGATAGAGATAGAGAAACATCAATTTGTTGTTCCATTTATTTATGCATTCATTGGTTGGTTCTTGTATGTGCCCTACCTGGTGATCAAACCTGAAACTTTGGTGTAATGGGACGATGCTCTAACTAATTGAGCTACCTGTCCAGGGCCTGTTTTCAGTTCTTCTGGGTATATACCTAGGACTGGAAATTTGGTAATTCTATCTTCAACTTTTTAAAAATATATATATGTTTTTATTGATTTCAGAGCGGAAGGGAGAAGGAGAAAGAGATAGAAACATCAGTGATGAGAGAGAATCATTGATCGGCTGACTCTTCCATGCCCCTCACTGGGGGTCAAGCCCACAACCTGGGCATGTGCCCTGACCTGGGAATCAAACTGAGACCTCCTGGTTCATGGGTCGATGTTCAGCCACTGAACCACACTGACTGGGCGAGCCATTTTTAAGTGTACCATTTAGTAGCCTTAATTATATTCACGGTGTTGTGCAACCATCACCACTATCTCCCAAAACACTTTCATCATTCCCAACAAAAACTCTGTACCCATTAAGCACTAACTCTACATTTTTCTCCACTCCCAGGCCTTGTTAACCTCTATGAATTTGCCTGTTCTAAGTATGTTATATAAGTAGAACCACGCCATATTTATTCTTTTGTGTCTGACTTATTTCACTTAGCATGTTTTCAAGGACTATACATGTTGCAACATGTATCAGAACTTCATTCCTTTCTATGGCTTTATAATGTTCCACTGTATGTATACCACATTTTGTTTATCCATTCATCTGCTAGTAGACATTTGGGTCTTTTCCACACTTTGGTCTTCGTGACTAATGCTGCTATAAACATTGGTGCACAAATACCTGTTTGAGTCCCTACTTTCAGTACTTTGGGATATATACCTAGGAGTGGGATTGCTGGGTCATCAGGTAATCCTGTTTAACTTTGTGAGGAACCTGTTGTTCCATTTTGAGTTAATTTGTTTATATGGTGTGAAGAGTGCTGTAATAACTTGGAAGCATTTCACTTAGGATGAAGACAAAGGTTTATCCCAGGAGAAACACATAGTCATTGACCCCTTGAATACACCTGCAAGTCTGAAAGACCACACCTGCAAAGCAGGTATGAGCAGTACCACAGAATCACTAGCTACAATCAGTAGAGTGAACATTGACATCTTACCTGCAGAAAGGAACTTGAGCGACGGGTTAGTTCAAGAGAATCAGCCAAGATGCATAAATGCCTCTAATGAGCTAGAAGGTAAATGTAATATTTCTCAAGTGAAGGAGAGGCTGCAGGATAACACTAAGTCCAGCACTCGACCTGGAAACCTAATTCCTACGTGGTCCTCTAACAATGTCACTGGGGAAAGGAAAGAGAAGCGTCTGCAGCCCCTAAGCAAAGACCAAAAGCCAAAGGACCAGGTGAGTGATATGCATGAGGTGTTCATCTCAGAGAGAAGACTGGAAAGTGCGGTTGCAAAGGTATGGGTTGTGTTGTTTGGTTGTATTCTAGTTGTGGTTTTAGGAAGATCAGCTCTTCAGTGTACCAGTTTAAACATGGAAACCAAAGGATGAGACCCAAGGGATTCTTAGGTGCCCTGGCATAAGGTACTTGATGGAAGCATGCTATTTATATGTTTTTTTTCCTATTTCAGTATCATCATTCTTCTTTAGTCCTCCAAGTGGATAGGTAGTTCCGACACTTAGTTAATATCACATTCCTTCTTGCTTTTGAAAAGTTAGTGGAATAGGAAGGAAGGAAGGAAGGAAGGAAGGAAGGAAGGAAGGAAGGAAGGAAGGAAGGAAGGAAGGAAGGAAAGGAAGGAAGGATCTGATTTCTTAAGGAATAAAAACAAATATTTTATATGTTGAAACCAAAGTGGAAGGAAGAAGAGAAGATAAGAAAAGAAATAAAAGTAACAAAAAAGAAAAGGAACAGTAGGATTTTGATACTGAGAGACTATTCTAAGTACATTTAGTGGTCATCTTCTACTTGAACTTGGAAAGAAACCTAAATTAGATGAAGCATGGTAATAGCTGAGGATTAGAGAGAAAACTGGAACATTTAATTAACTTTACTCTTTTTGTATAAAATATTTTATAAATAGATTTAATAGGTATATTGACTATTTTTATAATCTTTGCTATATATATTTGAATTTGATACATTATATATTTTATTTAACATTTATATAAACATTAAAACTATTTTATACATTTATATTCAGATGTTTTTAATAAAGTTTTATTTTTATGGAAAAGAACAAGTATAATGCTTTTATTATTTAAAGGCATTGGATTAAACCAAAATATAGTCTTAAGCTTTCTCTGGACACTGGAATCCTTATAGGTAAAGTTGTGTGTGTCTTACTTGTTCTGCTTGGCTGTCAAATTAAATTCAAGTTCACTTTTTTAAAAATATTTTTTTATTGATTTCAGAGAGAAAGGGAGAGGGAGAGAGATGTGAAAGAATAATCGATTGGTACCTCCTACATGCCCCCACTGGGGATTGAGCCCGCAACCCGGGCATGTGCCCTGACTGGGATTCGAACCATGACCTCCTGGTTCATAGGTCCACTCTCAACCACTGAGCCATGCCAGCCAGGCTTTTATAAAAAATTTTAAGGTGCCAATTCACTGGTTTTTATTATATTCATAAACTTCTGCAATCATCACTACTGTCTAATTCCAGAACTTTTTCATCACCTCAAAAAGAAACCCCACACCCAGTAATAGTCACTCTCCATTTCTCCTTGCTCCCAGCCCCCAGCTCCTATTGTCTATACGAATTTGCCCATTCTGAGCATTTTATATAAATAGAAGAGCCACATAATACAGCATATGGTCTTTTGTGTCTGGCTTCTTTGACTTAGCATAATGTTTTCAAGATTTATACTTATAGTATGTGCCAGTATTTCATTCCTTTTTATTGCCAAATAAATTCCACTGTATGTATGTATCATATTTTATTTCTCCATTCCTCAGTGGATGAACATTTGGGTTGTTCTCACTTTTTGGTTACTATGGATAATGCTGCTATGAACATTCTTGTACAAGTTTTTAGTGTGGATGTTCACTTTTCTTGGGTATATACCTAGATGTGGAATTGAGGGGTCATATGGTAACTCTGTGTTTAACTTTTTGAGGAATTGCAAATTGTTTTTCAAAGCAATTACTTGTTCTGCTTGGCTGTCAAATTAAATTCAAGTTCACTTTGTTTATATAAATGTTAAATAAAGTAAAAGCACCTTGCTTTTACTTCCTACCAGCAACTTATGAGAGTTATAATGTCTCCATATCTTTACCACTTTTTTTTTTATTCTAGCCATCCTAGTGGGTGTGAAGTGGTCTTATTGTGGTTTTGCTTTGTATCCTTAATGACTAATGACGTTGAGCATCATTTCATGTGCTTTTTGGCCATTAGTGAACCTACTTTGGAGAAATATCTATTCAGATCCTTTGCCCATTTTTCAGTTGGTTTATCTTTTTGTTGTTGAGTTATAAGAATTCTTTATTCTAGATGTCAGTCCCTTATAAGATATAAGGTTTGAAAATATTATCTCTCATTCTGTGGGTTGTCTTTTCACTTTATTTTTAGTTTAGTTTATTGATTTTTGAGAGAGAGAGAAATATCGATGTCAGAGAGGAAGAATTAGCTGCCTCTACACATGCCCCGACCAGGAATTGAACCTGCCACCTCCTAGTGCATGGGGTGACCATCCAACCAACCGAGCCACACCGACCAGGTTGTATTTTCACTTTCTTGATAGTGTTTTTTGAAGCACTACAGTTTTTTATTTTATTTATTTTTAACAATTGATTGAAGATCCATGAGGGTGAAATTTGGGGGAAGGAGAAATATGGCTGGATAATCCATGCTTGTTTTAATAGCCATGTAATCAGAATCAATATGCAGAAGACATTTTCTGTAATAGTCTAAATAATCTATATCTCATTAGATGGTAGTGTTAATAGAACAGAGTCTTGCCACAGAATATGTTCTCTGCAATCTGCAATTAATTAAGCAAAGGGACAAATTGTATTTAAAGACCTGTTGCAAGAATATCAACACCATTATTTTTCTAACACAAAGTTTTTTCCCATAATGCATGTGACCTTTTTTCCTCTGTAATACTTGATTGCAAAGAAATTCTTAAAATAGGGAGAGTCCTCATTACAGAATTTTAGTTATCTCTGAAATGTGTCTTAGGTCCCTACATACCATCTTCTTTCACTGTTCTCTGAGATTTCACCCTGTGGTTTCATTCTTTCTAGCTAAGGCTTTGTTGCAAATTGAACAGAAATTCCTGGGTAGAGGTAACACATCTTTCTTCTTTCCTCCCTCTCTTCTTCTTTTCCTTCTATCCCTTCATGCTTTTGTCCCTGTCTCCCTCCCACCCAAAATATCAAAAGACCTCAACATTTCTGAGTGGGAGTAGAGAACTTGAGGCACCATTGACACCCTTGCCACCACTTGCCCACTCAAGGCCAGCAAAGCACTTACAGATTCAGAACAACTCTGGGGCTCCCATCGTCTAGATAATAGGGCAGCCCTGGGGAGTCTTCCTCACTTTTGCACAGTGCCTGGAACACTGCCTCATGCCCTCTAATTGCTCCAACAATGAATTAAATCTATACCTGCTGGCTGAGAATTAGGGAATTTGAAACTGGTTCGACTGTGTTGAGCTGACTGACAAGGAAATATTAATTCAAATGGGAATAAGGTTTGACTTTTCATGGTGTGATGAAGTGTTGGGCAGACATGGGTTCAGATCCTAACTTTGATTCAGAGCTGTGGTGGGACTCTGGGTAAATCATCTGTCATAGCCTCAGTGTCTTCATCTTAAAACAGGGACAATAATACTTCATTGGATTGCTGGGAGGAAAAAGATTTTAATTGTGATGAAATTCAATTTTGTTGTTGTTGCTTGCGCTTTTGGTGTCATGAATAGTTACCCCTATGTTGTCTTCTAAGAGTTTATAGTTTTAGTTCTGACATTAGGTCTATGATTCATTCTGAGTTCATTTTTGTGTATGGTGTAAAGAAGAGGTCCAACTTTATTCTTTTGTATGTAACTATCCAGGTATCCCAGCACCTTCCATTAAAAGACTAGAGGCCCAATGCACGAAATTCATGAAAGAGTAGGCCTTCCTGCCCCGGCTACCGGCACCAGCTTCCCTCTGGCTGCCGGCAGGCACCCAGGACCCGGGCAGCCCCGGCTTCATCCAGAAGGTTGTCTGGTCTAATTAACGTATTACCCTTTTGTTATTATAGACTAGAGGCTCGATGCATGAAATTTGTGCAAGAGTAGGCCTTCGCAGCCGCGGTGACTGCCTGGATCCCTCCCTCACAGCCATGGAGGCTGCTTGAATCCCTCCCTCGCAGCCGCAGCGGCTGCCTCGATCCATGGCTACAGCCCCGCCTTTGTCCAGAGGTCATCCGGAAGGATTTCTGGTCTAATTAGCATATTATGCTTTTATTATTATAGACTAGTGGCCCAGTGCATGAAATTCATACACATTAAAAGGGAATTAATTAGAAGAAATATTTTAATATTGCTATTTGCCCTTTCTCTTTATAGAAGTGTCAGAGATGAAAGAAAATTAGAAAAATGTATATGAAAATCTTTCACCTGTCAGAGTCTGGGGCACGCTGTGGGACCCAGAGTCATGTCCCCTCCCACCCGCGTGCGCCTCAAAATCGCGCGAGACCCAGACCCAGCCGGGCCCCCCCCCCCCCCCCCCGTCAAGCCCCTCCAGGCGGAGGGCGTAACCTCAGGTCCCCTGTCAAGCCCTACTGGGTGGGGGGGCGCAGCCTCAGGTACCCCGTCAAGCCTTTCTGGGCAGGGGGTGCAGCCTCAGGTCCCCCGGCCCGGTGTGGCCTGAGGGCAGGGGGCACGACCTGAGGTCAACCGTCAAGACCCTCCTGGTAGTGGGCATGGCCTGAGGTCCCCCATCAAGCCCTGCTGGGAGGCAACCGTGGCCTGAGGTCCCCCGGCACGGGGGGGGGGGGGGGACAGGGGGTCGGGGAGGGCGGGAGAGCACGGCCTGAGGTACCCCGGCCCGGCACCAGGGCAGGGAGTTGCACCTTGAGGTCCCCAGTCAAGCCCTGCTGGGCAGGAGGCGCAGCCTCAGGTCCCCTGCCCCTGCCCAGCACCACGCAGCCTCAGGTCCCTGCTGATTGCTCATTATGGGAACCCTGCCTTCGCTGTGGGCGCAGCCATCTTATGATGTATGAGGGTTAATTTGCATATTATCTCTTTATTATATAGTATTATTCTTTCCCCATTGAATTTTCTTGGCACTCTTGGTGAAAATCAGTAGACCATAAATGTAATGGTTTATTCCTAGACCCTCAATTCTTTTTCACTGGTTTATGTGTCTAATGTTCGTAAAACCTTGTTTTAAATATTGGTGGTTTTGCTGTAAGTTTTGAAGTTGGGAAGTTTGAGTCTTCTAACTATATTCTTATTTTTCAATATTATTTTGACTATTTCAAGTCCTTTGCATTTCCATATGAATTTTAAGATCAGCTTCTCAATTTCTGGGGGGGAAAAAAGGGTTATATATAATATAAGCCTAACCAGTGGTCACGGACAACAGGGGAGGTGGGGGCATGCGTGGGGAGGGGTTTGGAATGGGAATGGGGGGATGAGGACAAATATGTGATACCTTAATCAATAAAGAAATTTAAACTAGAAAAAATAATAATAAAATAATTTTAAAAAGTTTGCAATTTAAAAAAAAAAGGGGGATTTGATAGGGAGTACATTGAACCTGAGGTTCATTTGCAGACTATTGCTATCTTGATATACAGAGTGGGGCAAAAGTAGGCTTACAGTTGTGAGTATGCGAAACACAGAATTTATTCTTGTATTATTATTTATTAATTATTACACTATTTTCCATACAAACAACTGTGAATCTACTTTTGCGCCACCCTGAATGTCTTCGAACACATGGACGTGAGATGTCTTTTAATTTAGGTCTACTTTAAATTCTTATAATGATGTTTTGTTGTTTTTTAGTTTGCACTTATTTTGTGAAGTTTATTTCTTTGTATTTTATTCCATTTGATACTATTGTAAATGGAATTTTTTGTTTGTTTGTTTGTTTTTTGGCTAGTCAAATGCAGTAGTGTGGAATTAATTTCATTTTCATAGTGTTCATTGCTTGTGTATAGAAATACAATTGATTTTTGTATATTAATGTTATACCACACAGCCTTACTGAACCCCTTTATTGGTTCTAATAATTTTTTTATAATGGACGCCTTAGGATTTTCTGAATATATGATCATGTCATCTGTGAACAGAGTAGTTTTACTTCTTCCTTTCCAATCTCGATTGTTTTTATTTCTTTTTCTTGCCTAATTGCTCTGGCTAGAACCTCTAGTACACTGCATAAATAGAAGTGTTGAGAGGGAACATCCTTGTTTTGTTCTTGATCAAATTAATTTGTTACATAAGGCTTTTTAAAACGTACATCTTAAATATGTTTTTATTGATTTTTAGAGTGAGAGGAAGGGAGAAGGATAGAGAGATAGAAACATCGATGAGAGAGAAACATAATTGATTGGCTGCCTCCTGCAAGCCCCCTACTGGGGATTGAGCCCGCAATCTAGGCATGTGCCCTGACTGGGAATTGAATCACTCAACCTCTGAACCACACCAGCTGGGTTTACATCCGGGTTTTAGAGCAGATTTTTTGTTTGATAGAATTTTATGTCCAGAATTTCCTCTTTTTGTGTTGCTATTTTTAAAAGTAGAACTTTTTTCCAAGACCAATTGGATTTTATGGAGAAATCCCCTAAGTCATTTATTCTGTCACTCTTGTACTGGTATAAGCTTTATTTTGAACAGCCTATGCTTACTACCAGCAGAGTAATATTTACCTCATGCTTCAGAATTATATCAATTGTTGTTTATTATCTTGGTCGTCTTGTTCAGCTTGTATATTATGTACTAAAATTGTAAAATTTAATCATTTACTATATTTTATACATAATGTTAGGTGTACTCTTGAAAGAATAAACTTAGCAAATTATTACCTATAGGAGTCGTTTTGTGTTTGCTAGAGATATGAATCATAGATGATGTCTTAATGATAATGACTCTTAGAAGCAATTTCACTTTGTATTAATACTACATTGTTAATTTTTCTTCCTAAAAATGTATCATGTAGTAGGCTCTTGAAAAAAAAATTGATTGAACCATATTCAATTATTTGAAAACCTAGATATTCTGATATTAAAACTTGTTTGAAAAATTTAAGTATCTATTATATTTTTAATCCTCACCCTAGGATATTTTTCCATTGATTTTTTTAGGGAGAGTAAAAGAGAGAGAAAAAGACAGAGAGAAACATCAGTGGGAGAGAAACACACCGATTGGTTGCCTCTTGCACGTGCCCTTGACCAGAATTGAACCAGGGGCCCTTTGGTCTGCAGGCTGACATTCTATCCACTGAGCGAAACCGGCTAGGGCTTAAATATCTATTTTAATGTTTGGTATAAAATTAGTTTCTAAAATAGCTACCCAATAAAATGCTAAGTCCTTGCCCTGGCCAGAGTGGCTCAGCTCGTTGAACATTATCTGTACACTGAAAAATGGTGGGTTTGATTCCTGGTCAGGGCACATACCCAGGTTTCAGGTAGATAGATGTTTTCTCCCATCGCTCGCTCGCTCACTCCCTCCCTTCTCTTCTCTTCTCTCTAAAATCAATAAAAATAAACAAAACATGTCCTCAGATGAGGATTTAAAAAAACAAATAAATAAAAAAGACTGAGCCTTTGGTGAACTTTATTTAACTTAAAAGGCAATTTATTTTACCATTACTCCTGCTCATAATAGCTCTGATTTTTTGAGTATTTAATGTGCTAGACATAGTTCTAAGTACTTTAGTGCACTGTATTTCCTAATTCTCCAACAGTTATACAAATGTGTGTGAAGCATTTTACCCATTTATATATTGATGAAGAAACAGGTTCAGGAAGATTAAATTTCTCAGATATGACTCCATCTAACTCCAAATTCAGTGCTCTTTTCATGGTGATTTAAAGGCATTTTTCATGGTGCATCTAAATTACTCATGTTTACTTGGGAATTACATATTGAATTGGATTTCATTTAAAATATTTTAGTTTTCTGAATATTAGTAGTTTCAGGTTAATAACAATATGAATAATTTAATTTAAATAATTATATTTTTAATTTGGGAAAAGAGAAAAAAAGCCAGAAAATATGAATAACTGATTTTAGCATTTTGTCTTTGCCTATAAATACTGTAAATAAGCTTTTATTTTAAGAAAAACAACTTCTTTTCGTTTTCATTTATAATTTTAAAAGTAGGTATAGAGGGTTTGGCTGTTTGGAAATTCAAAAGACTATTTTATTATTTTGTGTGTATTTGTGTGTGTATTTTTTAAGGATCAAGTTGCTGGTGAGTGGGGTATAGAAGAACAGGACAGAATCCACCCAGGTTTACAGCCTGGGTCTGAGCCTTCCCTGTCTCGACAGCGACGGCAGAAGAAAAGAGAACAGACTGAACACAGTGGGGAGAAAAGACAGGTTGGACGAGATCTCTTGACTAAGTCATTGTGCTACTGCTTGGGAAATATATTTTAGGAAGCTCAAGTTCTACTTAGAATGGTTAGCAGTTGCCAGTAGGCACACGAGAAATGCAAGGAACATTTGCGGGGGGCGCGGGGGGGGGGGGTTACAAGGGCAGGATAGTAGTTTTCAAATGTCAATAATTTGGAAGCAGAGTAAGGATTTTGTCTTTTCCAGCAAAGATGGACAGATTGAGAGTTAAAGAAACAGGCTAATGAGTACCTCTGATTCTCCCTGTTATATTGATGAGCATTTTCTCCCTCATCTTCTGTATAAAATGTTGACACCTCATTTCTTTTTTTTTCTCTTTAATTGAGATATTACACCATTCCTTGAAGTAACTTTCATAGGCACGCTCTCATAATACTTCACTTTTGGCAAAGTTTCTTTTCCCAAAAATTCAGTGTTTTGAAGTTTTTGAGAGCAAGTTACTGTTGAATACATAAGAAACTAATAGGGGTACTTTGAAGGTGGGTTATCATTATCATATGAAATTTATAATTTCCCCCTCTTTTAAAAATATTTAAGTTCCAGGAGGCTCTGCCTCAACTTTTGCCTTCTCTTCCTGCTGTTGGAAAAGTGGATGTCACATCAACCCAAAAGGATGCTGAAAACCAAAATAGAGTGATCACTGAGTCTGTGAGCAGTTCCAGGAGCAGTGAGATGTCATCATCAAAGGTTTCTGGGGGGTATATGTTGGATTAAAAAAAAGTATAAAGCTTTTTGGTTATGAAATCCTGCATATATTGTGAAGTTTTGTATTAAAATATCTTAGCCCTACTTTTTGCCAAACACTGTAAGGAATAGATATGTGATTCTTAGTAGAAGCACTGATTGAAGTGGACAGATTCTAAAGTTCCAGAGATTGTCACTTATGGTTAACTAGGAGACCAGGTAGACTCTGAATGGAGGAAATACAAAATTCCCCAATTGTCCTTCCAAAAATGAGTACAGTACTTCCTAGAAATGGGGCTGCTGTGATTGGTCCTAGCTAGTAGCTGTAACCCTGATGCAGACTGGTCTCAATGGACATTCCTTTAAGGCCTGTGCAAGGGCTTTCCTTTGGGCTACATGATACTTCATGCATTGTAGGTGTTGTAAGAATATTGAGTAGAAATGGACATAACTCTGACTTTCTTTAAAAGGACCGACCATTATCAGCAAGAGAGAGGAGGCGACTAAAGCAGTCACAGGAAGAGAGATTCCCCTCAGGTAAAGTTGTCTCTTTTCTTCATCTTTTGGAGGTTTGACTCGTGGACATAAGTATTGGTTCTGATTGTGAGGTGTTAAGAATTTTCAAGCAATAGTAATACATTTTGGAAACTGATTTGGAAGAAATTTTGAAATTCCTTAGTCAAGCCTTTAAAAACAATTCAGCATAGGCTGTTGGATCTGGAACTTGTATTATCAATGGAAGAGGATTTTAAAAAGAGAGCAAGAGGGCTTTGAGTGCCAGTAATTCCTGGGAGGTTTCAGACAGGAAATCGAGTGTTTAATTTGTTTCCATGTTCAGAGTCTGCTGGTCATAGAAGTGCTGTTTTCTCAGGAACAGAGAGAGGAAACGGGGAGAATGGTGGTGCCTAGGGCTACGTGCTGTGATCATTCCTATTACTATTAACTAAAGACAGTACAGGCAGTTTCCATTTATTGAATGCTCATTAAGTTTCATGCACTATGGTAAGCATTTTAAGGACATTATCTCAATTTATACTTACAGTAACTGTCAAAAGTAGTCATCATTATCCCATTTTGCAGCTGAAGGAACTGAGGCTCAGAGTGGTTAAGTATCTTGCTTAAGATCACAGAGCTGGTAGACCTAGAGCTCAACTTTGAACTGAAGTGTCAGATACCAGAGTGATGATGATATGCTCTCTGAGTTACTTCTGGGCTGGTCCTTGCTGGGTTATCTCCCATACCCAGTGCCCTCTTCTGTTGAGGTCAGCCCATCACGAACCACTGCTGGGGATGGTCATTTTTCAGGCCCTTCAGTGAGGAGAGCTTCTCTGAGTACACCGGGGCCAGGACAGCCACAAGAGGAGAGCCAGCTCACCCCTGCTCCATGGTTGTCTTCTGACCGAAGCTTTGCTCAGGTACATTACTTAGCTCGAAGGAGAAAAGGTGGACATGTCTACATCTGGCAAACCTAATATGTTGTATCGTAAATCGTAAATCAGCGAGTGAGATACAAGATGTCTTAATGAGCCAATTAATTAGGAGTCGTTTATTGCATGCAGCCCAGAGGGAGGTGTTTCTTCCAAATCTCTGAGCAAACAAATAGAGGAAGTTCTCTCTATTTCTACCTTTCGGGCTCTTTGTCTGCAGATTTTACAAAGGGCTCTGTGTGAGTTATTGTTACAGATAGTTTGTAATCTTGGATACATAAAGAATAAACATTTGGCATAAGAATATGGGAATTATTATCAGTATTAGTCCATTACTTTAGATGGCTAGCTTGCAGGGTCAGACAGTTTTTATCTTTTTCTATTATTCAAACTAAAACAGTTATTCTACAGAATAAGAGACTGTCTAAAAATGACAGAGTTTACAGAACAAGGGACTATCTAACTATAGCAGAGAATTTAAAACAGCAGTTTTTATACAAGATGGAGGTTACTATGCTTCAAATATAGTAAACTTCATAAATACCAGCTCCAGGGCAAGATTTGTTTCCTTAACAATATTCTGTGATTTAGTCGTTTCACTAATTGAGATGGTCCTTTCCATTTTCCAAAGTTGTAACGTTTGTGTGTAATTATATCAAATAATCCTTTAAAGTACTGTATTTTAAGAAAGTGTCTCACATATGAACAAACTGAGGTTGCTTTTATTTAGGTGGCATTCCATCCAGCTTAAAATGCCAATATTCCTTATGGTACCAGCCCTCTGCTTAGGAGTTGGAACACCAGAATTGTTTGTCCACTCTTGTCTGGAAAGGAAATGTCTTCATAGCTGAGACTTTCCAGGGCCTTATAAAACTTCACCTTGATGTTCCTCAGGCTTCACTTGTGAATTTCATGGGTGAACTAGGACATGATTTTGGTAAAATAACTTCAATTTTTATATCCATTAGTTCCTCCTGTTAAATTGGATATAAGTGCACAATGTAACTAGACATTGCATCTAAGACTTTTTCATTTATTGCATTCTGGTTGTGTTGTCATGTGGAATTTTGTTTTTCCAAACATTAATAGAAAAGGAAACTTACCCATTGTTTCTCTGAGGAGGAGTTAAGTTCTTCTACAAGTTCAACTGACAAATCAGATGGGGATTCCAGGGAAGGGTAAGTTCTATTTTTCTCTCTCTTCATAAAGTATTTCTGTTTGAATTAACCCTAAATGTATATTTATAGTAGTAGTCAGACCTGTAGTATTGTCATTGCTAACATTATAAATGTTTTTTTAAATATGCTAGCGTTAAAAATCTCTCTTCTAATGAGCACATCTGATTTTCATTCAGAATTTTATGAATGTCTTCTAATGTTTTTTGGACCCCTTCCTGCTTCTTGAGGATTCTAGTTATATTATTAATTATTTAAAGCTGTCCCATAGCTCACCAATGGTATTAATTAGACTTCTTTTGTTTCACTTTGCATAGATTCTATTGCAATATTATTGAATTATTCTAGCTTTTCTTCTGTGATGTCTGATCTGCTAATCCCATCCAGTGTATTTAACACATTGTGCTTTTCATTTCTAGAAGTTCACTTTGGGTCTTTTTTTTTTATCCTCATCTGAGGATATGTTTTTATTGATTTTATTTATTTTGAAGAGAGAGAGAGAGAGGGAGAGGGAGAGGGAGAGAGAGAAGAGAGAGAGAGAGAGAGAGAGAGAGAGAGAGAGAGAGAGAGAGAGAGAGAGAGAGAGAGAGAGAAAGGGAGAGAAAGGGAGAGAGAAACATTGATCACTTGCCTCCTGTATGTGTCCTGACTGGGATTAAACCCAAAACCTAGGTATGTGCCCTGACCAGGAATGGAACCCGTGATCCTTTGGTGCACGGGACAATACTCCAACCAACTGAGCCACACTGGTCAGGGCTAATTTGGATCTTTTTAAATATCTTCCATGCCTTTCCTTAATATTTAATACTTTTATTTACTTTGGACATATGGAATTTACTTATAATAACTTTAATGTCTTTATTTACCAATTTTATCACTTGTGTCACTTCTGGGTCTTTTTCTGTTACCTGCTTCTTTTCTTTTCACAAATGTGTGCTATTTTCTTGCTTCTTTGCATGTTTGGTATTTTTGACTGGATTCCAGACATTGTCAATTTTCTCTCATTAGAACATGGTATTTTTATATTTCTTTAAATATTCTTGAGCTTTGTACTTGAATGCAGTTAAGTTATTTAGAGATAGTTGGGCGGAATTTATAGAATTCTGGGGCTTCCTCTTTCTGGCTCTCCCCTTTCCAAGATTCCTCTCTTTCTCTAGTGGCAGTGGTTGTCTTGAACTGTGTCCTTTGGTTCCGCAGGCCAGAAAGACTGTGGGTTTTCTGTTGTACTTTAGCACCATGGCCTTCCCTTAGGGTTAAAAGGTGTTGACTTCCCTCCAGAATCTGCTCGAAGATTTTGTACATTCTCCAATGCCTTCCTATAGTTGACTTCTGTGTTATGTTCAACCTTTATACTTGTTACTTGTGGAAGGGTCTGTCTGCAGGAGCTTGCTTGGCCATTGGGAAGCAGAACTTCCTAAAGGTTATTTGGCATCTCATTTTTTATTTATTTATTTTTAAAATTCTTGTTTAAAGTATTACATATAGTATTACATATGTCTCCTTTTCCCCCGTTGACCTCTCCCCAGCCATTCCCACCCTTGGCATCTCATTTTTTAATGAAAGCTTTTCATGAAGCCAATTTAAGAATAATAAGGGGAATTTCTTTTTTCTAGGAAAGGTCATTCAAGTGAAATGAGTGATTTGGTACAATTGATGACTCAGACCCTAAAATTGGACTCTAAAGAGAACTATGAGGATCTCCCAGTGCCAGATCCAGTGTCAGAATTTAAACTTCATCGAAAGTATCGGGACACACTGATACTTCATGGGAAAGTTGCAGAACAGGCAGAGGAACTCCATTTTAAAGAGCTACCTTTAGGTGATCAGTTTATTCTTTTACAGCAAACTGGAGAGCATGTTTATTGGAGAAATGTGTCAAACCAAGGAGCAGCTAATGCTTGCAAATTGTTTTGTCTTTTTTATTCTTTCATTTGGATATCTCCATAAAAGGTATATCTTGTTTTATGTAACAGTTGTGTTCCTGAAAAGTTGCATGAAAATTGACTTTTAAAAATAAGTGTAAATAAATACATGTTTGGAATTTTTCACATGGATTCTCTTCAAATTAGACAGTTGTGTATTTTAAGATTAGGAGGTATTAATGATACATAAGGCATAAATTCATATATAGTCATACCTTGTTTTATTGTGCTTCACTTTATTACACTTAGCAGATAGGGTGTTTTTTACAAATTGAAGGTTTGAGGCAATCTTGCATTGAGCAAGTCTATTGATGCCATTTTTTTCGACAGTCTCAGATGATGGTTAGCAATTTTAGCAATAAAGTATTTTTAAATTAAGGTATACATATTGATTTTTTTATTTTTAATAATTTTTACTGATTTCAGAGAGGAAGGGAGAGGGAGAGAGAGATAGAAACATCAATGATGTGAGAGAATCATTGATCAGCTGCCTCCTGCACTCCCCATACTGGTGATCAAGCCTGCAACCTGGGTATGTGCCCTTGGCCAGAATCAAGCCTGGGACCCTTGAGTCCGCAGACCGACGCTCTATCCACTGAGCCAAACCAGCTATGATTTTTTAAAACATCATTCATATTACATACTTCATTGACCACAGTATAGTGTAAACATAACTTTTATATGCACTGGGAAAACCAAAAATGCATGTGACAAACCTGCAATATCTCTGAAGTATGCCTATATACATTTTAGTCATTGAAAATACATGAAGTCATTAAACTAAACTCTTGTCAAAATGAAAAAGATCTTAACATGACAAGATTTAAAAAAAAAAAACACATTGCATTCTTCTTGCTGCCATGGTGAAAGTATTCATTTTTCCCTGTCTTTGTTGTTACTTTTAAGCTATCATTCCAGGTTCTGAAAAGATCAGAAGAATAGTTGAAATCTTGAGAGCTGATGTAGTCCAGGGCCTGGGGATTCAGCTTTTAGAGCAGGTGTATGATCTTTTGGAAGAGGAGGATGAAATAAAGAGAGAGGTGAGTGTCCTATTAGCTGTGTCAGCTGCTTATGCTGTAAAAAATTTTTAACAGCCTTTTGAAATATAATTAACATTCTCTACATTTTACACATTTAAAATGTACAATTCAATGGTTTTTTAGTATATTCAAAATTGTACCACCATCACCACAACCAATGTTAGAACATTTAATTACTCCTCAAAGAAACCTTGTACCCATTGGCAATCACTCCGTTATCCCCAAAGCCCTCCACCCCTAAGCAACCACTAACATTTCTGTCTCTATAGATTTGTCTATTCTAGATATTTTATTTAAATGGAATCACACAAAATATGTTGTCTTTTGTGATTAGCTTCTTTTACTTAGCTTTATATGTAATCCATGTATCACATACTTCATTCCTTTATATAGCCAAATATAGTCCACTAGAGGCCCAGTGCACAAAATTCATGCACTGTAGGGTCCCTAGCATCTGCCAGCTGCCGGCCGGGTACTCTCTCCTTTTCCCTGGCCACCTGCCACCACCAGCCAGTGCCTCCTGCCCTTCCCCCAGCCGGCCCTGCCCCCTGGTTGAACTCCCAGATGAACTCCCGGTCGAGGGGACAATTTGCATACTATGCTTTTATTATATAGGTTTATATGGCTATAGCGTGTTTTGTCTGTTTATGGACATTTAGATTGTTTCCACTTTTTGGCTATTATGAATAATGCTGCTATGAACATTCATGTATAAGTTTTTGTGTAGACATATGTTTTCATTTTTCTTGGGTATGTACCTATGAGTAGAAATTGCTGAATCAGATTTTAATATTTTGAAGAATGGCCAGATTGCTTTCCAAAGCAGCTTCATCATTTTACATTCCCACCAGTAATATGTGAGGGTTCTAATTTGTTCACATCCTTGTCAACACTTGTTATTGTCATCATTTTGGTTATAGCCATCCTAGTGGGTCAGGAGTAGATTTTCATTATGGTTTTGATTTGCTTTTTCCTATTGAATAATGAACATGGAGAATTTTTCATGTACCTATTGGCTATTTTATATATTTTTTGGAGCCATGTCTATTTTGATCTTTTACACATTTTAAAATTGTTATTTGTATTTTTATTGTTTAGTTGTAAGAGTTCTTTATATATTCTTGATACAAGTTCTTTATCAGATGCATGATTTGCAAAAAGTTTTTCCCATTCTGTGGTTATTTTTTTACTTTCTAATGACATTGTTTGTACCACAAAAGGTTTTAATTCTGTTGAAGTTTAATATATCTTTTTTATTGCTTGTGCTTTTGGTGTCATATCTAAGAAGGCTTTGTGTAACCTAAGATCACAAAGATGTATTCTATGTTTTCTTCTAAAAATTTTATCATTAGCCTAGACAGTGTGTCTTGGTTGTTTGGAACATTGTCCCATGCACCAGAAGGTGGTGGGTTCAATTCCCTCTCAGGGCACATGCCTGGTTTGAGGGTTTGACCCTGATTGTGGTATCAGGAATCTGCTGCTCAATGTTTCTCTCTCACATCAATGTTTCTCTCTCTTTTCTCCCTATCTATCTCAAATCAATGAAAACATATTTTTGGGTGAGGATTAATAATAATAAAATAATAAAAGGTTTTTTTGGTTTTTTAAAAAATATATTTTTTATTGATTTCAGAGAGGAAGGGAGAGGGAAAGAGAGATAGAAACATCAATGATGAGAGAGAATCATTGATTGGCTGCCTCCTGCATGCCCCTACTGGGGATGAGCCCGCAACCCAAACATGTTCCCTTGACCGGAATCGAACCTGGGACCCTTCAGTCCGCAGGCCAATGCTCTATCCACTGAGCCAAACCAGCCAGGGCTAAATAAATAAAAGTTTTTTTATTTAAATTCTTACATGAGTATCATGATAAAATCCCACCCAGGATGTAAATCATCCCTTGTCACCTGTCATAGTTAAATATATTTTTATTATGATGAGAACTTTTATGATCTACTCTTAGCAACTTCTAATATACAATACAGTATTGTTAAGTATAGTCACTATGCTATACATATATCCCCAGAACTTATTTTATAACTGGAATTTGTACCTTTTGATCATCTCTACCCATTTCCCTTACCCCTCACTCCCCACCACTAATCTGTTCTCTGTTTCTGTGAGTTTGGTTTTTTATTTTTCATTTTTTGTTTTTTCTGGGTGTGTTTTTTTTTGGGGGGTGCAAACATAGTTTAATAGGTTCTACCAAACAATTTCCAAAGCGCTTGCACAGCTGGAGCCTGCACGTCCAGCCATCATGGCACACTGTGTCACGTGGTCCATAAAGGTTTTTTTTGAGCAAATTCTGTACCAGCCCCTGTGGAAGGGTAGGTGACTTTGATGTGGTCTCCTACAACAAGGAGCATAATCAAGATGAGGATCACACTCTAATAACCACCATAGAAACTAGACTCTAAGGGCCAAGGCGATCTTCACTGATACACAGAACTTGACAGTCTGCATCCAGGACTCATTTCACTCTTACAACCAACAGCCTGCTGGGACATTGAGCTGGAGGAGGGGAGGGGAGGTATCATGATCCTGTCACTTTATAGATGAGAAATGAGTGAGAATGGAGGAGGGCGGGACACAACCTCTGGGCCCTGTCTTGCGGTTCCAGCACGATGTCTGGTGTCCTCCATGATGCTGAGAGCTGTTGGATACATTGGTTTAAGAGCAAGGAGGGCCTGGGGTGATGCTGGGAATGAGGCCTGCTCCCCTGCTCACTAGTTCTGTGAACATGGCAAGTCACCCAGGCCTCAGGTTCTCCATCTGCGAAATGGGGTCGATGGTCACACTTTCTTCAGAGTTGTTGTGAGGATTACTAGTAAATGAGTCAGTGCCCTGTATCGTCAGGACTTTGGGTAAGTACTATAGAAAGTATTTTCATAGCATGTATTTTTTTTCCCACTCATTTCAAAAGCCACATGTCTGTGTGTTTGAAAGGTGATAGTGAGGGGGACTCTTGTCCTTGTTTCTGGAGCTGTCAGACCATTGCAGGAAGGCGGGGCCCGTCTTCCTCCAGCACCTCTCCAGCCACCCTAAGCAGGAGGGGCACGCTCATGCAGGGCTGCTCAGGAAAGAATATGGGCAGGTTGCTGACAATGAGCTGCATTCTTCAGGGAGGCGGCCCAGTCCTGCCAGCTGATGTAAGCCCAGGGTGGACAGAGTGCACCCGGGAGGACAGTGGAGCCACCAAGTGCCCAGGCTGAGGCCACAAAGGGCAAGCCTTTCACCTATGACTTTCATTCCTGTGTTGGCCCTGGGCTGCCGGGGCCGGGCATGTAAAGTGCAGCAGCCACACCCGTGGATGCCAGGTGGGTGGGTGCTAGGTGGGGAGAGTGTCCAGGGAGCTGGGCGGGAAGCGAAGGCTCTTTGAGGCAGCATGGAGGGACCTGGAGAGTATTATGCTAAGCAAAATAAGCCAGCCAGAGAAAGACAAGTATCACATGATCTCACTTATATGTGGAGTCTTGAGTTTGGTTTTTTAGATTCTGACTTATTTCACTTAGCATAAGTTAAGGCCCAACCATGTTGTTGAAAATGGCAGGGTTTCCTTTTTTTTCTCTCACTTTTGAGACATTATTCCAGATATAGGATTCTTGGTTGATAGGTTTGTATTTTCACTTTGAAAATACTGTCCCACTGACTTCTGGCCTCTGAAGTTTATGATGAGAAATTTACTGATAATCTTATTGGAGAATCTCTTATATGTGATGAGTCACTCTTTTCTTGCTGCTTTCAAGATTCTCTCCTTGTCTTTAGCTTTCAAGAGTTTGATTATAATGTGTCTGGGTGTGAACTCTTTGTGTTCATCCTACTTGGAGTTTGTTGGAGTTTTTTGGTGGTGGTGGTGGTGGTGGTGATGATGCAGGAGGGCAACCATGGTGTCAGGCCTAATTCAGCTTCTGGCTGTGCCTCTTACTGTGTGAACTATTATATTGCTTTTTTTGTTGTTGTTCCTTTTTTAAAAAATTAAATTTATTGGAGTGACATTGGTTAATAAAATTATATAGGTTTTATGTATATAATTCTATAATACATTATCTGTATATTACACTGTGTTTATCACCCAAAGTCAAATCTCCTTCCATCTCCATATATTTGGCCCCTTTACCTTTTACTACCTCCCACTTGGATGTTTATATTTATGGCATTAAACTTGGTAAGTTTTTTGTTATTGTCTTCAAATAATCTCTTCCTTTTTTTCTCTTCTTCTGGGACTCCTGCAATGCAAATCCCTTGGAAATTGTTTCTGTTGGAGGGGGACAGGTTTGTGACAGTCAGTAAGGGTTGCAACAATGGTTGCTTGCCATTGTGTCTGCGCCTCCATGATCAGAAGCAGCAATCAGCTATCTGTATACTGATCCCCCAATACTTAGAGGACAGGATTCCTACAAGCTGTGTGCAAGCTGCTCCAGGAACATCTGCATAGTTTCCTGCTATCAGGGTGGAGGGTACTAAGAGCTGAAATTAACCGCAATTTACTAGCAAAGCCTTCCCCTGAATGTTGCAAACCTTTAATGGACTCTCTAGAGTTCAAAAATAATTACATCAAGCAGATTCTGCCAGCACAATTTTTGTCTGAGAAGATGTATTCCTATTGCTTTCTCCTCTGCCATCTTCTATACATATATTATACAGTTGCTTTTAAAATCAGTTTAGAATAGAAAGGAGAAGCAATATACAGGCATGTTGTTTTATTTACATAACTACAGGCCCGGTTCTTGGATTCATGCACTGGTGGGGTCCCTTGGCCTGCACCCTCTCACAACCCGGGACCCCTTGGGGGATGTTGGACTGCTGGTTTCGGCCCAATCCCCGCAGGCCAGGCTGAGGGACCCCAACAGTGCACGAATCCATGCACCAGGCCTCTAGTATGCATATAAGATCTTTGGTTAATCTTCCCCCCTCTCTGAGATTCATCAGTCTATTCCATGTTTCCATGCCTGTGTGTTAAGTGTCTGCCCCATGGTGGTCAGTGCACATCATAGCTACCGGTCAAACAGTCGCTTAGGCTTTTATACTAGAGGCCCGATGCACAAAGATTCATGCAAAAATGGGCCTTCCTTCCCCTGGCTGCCGGCACTGTCTTTGCTCTGGCCCGAGCCGCCTTTCCGCCTTCCCATGCTGCCCGGAGGCCCCGAGCGGCTGGGGTGGTATGAAACTGCCTGCATCATCGCCATATGAAAATCTCCCTCCTGTCAGAGTCTGGGGCGTGCCGTAGGACCTAGAGTCAAGTCCCCGCCCACCACCTGCACATGCTTTGAAAATGCAGGAGACCCAGACCCGGCTGGCCCCACCCCCGTCAAGCCCTTCTGGGCTGGGGGCACAGCCTCAGGCCTCCCAGCCCGGCGCCTGAGGTCCTGTCAAGCCCCGCCGGGCGGAGGTGCGGCCTGAGGTCCCCCTGCAAGGCATTGGGGTGGGGGGGCACAGCCTGAGGTCCCCTGTCAAGCCCCACTGAGCATGGGGCATGGCCTGAGGTCCCCTGTCAAGCCCCACTGGGCGGGGGATGCAGCCTGAGGTCCCCTGTCAAGCCCCGCTGGGCGGGGGATGCAGCCTGAGGTCCCCGTCAAGCCCCGCTGGGCGGGGGCCGTGGCCTGAGGTCCCCGTCAAGCCCGCTGGGTGGGGGCACGGCCTGAGGTCCCCGGCCTGGAGCCAGGTGGGGGGCGTGGCCTGAGGTCCCCCATCAAGCCCCACAGAGCGAGGGGCACGGTTTGAGGTCCCTGCTCTTCAGTGGTGACATTACAGCGTCCTGGCTAATTTGCCTATTCCTCTATTATATAGATATAGATTACCCTTATCAGTGTTTTTTGTGTTTTCATATAATTCAAATTATTGCCTGGGGTCTCTTGCTTTCAGCCTGATGAACTTCCTCTAGTAGGTCTTTTAAGGAGGATCTGCTATCTACAAATTGTTTTTGTTTATCTGGAAATGTGTTTGACCTTCATTTTTGCAAGATAGCTTTACTGGATATTCGATTGTTGGTTGACAATGTTTTTTCTCTGAGCATTTTGAATGTTATCCCACTGCCTTTTGACTGCCATTGTGTATGATGTCAGCTGTTAATGTTGTTTGGGTTCCCTTGTAAGTGATGTCATTTTTCTCTTGCTGCTTTTAACATTTTCTCCTTGTCTTGGGCTTTTAGCACAGTAATGTGTCTGTATGTGGATCTCTTTGAGCTGATCCTGCTTGGAGTTCATGAGCTTCCTGCATGTGTAATGTTTCTTTCAATAAATCTGGGAGATTTTCAGCCATTATTTCTTTAAATATTTGTCTACTCCTTTCTCTTCTTTCTCTGATCCTCCCATCACACAGGTGTTGGTATGCATAAATAGTGTCCCACATTTCCCTGAAGCTGTTTATTTTCTTTTCTCTCTGTCCTGTGGATTACATAATCTCTATTGATATATCTCCAAGCTTCCTTATTCTTTCATTAGTTCGAATATACTGTAGAGTCCCTCTGGTGAGTTTTTATTTGTTATTGCAGTACTTTTTAATTCCAGAATTTCCCTTTGGTTCTCTTTATAATTTATTTCTCTTTACCAATATTCTTTATTTGATATGACATTATCATCATACTTTACTTCTATAATCATGATTTTCTTTAGTTTTTGTGAACATGTTTATAATGGCTATTTTGATGACTTTTTCTGTTAAATCCAATATCTGATTGTTCTCACAGGCAGTTTCTCTACACATGCTTTTTTCCCCCCAGTGAATGTGTCATAACCTGTTTCTTTGCATGTCTCATAAATTTTTTTTGGAAACTGGAAATTTTAGACATCTATATATATAAAAGACTAAGTGACTGTCCGACTGGTACATATGATGTGCACTGGCAATTTAAAAATGAACATTGACTTGCGCATGCATGATACATATAAAGCTCTCACTGGTGCCAATGACACGTGTGTTTTCACTTATGATACTATCTTATATATACTATATTGACATGTAACTTTTTGCAGTAATATAATTACTGCACAAATCTTTCTTCTAATTAATTTCCTTTCAATGTGCACGAATCCGTGCACTGGACCACTAGTGTTTTTATAACTTTGGTTACTAGCCTCCCTGGGAGTGAGGGTTGTTACTGTTATTCGATTGTTTAGTAATTGGCTGGATTATTTTAGTGAAGTCTATTTTACCCTTTCCTCCTTTCTCCAGTGTAAAGCCTCTGATATTGCCCCTCAGTGGGTGCAACCTTGGGCATGTCCACAGCCACCTTGGAATGACAGGGTTTGGGAGAGCTCTCTTGATACTCTCCTTTTCCCTGACCTCACCCAGGTGTTTGCTCTGCTGTTTCCCACAATGTCCTGGGCATAAATTGTGCTACAGATCGATCCAATCAAATTCAGACTCCTTTGAAGGGATAGTTCAAAAGGTCAATGTTTGATAATGGTTTTGACCCCAGGGAACGTCCTCCCAGCTTCTTGCTTGTTTCCATGAAAGTAGCCTACAATTTAACTTATATATCCAATGAATCTACAATCTCCTCCCTGTTGCATTTCACCACTACCTCCTTCTTTTTGTTTTGTTTTTTGAGAGCACTGTTAGGCTTGAATTTTTCCATAGTCTGCTTCAAATGAAGTCAGTTCATTTAAGAAAAGATTCCAGGTAAAATATCTGAGCAAAGCTCTGGAGTTGAGGTGTGAGGACAATTAGCATGTTTGTTTCTGAGTGATACCCCCACTTGAAAAGCTCTGTGGACCTGGACTGCATGGTTCAGTGGTTGAGCATCGAAACAAGAGGTTCGATTCCTGGTCAGGGCACATGCCCTGGTTGCAGGCTCAATCTCAAGTAGGGGCCCATCTTTGATGTTTCTCTATCTCTCTCCCTTCCTCTCTCTAAAAGAAATCAATAAAAACATATTTAAAAAAGAATAATAAAAGCTCTGTGGGCCCTAGCTGGTTTTGCTCTGTGGATAGAGCATTGGCCTACGGACTGAAGGGTCCCGGGTTTGATTCCAGTCAAGGTGACATGCCCGGGTTATGGACTGTTTTTGGTGGAGGGTGTGCAGGAGGCAGCCGATCTACGAGTCTCTCTCATCATTGATGTTTCTGTCTCTCTCCAGAGCTCTCCCTTCCTCTCTGAAATCAATAAAAAAATATATTTTAAAAAAATAAAATAAAAAAGCTCTGTGGGGTAAAGGGGCTTCAGTCTGGTCTTCTCAGCATGCTTCACCCAGTCTTGGGCAAAGGTAGATTAGGACTCCACTATTTTCAGTGTCCGGCACCCAAGATAGAGCCTCCTTCCTACAAGTCATGCTGGGTGTAAGAAAACTCCCACCTCTTGGCTGCAGTCTTCCAAAACTTATCCTCAACAACAGGTATTGGGGGCAGGATGAGATAGATATTCTGATGTCCTGCCTCTTCCAGGAACATAGCCTTCTGACTAGGAGTTGGGGGAAAAGAGCCCTGTTTTGTTGGCTTCACCAGTCTGATGTACTTTTTGTCTCATTAGGCCTGGGAATGGGGAGGGAGGCAGTTGATCTTAATTCATATAGTACAGATTCTCACTATTCTTATTTTTAGATTATCTTGGGGTGTGGAAAAATGTCTTTATTTGCTGTATGCCCATAGGGCCATTTTCAGAGATTTTTCCATCTGCAGAGCTCCCTGTGCTGTCCTGCCACATGTGGAACCAGTTAGGATTACATTTTATTAATTGTTACATCTCCTTTAATATGGAACAATTACCCAGTCTTTGTTTTTTACTACCTTGACATTTTTAAAGAGTATATGCCATCTACTTTATAAAATGCCTGTTTGGATTTGATATCTTGAGTAGATTCAGATTATGCATTTTTGACAGGAATATTACAGAAGTGATGTTGTGTCCTTAGTACATTATATCAGGAGGTCCATATCTGTTTAACACATCTGTTAATTTCAGGCATTTCTTTCAACAGAATGCCACATAGTAAATTTTGACTTCTAGTCTTGAATTTTCTATATGTTAATTAGTTATTTGTATTATTTTGTAAATGCCTTTGCTGAATTACATGTGGGATTGATTTTGTTGTTTTATCAATTCCGATGTTCAATAAAATACTAGTTTTGATTCTAAGAGCTCTTTATATACTAACATATATGTAATACTTTTTTTGGGACACCAGATATATATACATATATTTTGTTGTGGTTCTCACCTGAGAATGTATTTTCCATTGATTTTTATAAAGAGTGGGAGGGAGGGGCGGGGGAGAAACATCAATGTGAGGGACACACATTGATTGGCTGCTTCCCACATGCACCCCAACTGGACCCTGGGATTGAGCCTGTAACCTAGGTAGGTGCCCTTGACTGGGAATTGAACCCACAACCCTTCAGTGTGTGGGCTGGCGCTCTAACCACTGAGCACACCAGTCAGGGGAGGACATCTGTATATTAATATATTTTGCATATGTTGAAAATATTTTCCCTAGTTTATTGTTTGCTTTTTAATTTCTTACAACTATTTTTTGATATCTTGAAGTTCAAATTTTTATGTAAATATACTTAGTATTTACCCATATATCCACCTTTGTTATCATTCTTAGTAAAGCTGTTCTAAGATTAGAGAAATATTTTTTCTACTACATACTGATTTTCTTTTTATGTTTCCCAAATAGGTACGTTTGCAGGAGCATATGGGTGAAAAGTATACGACTTACAGTGTGAAAGCTCGCCAACTGAAATTTTTTGAAGAAAATGTGAATTTTTGAGAATTTATTCTAATCTGCTGCCAGAGCTAAAGACTTATATTCAAAGGTTTTTGGCTTAAACAGAAACAAACTTATAATGATGGTTGGAGGCTATTCACCATCTTTATATCTCTTGGGTGGTTGTTTTTTGTTTTGTTTTTTACTGGGAAAAAATGAGACAGACCAATGTAATATGAAGCAAAGTCACAATAGAAAGAACCTTTGGCTGTCTTATTTTCTTTGTGAGGAAAAATCTGTTATAAGACTTTGGTTATTTACTGAGCCTTAAACCACCAATTTTATATCTAGAACTTTATTTTTTTAAGGTACTAACTAATTAGCTTGAATACAGGACCATATAATATTGGATTGGAAGTTTTATATTATACTGCAGTGATAAAAGCAATAGGAGAAATAAATGACATATGTCCAGTGATACTACTTGTCATTGTTAATAACCTTAGGTAGTAGTTGATAAATTATTTTGGAAAAAATTCAAGATTCTAGTAGTATATTTAAAGAACATGAAGTTGTATCTAGTACTTGAGCAATTGAATTCCTCTTTACATACTGATGGGCATTTAACATTGTATTTTCATGTAATATACACCTCATATTATATAAGATAGGATATATAAGAATTGAAACTAAGAGATATTTTGGCTTTGTAAATGAATGTTTTTATATGCTTTTTTTTTTTTTAGATTTCTCCATGAGGGAAAACATTTCTTAAACAGTTATTCCTTTTCCAATTAAGCAATTTATAAGTAGAGTTCAGCTCCTTTTAGTTATGTTGGACATATTTCTCTCCTGAAGTTTGGCTTCTTGTGTTGTCTTCTCATGTTTCAAATGTATGTTTATGTATTACCTGTTAGTTATTTATGAGGGGTACTGCCCACCTAGTAAACAGTTTTTATAAAGTAAGTATTGATTAGTAAATTTTCACCTCTGTATTCAGAGACTCTAAAAATGAAATCTGCTCCAGAAATTTTTTTTTTATAATTAAAAATGTAGCTTCCCACCTGGCTGGTGTGGCTGTGTGGTTGAGTGGCGACCCATGAACCAGGAGGTCATGATTTGATTCCTGGTCAAGGTACATGCCCAGACTGTGGGCTCCATCCCCAGTAGGGGGCATGCAGGAGGCAGCTGATTAATGATTTTTCTCATCATTGATGTTTCTCTCTCTCCCTTTCCCTTCCTCTCTTGAAATCAATTAAAAAATATATTTTTTAAAAAGTATCTTCTTTGAAAATATATATACACAAATAAAATACTCTAATGAAATGTTTCCTTTCCAGTCACAAAACAGACCTTTATTTACTGTTTTGCTAGGTGCTATTCCTGGAGCTGGGAATACAGTGATGGCTAAAACAATACTCCCTGTCCGTATAATGCTCATAGACTGGTTTCTGAGACCTCTTATTTTTACTTCGAAGGGTTTGTTAGAACTCAATTATAAAACCATCTAGTCCCAATGGGGAGGAAAAAGAGGACATCTGTTAATAGTTTCAATAATAAAGATAAATAAAAAAACACATCTAGTCCCAATGCCTAGATGGGGGCAAATCCTTGGTCTTCCTGAGCTATTCATTTCTTGCACATTTCAGAAATCTACATTTCTAGGAAGTCATTGATTATGGTTTCTAACTTACTGATATAAAGTTGTACATATTATTTTCTTAGAATGAAAAAAATCTCCTGCTCCTAACTTTTAAACCACATTTATTATACTTATTGATATATTTGATCTATGTATTTCTGCCTTTTTTAAAAAACTTTCCTGACTTTTGCTGTATTAAGGTCTTTGCTCCCTTATTTTTAAACTCACAGTTTGGAAGTCCTATATCCTGGTATTGAGAAATAGAATATTATCTATAATAACCCTCCCCCTCACATAGACCTTTAGAAAATTTTCTCTTCAGCCTTCTGGAAAATTTAAAAGGAATTTATAACTTCTTAGGTTTTCACTCTGGTCCACCTCAGGTAAAGAATAATGAAATGTTTTCTGCTTAACATCAGCCTTATTTTAGTGGTACTAAAATACTACTTCATCACAAATTTACATTTGTAAATTTTTTCGTTAGGTGCTTGCTGTTGTTAAGAATTAGAAATGGGCTTACTGACGCTTTCAGAACTACGAACTTCTAACTGGCTTTTACTAGTAATCTTGCTAGCAGAACAATGAATAAGACTCTTTAGGCATAGACTTGCACTGTGAGTTTTAATTGAAAATATTCAAACAGCTTAACTAATAATGATTTATAAAACTTTGATAATTAAGTTGTATTACCATTTATGAAGCAAGTATTACTTTTGTAGACCTGAAAGAAACTTTGCATACTTGTATTTTCTGTTCTCCATTTCCGAGAAAGATTATGAAGAGGTCTAAAATATGTACAAGTCAAAGCCCAACTGAGAAGTGAAATATAAAGAGAAAAAAAATCTTTAACAGCTGTACCGTAGGAGCATAGGTGGTTTTTAGCTCTTGTTTTGGGTGTGAAAATTTAGCTCATCTCACAGGATACAAAAGCAGGTGCAATAATAAAGCTGAATCATGTAAACCCCCAATCAATTATTTTTAGCATGCCTTTTAACTTTTCTTTCCCCTGGTTTCTTGTCTTCTGTGCCTGAGTCTTGAACTGGTAACCACTTGAGGGGGTGCCGGCGATAAATGGGCCATGGAGGAAGTGTCAGCTGAGCCAGAACAGAGAAAATGAATCAGTTGTAGCCATTAAAGAGCATTATGTATAATGCCTGTTCCCAAATGACTCCTACACTAAAGGTAAAACCAACAACAAAACTGACATTCGTATGAGAAACATGCCACTGCTCAGACAAGATACTTTAAGTGATGCAAGCAAGCCTCACTGTTTACACATATGACTTTAAGGGCTAAAATAAAGGAGGGGAAGCAGCAGTGTGAAGATCATAAAAAATACTTGGCCCAGCTGGTGTGGCTCAGCAGGTGAGCAACAACCCAAGACCAAGAGGTTACCGGTTTGATTCCGGGTCTGGGCATATGTCCGGGTTGGGGTTGCGGGCTCGATCCCCAGTGTGGGCTTAGCCAGGCGTCCTCAAACTTGTGCGGGTGTTTTTGCCGTTTTGGTTTTTTTACTTCAAAATAAGATATGTGCAGTGTGCATAGGAATTTGTTCATAGTTTTTTTTTTAATTATAGTCCGGCCCTCCAATGGTCTGAGGGACAGTGAACTGGCCCCGTATAAAAAGTATGAGGACCCCTGGCTTAGCCGATTGATGATGTTCTTGTCTCATCGATGTTTCTCTCTATACCTCTCCCTCCCTCCCTCTCTCTAAAATCAATTTAAAAAATTTTATAAAATATTTTATAAAAATTTCTGCTAGCTTTAACTTTCAGATTATTGCTTGGAGCAGCTGCTAAAATAAATGAGGTGTATCCTTTTTATGCAGCTTTCCTCATCTGACACTATTTGGCAATCTACTTTTCTAGTGGCAGCAAGGGGAAACATTGATGGAAAAGGATGAGGGAAAAGTTGGTGCTGGTTTTCACTAATAGGTCCAACCAAAACAACCCAATTCAGACAACACAAGTTGCCACTAATATTCAAACACCCACAGATTTCTTACCAAACACGAAAAAACAAATCCAGCCATGACTATATAGACAGTCCACCCGAACTGTTCAGCCACGTACCCGTAGATAAATCCAACTATCTAGAGACAAAGTATATTGAATACAGTCAGTCGGGGGGGGGGGGGGGAGGAAGAGAAGACAAAAAAACAAAAGATTATGCAAAGTCAATACTTACTGCTGAAAAAAGGATAATTCCCTGAAACATCTGTTCAGCTAGCTTCTGGCCCTTGTAATCCTAGAGGTGAAGGAAAGCAAAGCAGGATTCGTCCCATCACCGAAGAGATACAATTCCTGCCCCGGTTTCACAGCTTTGGCACAGGGCAACCCCACGTCAGGGGTTCCCCAAGGGCCTGGGCGAGGAAGGAGATGCTGGGTTTCCCGGGGGAGCGGAAGCCTCCTAACGGAGTACGGGCTGGGGGATTCTCGCGGAGGAAGGGGGGAGGGGATCCAGGGGGCACAAGTCGGGGAAGAGTGTAAGGTAGGCGTTTGAGCCAGGAACCGCGATGCAGCGGGTGGGTCTCCCACAAGGACTCCGAAGCTGTCAGACGGGCGAGCCGCGAGCGAGGCTGCTGGGGCCGAGGTGGGCCTCACCATTTGCATGGGCAGCGAGCTCAGATGCTCCAGCATGACTGGCTGAGGAGGCGGGCAGCAGAGTGCTGGCGTCCGGCAGCGAGGCGAGGGCGTCCGGCAGCGAGGCGAGGGCGTCCGGGAGCGAGGCGAAGGCCGCTGCGGCTCAGGGACCGTACAGTTTGGGGACCGGTCCCGGGCACGGCTCGGCGAGCCTATCGAGCCGGGTAGAGCGATGGCCGCAGCCCCGGAAGCGGATGTCTCACACAGACCCGGCCGGCCCGAGGCCCCGCCCCGCTCCATCGCTAGGCGCCCTGCGCTTACTTGAGCCCGCCGCCCTGCCCGCTGAGGCGGTGACCGCGGCGGCCTAGCCGAGCCATTGCGCGCCGGGGAACGGTTCGCCGTCGGTGCTGTTGGGTGCTGGGAACCGCGGCCTCGGCTCCCTACACTGGCCTGGACTGCGCCTCCGCGACTCAACGGCCGCCGGCGCGCGCCCCATCGCCATGGCAACGGGCTTTTTGTGGCGAGGACCCCGGCGCAGGGGCTGCCCGGTGGCGCCTGTTAGGCGGGACTCTCACCGTCCTTGCAGCGGGTGGGCTCGGGCCTTCGGAACGGCGCGGCGGCGAGGAGCCAGCGGGCGGACAGACTCGGTCCGCAGCGCGGTGACGCAGGCGGCCGGGCGGTGACGGGGCCGGGGCCGGGGCCTGCAGCGCGGCGCTGAGCTGGCGGGGCGGGCCGGGTGCGGGCGGCGGCTCCTCCTCCTCCGGCTGCAGGTAAGGATGGCCGCGAGCATCCGCACGGTAACGGCTCGCCCGAACCCGGAGTCTTTCTCTGGGCCTGAGGCGAACCTTGAGAGCGTCATGTCCCCCGCACCCCTCAGCGTAAGGCGGCCCTTTTGACCCCTAGAATTTAGAAGGGAGTACCCCAGGTCATAGAAAGGAAATGCCTTCGGAGAGGAGGCCGGGCCCTTGGCTGTCCTTTGCACCGGAGTGGAGAGAGCTCGCACTCCAGGGTCTCCAAGCTGGCCTACCACCGACTTCACCGGGCCCTCCCGGGAGAGACCAGCCTCGGGTTCTCTCTGCTTCTCTCAAGGCCAGGGTCTGTCTCAAAAGCATAGGCCCCTTCCCTGTTTCAGAGAGAAACCGTTCTGCAGATGCCGGGCCTGTGCGCCCCAGCTGGCCCCCTGGCCTCTGTGCGATGCTGCACGTAAGGGTCGCAGATGGCGGGATTCTAGGCGCTCCCAGGGCAGGTTGGTGTGTGGCTGCCGCCCCCTCATTCACGCAGTCAGCAAACATTCACGGCATCCTTTGTCGTGCCAGGCAATGGGCCAAGGATATGGCTGTGACCAACACCAGGCCCTTGCCTTCCTAGCACCAGAGTGTGTCCAGGGAGACAGCCACGTACCCCAGAAATATAGGACAGCAGCATTTACCCAGAGAGGGAGGCCGGGGAGATGTGGGAACTCGGGGGAGGTGCAGCTGAAGTTAGGGTTTGGGGGCTCCCTTAACCCCTCAAAGCCAAGTAGGCCCTAGCTTGATGAGGTGGGAGAAAATGGATGAATTCCTTAGTGTTGTCTCACCTTTCAGCCTGGCAGACACTTAACAAGGTTTTTTTTTTTTGTCTTATGTAGAAATAGACATATTCCTCTGTGTTATCCCTCTTTAAATGAACTTCAGCGGGTGGCAGTTGTAGAGACTTTATGGTACAGATAAGACGGGAAGAGGAAATTGCCTGTCAGGCTCCACTTGAGAGAGATCTCCATGGGAATCCATGCCCTTTCTCATGATTATCATAAAAGATCGATTTCCCTTTCCCTTGTTGCCCCTAGATGAATAAGCTCGATCATTCAACAAGTATTGCATGCCTCCTACCATTTGCCAGATGTGATTTTAGATGGAGAGGATACATCAGTAAACACTTTTCATTGGGGTCGCTTTTCTCCTAGAAGAAATAAACAAATGAAATTTCATAATGGGGGGCAGGAAGAGTAAACTTCCCTGATGGGTAAGAGGACAGAAAAATGACCGCGGTCTTGGGTGACTTTGATAAGACCAGTTTGAATGGAGCAGTAGGAATAGAAGTCTGGTTGGAGAAGGGTAAAGGGAGAACAAGAGAGGAAGTGAAGCTGGGTACTTTAAATCCCTTCAAGCTTCTACAGTGAGGGGATGCAGAGAAGTGGGTTTGAGGGTCAACTGGGGTGAAGGAGTAGTTTCTTTCTTTCTTTTTTTTTTTAAGTGGAAGATACTTGAGCATGATAATACGCTGATGGGTGTGATCCAGCAGAGAGAAGAAGAGTTTGCTGAGGCTGCACCAAGGAGGCAGTTATAGGGTAGGTTTCAGACCATCAGTGGAATGGCTTTTCATGTACAGAGTAATGGGGGAAAGCAGAAAAGATGAGCACAGCTGCTGAATGGGAGTCCTAATGCAGGTAACTAGCAAGTTAAAAAAGAAAAAAGTCTTGCTCTGGCCGGATTGGCTCAGTTGGAGCATTGTCCCCTGTACTGATACATTGAAAGGTCATGGGTTCAATTCTTGGTCAGGGTACATACCCAGGTTGCGGGTTTGTTTGGAAGGCAACTGGTCAATGTTTATCTGCTTCTCTCTCCTCCTCCCTTCTTCTCTTCTGAAATCAGTAAGAACATATCCTTATGTGAGGATTTAAAAATAAAAAAGGAAGTCTTTTGCCCTATTGCCATATTTTTGGGGGTCCTGCCCTGTGTGAGTGTGTATGTGTTTTGTGAGTGAGTTGGGAATGTGGACATTTAAAAATTTCTAAACAAAAAATATTAATTTTCATTTTGAATATTACTGATCAAATTGTATATTGTTGTATACTCTTAACAAAAATACAAGCCATTGTTACACATTCCAGGGTCTACATGCAGTTTTGTTTTTAGAATGAATTCCTTCTAACCCAAATCAACAAATCCATTAGCAGGAATAGCACTAGGAAAGGAACTAAGAGTCAGACATACGCCATAATAATTGACATTTTGCGAATAGTTAATTATGGAAGAGTTAGGAGCAGTGGTTTCTGCCATGCCGTCAAATACTTGCTAGGATTGTTTTTCTTGTGTCTAACCAACTGAATAGCACAACTACATGTGTCTGAATTCACATACTACCTGTAACTGTTGCTGCACATTGTTGAGCTAAATCACTGTCCCTTGTACCATTAACTAGATGAGATTTATTTGAATTTGAGTGAGATAGTTTTCTCCAGTCTTGGTGGAAGTTGGGTCCTAGTAAGCAGATGTTAGAGCTGTCTGAGCAGCTCCCAGCCTGCCAGCTTCTATAGGAAAGACAGCCGTGTGATAGCAGCACATGGCTTACTGAATATAGTGATGTATATTCTTTAGAGAGGAAGTTCATTGATATAATGTACTGTATATATACTGCTTTAGCAGGAAAGGAGAGACACAAATAGTATTTTAGATTGTTCTTGGGGAGTCTGAATTATTTTCTCCTGAATTTGTAATCAGGCCTGTGACCCCCAGTTTTTTCCAATAGTTTCAATATATTTCTCCTGTTTTCAAAGGCCTTGAGAAATCAAATGTCTGATATGCACACTGTTTACTTAAGGTGTAATTAATTCAAACATACTTTGATTTTAGAAATAATGCTGTATTTAAAAATGCTTTGTAAAATTAATAGCCTTTTGTAAATGTTAGGTAGTGCCATGGGAAAAGATGAAGTAGAAAAGGGTAAAAGTCTCAGCTGTAGTATCACAATATCCTGGTTGTTTAAAATATGTTTTTAATGTTATTTAATTAATTAATCCTCACCCAAGGGTATTTTTTCCATTGATTTTTTTTTTAGAGAGAGTGGAAGAGAGAGGGAAAGACAGAGAGAATATCGATGTGAGAGAAACACATCGATTGGTTGCTTCCTGCACGCTGGGGAGGACCCTGCAACCGAGGTATGTGCCCATGACTGAAATCGAATCCGCAGGCTCTACCCACTGAGCAAACCAGCTAGGCTAAAATCTCTTTTTAAAGAAGCATTACCCAGAGATTATTGTGGAAATTTAATTGTTTAACTTAGTACCACCTACAATCTTGTTTGCATTGTTTTTTGTTTTTGTTTTTTTGAAAAAGTGAAGGCATGAGCTGGGGAGCATAAGCTGCATGGAAGAAGCTAATTTTTTCTTTTAGCAGATTTTAATTTTCTGAGATTAGTACTCTAAACTTTTTTTATTGTTGTTTTGGGATTTTTTTGTTCTCTGAACTTTTTTTGATAGCAAAATTGGATTTTGTGAAAGAAAAATTTTACAGAAAAACTGAATTTATTTAAGGAAAGGGGATAGGGGATGGGATACCCAAAGGGAAGGGCTACACAGTACCAAGGGATCGTTGGGCCTATGGTGGCGGCACCCAGGAGCTGGAGTTTCAGAGAGGAAGGGAGAGGGAGAGAGTGATAGAAACGTCAGTGATGAGAGAATCATTGATCGGCTGCAGGCCCCATACTGGGGATCGAGCCTGCAACCCAGGCATGTGCCCTAACTGGGAATTGAATTGATGACCTCCCAGTACATGGGACAACGCTCAACCAACTAAGCCACACCAGCGGGGGCATGAATTTTTGTTATGTTTTTGTTTTTTTCTGCAATAGTTTTAAATGAATGTGAAAAATGTTCTTTTCCCCCTCTTTAATTCCAATTAAAGGTGAATGAGATACAACTCAGAACAGGGATGTTTTGTACTGATGAGGCTGACCTCAGGCTACTTGATCATAGACAACTGAGCCCCTATAATTTTTTGTTGTTGTTAATTCTCACCTGAGGATATTTTTTCCATTGATTTTTATTTATTTATTTATTTTATTATATTTTTTTAATATATATTTTATTGATTTTTTTACAGAGAGGAAGGGAGAGGGATAGAGAGTTAGAAACATCGATGAGAGAGAAACATCGATCAGCTGCCTCCTGCACACCGCCCACCGGGGATGTGCCCGCAACCAAGGTACATGCCCTTGACCGGAATCGAACCTGGGACCTTTCAGTCCACAGGCCAACGCTCTATCCACTGAGCCAAACCGGTTAGGGCTCCATTGATTTTTAGAGAGATTGGAAGGGAGAGAGGGTGAGAGAGAGAGAAGCATTGATGTGAGAGAGACACATCGATTGGTTGCCTCCTGCGTGTCCGACCAGGGCCAAGGGTCAAACCTGGCCCTTGAATGGGAATCGAACCCAAGACCCTTCAGTGCGTGGGCTGGTGCTCTAACCGGTTAGCAACACTGGCCAGGACTCCCTGTGAAATTTAACAAGGAATTTCAAGTGGAAATTCATACTATACTTTCCAGGGTGGTTAGACCCCAGCTAGTCCTCTTGGTAGAATTTCTTTTGTTTTTCATCTAGAGGTTTATAATGTACAAGGTTACCTTATTTTTCCAAGTTATTTGGAAGTATTTTATTATGACTACCATAAAAAATTCAGATACCAAATTGGGTTCTTAGAAACTAAGTTTCTAGCAGAAGGTATGCAATTCTTGTTCCTATTTGAATAAAAGTGTTTAGACATTTTGATGGCCTTTCTTCTGTCCCTGCTGAATTTGGGGGCTTCTTTTTGTTTTGTAGGATTAATAACTAATATTTATGTAAGACAGAAGAGGAAGATGTCATTCCGTAAAGGTAAGCTCTTTCTACAGGTTATGTTTTTATTCCTGATCACAAGGTAAAGAGATATAATGCAGGCTTTCCCTCTGTGTTTCAGTAAACATCATCATCCTGGTCCTGGCTGTTGTTTTCTTCTTACTGGTTTTGCACCATAACTTCCTTGGCCTGAGCAGTTTGCTAAGGAATGAGGTTTCAGGTATGGGAACCCTTTGCATCTGTTGAGGAGCTGGAGTTACCTGAGTCCCACATCCTAAGTTATATCATGAGGTGAAAGGAAAAGAAACCTTTCTTAGCCTTACAAAAACTAAAGACCCTGGGTTAAGGCATGGTGGTACTCACTGTGCTCTTGCAGCCTTCCCTTTCCACCCCTTCTCCCTTCTGTGCAGTTGTTTGCTAAGGATTTGATCTGACAAAAGATCCTTGACCAAATCAGAGGCCAGTAAGCAGCCTCTGGGGGCGGCTTCTATTTGCTCACATTTCAGCAGAGCAGGGCCTCAGAAGGTGGGGCCAGTGAGTGTCATAGGTGTTTCATGCTGGCTGTGTTCACTAGAGCATCGGTCGCCAACCTTTTGGACCTCACGGACCACCAGTGGTCCGCAGACCACCGGTTAGCAACCGCTGCACTAGAGTGTCAGTCTGGTTACTTCCCTTCTCCTGTTACTTTCCTATAACCTGTGAACTGTATCAGCAGGACTCTAGTAGTAAAACAAAACCATAAAGCCTGTCAACTGATCTTAAAAATCACTTTATTATATAATTCCATTGCTAGATATTTAAAATTAGTTGTTTATACTGCTCTGCCTTGGTATTGAGGCATGTTTGAAGCTTGAGTATTCGTTAAAAATCAATTTTGGATTGCCACATGCCATAGTTGACCAGAGCGAGAAAAAACTAATAGCTTTCCTGAGTGTTCTGACAGCATGTTTTATAACAGTGTGTATATACATGTGTGTGTGTGTGTGTGTGTGTATGTGTATGTATATGTATATATATATTATAGTATTATTTTCCATATGAACTATAAACCTACTTTTGCCCACCCTGTATGTATGTAAAGTAATGCCTGCTTCTCATAGGAACTTTTATAAAAAAAAAAAATAGCACTCAAGCTCCATGAGGGCATTTTGTTTACTGCTTTATCTCCTGTGCCTCTAAGTGACGGCTGATATGTAGGGGTGCTCAATAAAATATCCATTGACTAAATGATAAATGCCTAGAGATAATTATTATTAAAATTTTAACTTAGTACCTTCCAGTCCCCCTCCCCTCTATTTTTTCTGTATAGTTGAAATTATACTATATATAAATTTGCACATGACATGTTTTGCCTCATGATTATATCCTAAGTATGTTACCATGGCAGTGGAAACTTCATATGTAACTTTATTAATTTTTTTTTTGAGGGGGCACCCAGATAACTTTATTAATTTTTAAAATTATCTTGGTTAATTCTCTCCTGAAGATAGAGTGGAAGGGAGGATGAGACAGAAAAACATCTGTGAGAGAGACACATAGATTGGTTGCCTCCTGCACACACTCCAACCAGGGCCTGGGATCGAGCCTGCAACTGAGGTACGAGCCCTTGACCGGAATCGAACCTGGGACCCTTCAGTCCACAGGCCGACACTCTGTCCACTGAGCCAAACCGACCAGAGTTCATATATAATTTAATGCCACATAGTTTACTTGTTTCCATAGGAGTCTTTTGGTACAATGACTTTCTGATTTTTTTTTTTTTAATAATTTTTGTCTTCTGATCAGAACTTTTTAAAAAATATTTTTATTGATTTTAGAGAGGGAGAGGGAGAGATAGAAACATCAGTGATGAGAGAGAATCATTGATCGGCTGCCTCCTGCACACCCACTACTGGGGATCGAGCCCACAGCCCAGGCATATGCCCTTGACCGGAATCAAACCCGCGACCCTTCAATCTGCAGGCCAATGCTCCATCCATTGAGCCAAGCCAGCTAGGGCGACTTTCTGATTTTTTATGGCAACCCCACAATAAGAAGTATGTTACATATAGCACACACATATACATGTGTGTGTGCTGATTGTCTATCCACCTTTCATGATGGTAGAGATTTGTCTGTTTTATTCATGGCTATAACCCAGTGCCTAGATATTGCCTGGCACATAGTAGGCACTGAGTGTTCAATGAATAAATGAATGGATATATTATAAAAGGCAAAAAGGAAGGTTTACAAAACAGTATGTGCAGTTGCTGTGTGGGATGCACTCTGATATATATATTTTTTCCCACTCTGATATTTTCTAATTCAATGTTCTATTCCAATTCAGGAACTGTTTTCTACTCAAATTCTGATCATGATCTTCTAAATTGATTTCATGCCTACTTATGGGGCATGATTCATAGTCTGAAAAACTTTTTGTTTCTAAGTTTTCAAATTGTAAATAAAATCGTGGCTTTTGATTACCTCTCAGATTTTGTCCTTGAGAGGCAAGAGGAATTACGTACTATGAGTCAAAGGCCATGTACCTATTTAAGGCTCTTAGTACAAATTGCCAAAAATTGCTAGAAAAATTCTGTTCTATTCCCATCAGTTGTGTATCAGAATTTTGTTGACCTGGGTGTTTGTTTTTTAATGCTGCTTCTGTTTTTCCAAAAACCTGGTTATATATAGGAAAACACAATTTCTGGGCTGTATATTCACATTGTAATGGGAATGAGGTAAATAAGCATCACAGTCCTTACGTCTTTTCATGTCTAGTGCTCTATGTCAATACCTCATGAGATTGTGTTTGTATCATAGGACCTTTCTTATGTGTTCTTTGCAGATTCAGGAATTGTGGGGCTTCAGCCCATAGACTTTATCCCAAATGCTCCCCATGATGCTGTAGATGGGAGACAAGAGGAGGTTCCTGTGGTCATTGCTGCATCTGAAGATAGGCTCGGGGGGACCATTGCAGCCATAAATAGCATTCAGCACAACACTCGCTCCAATGTCATTTTCTACGTTGTTACGCTCAATCATACCGCAGACCATCTCCGGTGAGCTCTGCTTGCCTGATGATTCTTCTAGAGAATGCTTTATAAGTGTATATTTTCTCTATACAATTGAGATTATACCACATACAAGTTGCACATGACAAGTTTTCCCAGGTGATATCATAAGCATGTCCCCACGATATCAGAAACAATGTAAGGAACTTTTACTAAGATGTAAATCAACTGAGCCACTATGAACACTGTTAACTCAAGGTGGTATTTTTTTAGTAAATTTTCTCAATGCAGGAAGTAATATGTTGATTTACATTCTGTTACAAGTTTCTTACCTCATGAAACATGCTCTGAGTATCTCTGGTCTAGAGTAGGAAGGGATGTGGGAGCCATGGCAAGGTAGTGTGAAGTGAGCACAGGCACTGATACAAATTCTGGTCCAGAGTGATTGGGGAACATTACCTAACCCTTTGAAACCCTCATCTGTAAATAGGGGATGAAAATATTCAACTTAGAGGATTATTGTGTCAAGTAAATGAGAAAATATATTAAAAAATACCTAGTACATAATTGCTCAGTAAATGGTTATTTACTATTATAGTGATTAATAATAGAAACCCAATCTGAGCAACAGTCTCATCCATGCTTTGAAAATGCTTTGAATTAATGTTTCAAAATTTATTCCAAGTAACATCTGGTCTAACACGTTAATAGTTGTCAGAGTTCTAAAACATTTTTGTCCTTGTGGCTTTCTCCGTGTTTCATGTTTTGTGCAAATTATTTTTCGATTTCAAAAATTCAGAATCTATCTAAAATAATATAAAACTACACAGATAACATTGTCCACAAAATGCTGAATTGAAATGGACCTAGGAAAAGTATGCAATACTTTTCTCACAGGCAGTACATTAGACTCAGGTGGAAGAATTATGTAGTCAGTACAGTGAATTACTGTCTGTAGATTAGCTAATTACCAGCTTTGTTGATAATTACCTTTTACTGCCATCCTACTTTGACTCATTTTCTTCACCCATGTGATGATCGGATGTTCTCAGTTCCATAGGGAGTTCTTCTACAATAGTTTAGTTTCAGAAGAGGGATCAAAAATGTGAGCCTGGTGGGAGAATCTTGGCTCAGGGAGGGACTTTGGTGGGACTAGTCTTCAGATGTGGAAATCGAGGCTCAGAGAAGTGAAGAGGTTGAAAGCACCTATTGATCCCTAGGGTTTCTCTTTGGAAGGCACAAAAAGATAAGGCTTGATTTTGGGACATGATTATTTAAAACTGAAATTTTGGCACTTCATTTTCATTAGGTCTTGGCTCAGCAGCAGTATTCTGAAAAGCATCAGGTACAAAATTGTGAATTTTGACACTAAACTTTTGGAAGGGAAAGTAAAGGAGGAACCGGACCAGGGGGAATCTGTAAAACCAGTGAGTTCCATTCATCTTTGTATATGAGTATTAGGAAATGACTGAGTATATGGGTACATTGCAAGTAGTTTCCTGGGACCAAGCCTGGGCAATTCTAAGTGACCTTTGGCTGACTTCGTCATGGGCACTGAGAACATTCTGGGAGATTCTAGTAAATGAAATGTACACACAGCCATTTGTTGATTCCTATGTCAACACCTCTCGTTTTTCTCCCCCAGTTAACCTTTGCAAGGTTCTACTTGCCTATTCTGGTTCCCGGCGCAAAGAAGGCTATATATATGGATGATGATGTAATTGTGCAAGGTACCAAAGGATGTCTCACTCATTAGTGCTGTTCTGTCTGTAGAGTGTGGGCAGTAGTGGTTGTCTTATTTATGGTATCCTTATTAAGGTCACCCTAGGAAGTAGTGGGAAGAATAGGGAATCTTGAGACAACTAGTAATATAAATCTTATACCTTATCTATTTCAGGTGATATCCTTGCACTCTACAATACACCACTGAAGCCAGGACATGCAGCTGCATTTTCAGAAGATTGTGATTCAGCCTCTACTAAAGTTGTCATTCGTGGAGCAGGGAACCAGGTAAATTACTTATTAGAACCCTTGTAGACACTCCCTTCCCTAAAAAGCAGGTTAATGGGGAGGCAGCAAAATCTGGGAACTCTTCTTTTTGTTGCTGCATTTTATATTCCCCAATTATTCCGTCCCAAAACTCAAGCGTTTTCCTATAGATTGGTGCATGCCTTGACAACCTAATTCTCCTTGAACAACTTGACTTGTTTCTAGTTTCCTATTCTTAGAATCCCACATGTCACTTTTATTTGCTTTATTTGTAGAGTCCTTCATAATAATCTAAGTCATAGGTTTTAAATACACAACTCTTCTCTTTACTGGCTGTCAAATTATAGCCATGTGCTGCATAACTTTCACATATCCAACAGTGGTCCCATTAAGATTATAATGGGAAAATTCCTATTGCCTAGTGAGCTTGTAGTTGTCTTAATGTTAAAGTACAATGTATTATGTGTTCTTGGTGATGATAAACCTACCATGCACATTGTAAGTATAGCACAATTATGAACAATACATAATACTTGGTAATAACTTTATTACTGGTTTATGTACTTACTATATACTTACTATACTTGTTCTACGAATAAAAATGTTTACTGAACTGGCCAGTGTTGCTCAGTTGGTTGGACATTGTCCTGTGCACTCAAAGGTTGCAGGTTTGATTCCAGGTTTTGGATTCCATCCCCAGTAGGGGGTATGCAGGAGGCAGCCAATCTATGCTGTTTCTCTTCCTCTCTATAGAAATAAAAAGATTTGCTGAGATACTATGCCATTACACCTGAAATAGTCTCATAGATCTCATGTTTACTGTCATTTTTAATTTTTGAGAGAGAGGAAGGGAGGAAATATCAATGTAAGAGTGGAACATTGATAGGCTGCCTCCTACACAGCCCTACTGGGGATTGAACCTGTAATCCTGAGCATGTGCCCTGACCCAAAATCAAACCTTTTGGAGCTGGAGTTGACACCCAACCAGAGCCACACCAGCCAGGGCAACTGGATTATTTCCTCTTGTGCTTGATTTAATCTTGTGTTGTTTTGTATAGTAACATGCTATACAGGCTTGAGGCATGGGAGCATTAGGCTATATACACAGCCTAGGTGTAAAGTAGGCCACTTCATCTAGGTTTGTGTTAAGTGCACACTATAATGTTCACACAATGATTTCGCCCAACGAAGTACTTCGCAAGACATATCTTTATCATTAAGCAGTGCATGGCTGTATATATTTACTGTTTGAAGCAGTGAACACACTATATATCCCATTTGTTTTTAGTACAATTACATTGGATATCTTGACTATAAAAAGGAAAGAATCCGTAAGCTTTCCATGAAAGCCAGCACCTGCTCATTTAATCCTGGAGTTTTTGTTGCAAACTTGACAGAATGGAAAAGACAGAATATAACTAACCAGCTGGAAAAATGGATGAAACTCAATGTAGAGTAAGTATAAAACTGCCCTAGCTGTATTTCAACAGGAATTAGTCATGATTCTTCACTAAACAGCTTACATTTATCTGTCCCAAGAGAGGGACTGTACAGCAGAACACTGGCCGGCAGCATCACAACACCTCCTCTGTTGATCGTATTTTATCAACAGCACTCCACCATCGACCCCATGTGGAACGTCCGCCACCTTGGTAAGTGGAATTAACAAAAGGCCTAAGCTAGTAAAGAATTAAGTATCTAAAGGACTATCCTCAGGGATGGGATATATTGTTTCCTTTTAAGTTTTCTCCAGTTTGATGTGGCATTGTCATGTCTGACCAGTACAATCATTTGGCTTTTTCTCTCTCAACATAAGGCTCCAGTGCTGGAAAACGATACTCACCCCAGTTTGTAAAAGCTGCCAAATTACTACATTGGAATGGGCACTTTAAGCCATGGGGAAGAACTGCTTCATATACTGATGTCTGGGAAAAATGGTATATTCCTGACCCAACAGGCAAATTCAGCCTTATCAGAAGACATACGGAGATCTCAAACATAAAGTAGAATCTAGTTTATGCTATAAGCATTTCTCAGGAAATCCTGGAAGATAGTATGTGTGGGAAGTAATTGTGGCAACCCATGGAAAAGGAACATTTCAACTGGGTCAAGAGGACAAATGACACCGTCTGCTTCCTGATAGACTACACGTATCTCCATCTGCCTTACCAAGTGTTTGCTTACTACAGTACTGAATAACCAGAGGTGAATGGACTGATAATAGCTGACACAGCTAGTTCAACACTGCTGCTTGGTTTTACATTTGTAACCTGTGGCCCGATCTATAAGTAAATAAAGTGAAACCTACATTTTTCAGTAGGTATCTGACTTTTTGCATCCAGGTAAATAATTCTACCCATTCAGTGTATAAGAGATGAATTGTCTTTTTATGGAATTCAGACACTTTCTACATTGCCTGATTTTTTAAAATGACTATTATGATACATATTTACAAAATTTACACAGCTTGTCATACCAGAAACAAACTGGTACATCATACACATAAAACAGCTTGTTCAAATTGTAAAAAAGACGAAGAACCCCTAAGAGGACAAAGTTACATTATACATAGTCTGTACTGAAGTTGTAGGCATCACCTTCCTCTTCAGACATCCTATCCAAGACACAAGACTGTGCAGACTGTTCATCTATAATAGAGAGAAGAGTTTTTTGGTTTTTTTAAAAAAGTAAAAGCAATTTTAATGGATTTGTTATAAGACCCCTCCTCCCCCCAACTAACTCACCTGCCCAGGTCTCTTTAGCAGGGGGTATGTCTGAGCTACTTCCCTGTGGGACAAAGAGAGGCAGTGCTGTATTAGTAGCCCCTGTGCTGCTTATTAATCTAATTAAAGATACACATAATGGAATCAACAAAACAGACTAATGGCTGGAAGACTTAAACACCTAAATTGGGGCTTTGTTGTAATCTATTATTAAATACTTGATTTCTACCTTTAGACCCTTCTCATTTGTTGTACATTATAATATTGGAAAACTTAATTCAGCTTAAACAACTCATGGACAACATACTTACATCAGCTTCTTCATCAACACTTTTCTGGTCACTGTTGATGTCTCCCAAGTCCTTCCCCTCTTCCTGCTTCCTTCCTTTCTGTTTTGGCAATTCTTCAACTATGTCCTTTTCCTCTGTTATTCCATTTGTCAGACCCGAGGACTGGAAAAGGATGCTACTGGCTAAATGAGGGCCCCTGATGGCTAGTAAAGGAACACAGCACATGTTAACAGATAAGACCTTTATTGGCCTTTCAGCTGGTGAAAAGAGCAGTCAAACCCAAACCTTGCTGCCCTAGCCGGTTTGGCTCAGTGGATAGAGTGTCAGCCTGCAGACTAAAGCATCCTGGGTTTATTAATTCCAGTTGGGCACATGCCCAGGTTTCAGGCTTGATCCCCAGTAGGGGGTGTGCAGGAAGTAGCTGATCACTGATTCTCATTGATGTTTCTCTCTCTCCCTCTCTGAAATCAAAGTATATTTAAAAAAAAAAACAAAGTCTTGCTTACCTTGTATGCTGTGAGCATTGTTCTTTTCTAGTTCTTCCAGATTCAAGCCCAATTTCATGTCTGTCACAATGTTTTCATTAAAATGTGGAGAAAGAGTCCAGGATGGAGGGGGATGGCAATAGTAGCCTAAAGAGCCACTGGTATTAAAAACAAGACTTGTCAAAAACCAGTTCCTTTATTCTATGTGGTCATCAAATGCCTAAAAAGAAGCCTTACCCTGTCCACTGAGACCACAACAGTTTGGCAGCACCTTCTACATTTGGGCTTCCACCTTTTTGGTGCAGTCCTCTTCTCTGAGCAAGCGAAGTAAAAAATTCTGAAGGGCTCTTGAAGTCTGGGACAGTGAATTTCAGTACTACCTTAAAAGAAAAACAAACTGTCATTTGTCTGATACAGTGCAGTTATTAAAAAAACAGAATTTTCAACTTAAAATGTGCATGGAACTCAAAGGAAGGGGTTCTTCTACCTGTCGAGTGTCAGCCTGGGACAGGATGGCACTGGCAGCCTCCACTGGTCTTAGTTCTTCGATACTTGCTGGACTTCTCAGAGCAAGTGTGGCAGGAGAGTTAATTGGAGACACAATGAAACTTGGACTATCTATGATTGTGATTTGTTTGTCCAGGGGGACAACCTGCATGCTCCTGGAATAAGATACGGTAATTGATGAGGGTGCTACTTTACCCGAAGGACTAAAGACAGAACACGAAGCTCAGGGTTGGATTGAACAAACTCAGCATAGTCTGTCAGATCCAGTTTATCATCATTTGCTTCATGTGCATCTAAATAAACCATACTGCTCCCCTTCCAAAGAGAGACACTACATGTGATAGCTTACATATCGACCTGAACACATGCTGCTTCCTCTGCCATAAATACACATTTGCGTCAAGACCAGGTTAAAGAACCACCTCCTCTGAGGGCGCTTTCCCCACTCTGAATCTATTTGCTTATTTGTCTCTCAAACCAGATCATGGGCAGCTATTTCATTTCAATTCTTCCCCAAGCCTAGCACTGGCTTAACCTCTTCCTTTCACCCTAAAAGAATGAAAAATTGTCTTCCTTAATATACCCAAAACAAAATTATATTTACTCATCTATAGTGAAATGTTACAATTATGGAACAACTCCGTTTACCTTGTAAGTCCCATGGATACACCAACATTACATATCTGTTCTTGTTTTAAGCAGTTGATGAGGCTGCTTTTCCCCACATTTGGGAAACCTACAAATGGCAAATCTACAATTAAAAGTCATTGTGTTGGCAATTTTAACTCCCCATTGTTTTATGCTTTCTTGATGTTTAGAGCAAGATCAGAGTTGGATCTGAGTGTCTTCACTTTAACACTAAGACCAATCTCAGCATCATCCTTTCTTGCACAAGTAATGAGAGGGCAGAAGATGATTCATTCAAATACACCCAGAGCTTTAAAAAGCCAACTTCCTACAGTGCCCAGTTGGGGGAAAAAAATGAATTAGGCAGAAATTACATAAGAAATTGTGTTTACAGTGTATGTGTGGTAAGGTGGGCAACAAGCTAGTGTTTAAACAAGTCCTGTATTTAGCCAAGACCCCCATATACTCTTAACAGAAAAATTCTTGGCAGGTAAGAGAGCAAGACATAAAATGTGTTGAATTGAAACTCACCAACTACTCCAACCTGAATAGCTTTGCCATAAATCTCTTGAAAATCTCTAAGAAGTTTCCAAAGGCCTTCTTTCCCAACACAGATTTCACTTTTGAATGGAACGTTCCTCCTTTCCTTCATGTTAAAAATGCAAACAATTAGTTTAACTACTTCTGACAACCTACCATATAAAACCCAAAATCCTGGCTCCAAAGACCAGCCATTAAATCACCATATTCTACTGCCTTTCAGATTCTCTCTGGATGAAATCAGAGTTGGATCTTATATGTCCTCATTATTTAAATCAAGATCTTGTAAACTCATCATATTTCAGCCATCCAAAATCTGAAAGCAGCACATTTCCCACCAATGACAGTAAAGGGTACCTTGATTATCTTTCTTTTGTACTTCAGATTTGTTGAGGCTCTGAACACGACTGTGGGCAATTCCTTCTTCAAATAATTTACCCAATTCTCCAAATTCTCCCTTGGTACCAAATCTGGTAGGGATTAGATTAGAAATAAAACACACAAGTTCCAATTTGGTCATTCAATTGAGATGAATTTGCAAATCTGATAAAACTATGGATATCACCCTGTTTTGCCTTTTCCTAGTTTTTGTGTGTTTTTTTCTTTCAGAAGGATTTAAATGGGAGATGGGGAGAGGATAAGCTCTCTACCATACTGCCTTTATCTTAATAGTTCAGTATGTATAACTCTGTATTTCTATTCTCCTCTGTACTGCACACCCTCTCAAGATTAAGCCAACCTATAGATTATTACCTTAACCTTAGGGCTTTACTCCCCAATTTACTGACCACACAGTAACTGTAGATCCCATTATTATTCTCTGCTTCACAGGTCTCTATTCTAGGTTTCCCTGTTCCTGCTGCTCAAACCCAGACATAGTTAACTATGGATTTCATCTAAATATTGTCACATATCAACACTGTGCAGGTGTGGAGAACCTGACACAGAGCCATCACTTCCTATTTGCATAGTAAGGTGAGTATAGAAGTTTGTACTCTTAAGACAAAGTTCTAAGTATTGAATAACAACAAAACCAAACCAGCAGAAGCCAGTCAAGTCACTTGTAGAAAACACCACCCCTCTGCCCAACACTGGACTTTGGCAATAAAAGAGCAAATGCACTGGCTTTGTTGAGGTCAGAGTTGGATCTTATCAGTCTTCAAGGAAAGTCAGACTGTTCAGATGTTTTCCTCACACCTCACTAGTGCACATGAAACACAGGGCATTCCTTTTGCTCACCTGATTTATTTAATACAAGTACCAGCCTTTTCTGTCCACCCTGGAGAATGGCATTTTCCACCTGGGGACACCTGCAACCAAGAGGATCTCTGGCATCCAACACTTCCAGCACAACATCTGAGGCTTCAATCACCTGTTAAGGTAGAAACTATCAGGGAACTCCTACACACAAGTATGGAGTGTGTCCACTTTGCAACAGGGTGAGCTCAGAGTTGGATCTCATTTCTTCACTTTGGCATGAAGAATGTTCACACTCATCATTTCTCACAGGAAAGGTAACATAGGTGTGCTCAACAGCCTCTCACCTCTAAAAAGATTTAAAAAATGGAAATACACCTGTCTGAATATAGCATCTCCCCCAAGAGTTGCTGAGAAGCACGGTCAAGCTCTATTCACAGGGGAGTGAGCTTGAGAAAACAGATGTTGTGGATGGTCATGCTGGGGAGCAACTATACCAAGATACTCCTTTGATTTCCTACAAAGCACTCATTTTAATATATTTTGCAGTTTTAAAAACCACTGTGTCAACATGCTATTTTAACACGAAGTATCACTTTTGTAAATCATGCTTATGGGGAACTGTTCCTGTGCAAAAATTTAAAACCACAAGAATGTTTTCATCAGTTAAACATAACAGAAAGGCCCTAAATAGGATAAACCAACTTGCTTCAGCTCTTGTGAATGGCTTCTTCCAGCTCAAGTGAACTCTACTTCATCTTTACAAGGTTGGTGTCAGAAAAAAATGACTCTATAGTCTTTTAAACCTCAATACCATTTTTAGAAAGACCTAAGGTACCTTTTTAAGTTCCAGACAATACAACTTCTTCGGATGCTGTTTAGCCAGCTTGGCTTTCTTAGCTTTGTGTTGCCCAAATTCCTAAAGGACAAAAACAAAGGAAAAAGGATACAAAATTAGAAACTCAGCAGTTATAACTGGTTTCTCTATTTTCCATGGCTGATAAGGGGTACTGCAGTTGACATTTAAACAGGTAATAGTGTCTGAACTAGATCCTTTTCTTCCCAAGAGGCACAGCAACTCCTGTTTATGTGCTTTTTCTTCTACATCAGAACTCCTCTCTTTCAGAGACTTGATCATACCTCCTTCACAGGATCCACGTCAGATGGCTCAACACCAAGACTAGCTTCAAATTTCCTTTTCTTTTCCTGTTCCTTCTGCCTGTCAAGTTTCTGCTGCTGTTTTAGTTCTTCAAGCTGTGCCCAAGCCATAAGAGAAATGGGTGAGCCAAAATGACACGGTGGTATTACTCTACTTCAAAAATAAAAAAATACACATCACTTGTTGAAAATTTCAGCTAATATAACTTACCTGTTGTTTCCTGAGCTCAGCTTCCCGAAGAAGAGCCTCCTTAAAGGGAGCACTGTTTGGAACTCCTGGATCTTTCCTAGGTTTCTTGCGACCCCGTTTCTTAGCCTCCTTCCTCAATTTTCGATGGTGCTCTCGAACCTAACATGATAAAAAAACAAATTTATCAGTTTACAAAAATACTAAACAGAATTATTGTGAGAAATTAGCTAGTTTAGTTTACCTGTAAAATGACTGAGAAAAATAGAACTTTAATTGTAATCATACAGAGTTGCCTATCCTATATAATAAAAATGTAATATGCAAATGGTCGTTACTCCGTGAAGCGTAACAACCGGATCTCGGATCAACAGGAGGGTGGGACAGCGAGCTACAAGCAGGCAACAGAGAGCTACAGGAGGGTGCAGGGCAGCAAGACATGGGGAGGGCAGGGGGAGCTACAGGAGGGCGGGGCAGTGAGCTACTGGCTCAGGGATTTGTGTGCAGGGCTACTAATTTATGTACAAAACAGCAAGAAAATCACTGGGCCCTGGCTGATGTGGCTCAGTTGAATGAGCGCGTACTCCCATTCACCAAAAGGTCACCAGTTTGATTCCTGGTCAGGGCCCATGCCCAGTAGAGAGCCTGCAGGAGGCAGCTGATTGATACTCACATTTATTTATTTTTTTCTCTCTCTTCCCCTAATAAATTTTAAATACCCTACACCAGCGATCATCAACCGGTGGTCTGCGAGGTCTGAAAGGTTGGCGACTGCTGGTTTAAGGAAACCTTTGGAGCAGCGGTCTCCAACCGGTGGTCGCGAGGTCCTAAAGGTTGGCAACCACTGCCCTACACAACGTATTTAAGAAAATGTCACTGGGAGATTCTTTTTTGTAAAGGTTGTTAACATGTTGAACAAAGTTTACAGACTTATCACTGAATTACTGCACTTTCTCACAGCTCTGATGCCTAAGAGGTTGTGCTGCCCGGTATCTCCATTGGTTAGGGTGTCGTCTGGATATGCCAAGGTTGCTGATTGGATCCCTGGTCAGGGCACATACAATAATCAACCAACGAATGCATAAATAAGCAGCATAACAAACTGATGTTTCTCCCTTCCTCTTTCTAAAATCAATTAAAAAAGAAAAAAAAAGCTTGTGCCATGGTTAGTATGCCAAAAGTGCCAACCTCCATTTCCTGAGATGAATCATAGTAATTCAAACCTTCTCCTGGAGGAGAGAGGGGGCAGAAATCAGTTTAGCACTGTATTTGGCATAGCCCTCCCAAGCACAAGTCTTACCTTTTTTTGGATTTTATACCGCTTATGGCAGGTCATGCGTTTACTTGCTTTCTTTAATTCTACAAAGAAACATATCACAAAAGAGATTACACACAAATGATCAGTTTGTTTAGGTCTTGGTGACTGAACTCTGCGGTCAGGACCCTTTTTGTGTAAAGTAATAAGCTCTCAAATCATGAGGGGCACACAATAAAAATACACTTGCCACTCAAATCCCGGAGAATTTGACTAATAGATCGAGAGTAGAGCCCAACTCGCCTTCTCCCACTCGTCCTGTATCAGATTGGGATTGTACTCAGGAAAGTAGGAGACCCAAGACGACAGCCACTTCTTGTCAACCAAGAATCACAAAGTAGAAGCAAAAGGTGGGTTTGAGAGATGACTCTCAGACCTCACTGGGGCGGGACTGAACGCAGTCGCATAAAGAAAAAAGCGGCCATAAACCTGGCTCAGGCTGTTTTCCTCACGACACTCTGGCCTGATGCCGACTTTTATGGCCCAGATCTCCTTCTGTACTTTAGGCCCGAGGTTAACACGAGCCTTCCAACTCTCGGTTCCACGGGACCAGAACAATGGCTTATGTCATACCCGCAGGCCCCAATTCCTGCAGGGACCAAGCTTCAGAAGAGCACCCTGATGGGTCACCGACCACCAAAAACAGTGGCCCCTCCACTCCGCCCCTAGACAACACTCACTCGGTCGCTTCATACTGGAGATGGAAGCAGCAGTGGTAAGAGTAGCAGCTACAACCTGCCTCCTCCGCCACCACGTGGGATCTGAGGCCTTCGGCGAGCGTCACGCACTCACGCTGCCGCCGTAAAGCACGCCGCCGGCGTCCCTGTGCGCGAGCACGCAGTGTCGTGCAGAGATGGAATCGCTTGGCGGCCCAAGAATGGTTTTGCGGCAGCACGGGGAGGGGTGAGGGCGGTGAGGGCGGCGGGTGAGGAGCGACGGCAGCGGTCGCGGCCGGAGGAGCAATAGCAGCAGCCGTGGCGGCCACGGGGCGGAGCGCGGCGGTCGGGGACCGCACCCGGGGCTGCAGGCGGCGGAGCGGCTGGGTAAGGCCGGGCCTGGGGCAGGCGGGGCCGCTCCTCTAATGCCGGCTCTCGGGCCTTTGTGTGGGCCCGGGCGGGCGGGCGGGAGCAGCGGCGGAGGCCCCGCCCCGCCGTGGAGACGCGCCGGTCAGGCCCGGAGCGTGGGGCGGGGCGCGGCGGCGGGCTCCGGGACCGGCCTGGCCGCCCGGCGGCACCTGTCGGCCGGGACAAAGGGCGCCGGCCCGGAAGCTCCCCGCGCCCCCCTTTCCCGCCGGCAGCTGGCCGAGTGCTCGTCGCGTACACCTCCAAAGCTGTCAGCGTTTCCCTTAGTGCCCCGCACCGGTGACAGGTCGGGAAAGCAGGTCTGGGCCTTTTTTTTTTTTTTTCTTGACGGTTCCGACACAAACTCTAATAGTAATTTCTTTTACACTTTCCAGATGACTGTTCAGACTGATTATTTTTCTCAATGGGACTTGTATTTATAGTAGACGTCAGATATTTAAGTTTCTTATTTGCAACACCACAAAGAATCGAGATTTTTAAACTGTTCATTTCTGTTGTTTTAATTTTCTTATCTCTTAAAATTTTTTAACTGAAAGAGAAGTATAGTTTTGTTCTCACAGGTTGGCAAAAATGTAGGAAGAATCCTGTAAAACAAATGACAAGTACACAGTATAGTGGATGTAGACATTATAACCAGAGAAACATATGTTGGAATAAAGTATTTCGTTAACTTATTTTAAATTAGGTCTCCTCAAAATGATTTTTAGGTGTTTTTCCCTCCCGTTTAGAAGTGCACTTTTCCCCAAATATCATTCAGAAGCAAACTGAACTCAATACAAATGTAAGAGCAGTATATTTTTTGCTTTATTACTTGTTAACAGATTACCCATATTTTAAGATTCGAATGAAGATTGGGGAGTATTTTTTGAGGAAGTGTTTCAGATTAAAATAGTAACAAATGTGTGTGGTTAAATAGAAGGGTCTTGGACCACATTCTTTGGCTTTGAGAGTGTCCAGAATACCTCAAATATTAATATTCTATCCAAATCCCCAACATTAGAAAATAATGGGGTGTCTAGATGTTAGACAATTATCAAGCCATCAAACTTCATGTAGAAGAATGTTGACTTGGAAGAATCTTCCCTAAGTTACAACACAGGCTGCAAAATAATGCATGTGGTTTGCTAAAACTTTTGTTTAAGAAAAAAAAAAAAGGCATAGAATAAATACTGAAAGCTGTGAAAGCCAATATTAAGGATGGCTTTTCTCTGGTAAATAGGATTATAAGTGATTTTTTTACCCCTTTAAATCATGTTTTCCACAATTTTTGTTGTAGTTTGTATTATAAGAGAAGAGTACTAACAACTTATTGACCTTCAAAATATACCAGTTGGCTATACTGTGTAAATATTTTCCCAGTTACAAAGTTATTCTTTACTATAATTAATCTTTGGTTTTCAGGCCTTTAGACATGTCAGCATATTTAATGCCAGTTTAGAACTTGTAATTCAGCTTTGGAATCTACTTTCCTCTTCATGGAAAAATAATTGCTGAAGGAATGCTCACAAGCTTTGTAAATTACATAAACTTTAAAAAATGTTTCACTTAAGTGCTCTTTTAATACGTTCATTAAAAACATAAATTGATCACCCAAATTATACCAAATATTATTCTACAAGCCAACGCTATGAAATTCTGTTTCTGTGCCCAGGGAGCATGCAGTTCTAGAGTTGAAACTTAACATTTTTGTTGTGCTTTGAAATTTCACAGTGATTTCACGAACATTTCACTGTCACAGCAATCCAAGGGAGATCTGTACACTTCACTGTTCTCATTTTAGAAATGAAGAAACAGATCTGAGAGGTTGTGACTCAAGCAACAAACAGATATTTAGAAGTGGAAAAACTGGGTCTCTTGTCTGCTGAGCTCAGATCTTGTTGCTCCTCCCAACCACCTGGCCACATTACTTTCCTTGCCAAACTTCCAAAGTACATTTTAAAATGTGTCCTTTGGATAAGAAAATATTCAAAAATTATTGTTACATTGCATCTTTTTCTTGTCTTATCAAAGTAAGTTAATGATTCAAGGAATTTTGGATATTGAATAGTCTATAAACTATATACAAACAGACCCCGATGGTTTATATTTTTTTGTCATTTAATTGTCAGTAGATTATTTGTAAAAGTAATTTTGCCAAAATTATTGAAGGCTTTTTTTTTTTTTTCCTTAGCCTTTTTAAACTTGTATGTGGTGTTTTCCCAATGCTGCTAGGACTTTGGAAAGAAATGTTGAGGGGAAGAGGAGTTGTCCATACTCTTTGCTCACATGAGCCATTCTTGATTCTAGCTTGCCAACACTTGGTGTCACATGTGAGCCTTCCACATGTGTTCACTCTCCATTCTAACTCTCTGATTGAACTCTGCTCTCATTGACTAGGCGGCATTTGGGTAGGTATGCTTCATTCCTGGAATTGACAATCATCCCATGTGAGTAAAGGGGAACCTCAGTGAGACATCTTTAAGCACATGAAAAGCTTTTGGTTTTAAAATGGAAGAAATGTCAGGTACTTTTAATGCCTGAGCCTTTGTAGCAGTTAGTTTCGTTGGCACAAGAAAACGGATATGCCTATTTTCTCCAGTTCTCTTATCTTTCCGTAGCAGTTCTACTTGAATGTTTTCTATCTATTCGTACCCATTTTTACTTCTTCTGACTCTTTTTTTTATTTCCCCTTTCTCTGTCTTGTTCTCTTTCAGTTTTGAATATATTCACACTGAATCAGCACTTTTAAAGCCCTGCCTTCTCCCACTGGCTTCACTTGGCCTTCAGACATAATGAGGAGACTGGCTTTTCGAGGCGCTGGTTGTGCTCTGGTAAAGCTGGTAAATTACTGATCATCTACATCCTTTCCCTTTTCTGTCCTTCCTTGCCTTTTCCCTTCCACCTTCCTTAAAATTTGTTATCCTTTTCATAAAGAGCCCCTCCTCGTGTTTATCAAACTCACTTGTGTCCTTGTCATAGATTTGTTTGCAAAGGGTTGGTCCTTCCTTTCTTCATCTTAATGATTGAGGACAGTTTATCAGCCTTTTATAAAACAAACCAAAATTAACAAAACTTGGCTATCTTTGGCCTAAGCCCTTTGAGCTTTTAGCCAGTCGTAGCCAATTGCAAGCTAATGCACTGTGTAACAAACCAAAGCCTTGAGGAAGAAACACCTTGGTGGTGGGCTCTGTTTTCAAATACCACGTGGACTGTTGGAGGACTAGAAAGGAAACTTCTTGTTTCTTAGTTGCTTACCAGGATCCTTATTTGTTGGTTTGTTTTGTTCCTGCTTTCATTCCCTGGAGAGCCCCCATTTTTCTCTCCATACAACTGGCAACCCATTCTTCTAGCTGTTGTATCTTAGTTTCCTGAAATGGAATGTTGATGAGTGAAACGGATTAGGTGTTTTTTGTTTTTTCTTAGTTTTAGAGAAAGACCTTTGAAATCACAACATACTATTTGATACTGTTGTTAAATTGTATAAGCATTGTAAGACCTTCCCATATACACCCTTCCTCTCTAGATGTAGCAGATCATTTCAGTGATTACATTTCTTGTGTTAGGTAGTCAAATGTGTATATTTGTAAAGTTGTATTAAGATTAGTTACTTAGCAGCCTGCCTGAAACTGAGGACACATTTATGCCTTTCTGAAAGGCCAAACAGGACCTAAAACACTCACCTCTGAGGTGTTTTTTCAGATCATCTACTGAAACTTTAAGCTGTGATTTCAAAATTTGCGGGGATAGAGTACCTCATGTAACTGAAAAGGAGGTTAGTCTGGATTGACAGAAAATTTTCAAAGCCTGGCTTTGCTCATTTGGCATAGGTATGGCAAGTCACATTATGTGTTTTCTTACGAGTATGTCTTGTGAGTCCTTCAATAATGGAGAAAAGTCATTCTCTGTGTTAATTTTAGGGTGTATCTAAAATGCTAGAAGGTTAATTGTCCTCTGTCACCCTAATTTTTTGCACTTTATTTGCCTCAGGCACAACTTCCTATTCTTTTTCATCTCATAGCCCACCTGGGAAATGACCACAGTTGTAGGACACAGTGCGGAAGAGAAGGCTGCTGACTGCAGAGGACTGCCTTGGCCTGTCCCCGAGGCCTCCCGGGCTGCCCCAGGGGCGGAGAGATCAGTACCTGCAGTACACTGTTGTACCACTGCACGTGGATTTTCAAATTCCAGTCCAGAGTAATTTTGGGGCCAGAATTGGTTTTAGTCATTCAAAATTGGTGATATACAAATGAGTATACTTTTGCTGAATTTGTCCCATCTAACTTGAAAGTAGCATTCTGGTACATGAAGGGACTAAAGCAACAAGGTACAGGACTTCCATGGAAAACCTTCTGGTTAGACAAACTTTTTTGCCACAGTTAAAATATCTTCCTGAGTGAACCAGAAGCTTGATATCAGGGGCCAGCTGAGGGCTTGGTGGCAGAGTCTAAATTTAAACATAAGAACATAGCTAATTATTTCTTATAGAAGAAGTTGGATTCCATGGGTTCCAAAAGAAGAAGAGCGACCTCCCCTTCCAGTAGTGTCAGCGGGGATTTTGATGACGGGCACCATTCTGTGTCTACACCAGGCCCAAGCAGGAAACGGAGGAGACTTTCCAATCTTCCAACTGTAGATCCTGTGAGTAACTTGGATCACACTGTTTCTGCCTGCTTTTCCTATAATTCCCTGTCTTTTAATGATAAGCATTAAAATGCAAGACCTCTCCATTTCTTTTTTCTCTGGCTTGATATTCTTTTTTGTTGTTGTTATCCTCACCCGAGTATTGATTTTTTTAGAGAGAGTAAAAGAGAGAGAGGGAGGGAAAGAGACAGAGAGAGAGAGAGAGAGAGAGAGAGAGAGACACATTGAGGTGAGAGAGACACACCCATTGGTTGCTTCTTGCACACACCCCAACCCAGGCAGGATTGAACCTGCAACCCAGGTATGTGCCCTTGACTTGGAATTGAAGCCTTGACCCTTTGGTTGGTGGGCGGACGCTCTAACCATAGAGCCAAACCGGCCAAGGCTCTAGCTTGATATCCTTAACCTTTTCTTTATGAAAAGTATATTTTTATTTAGCCAGAAGTCTTACAGTAATAGAATACTTCAATATCTATAATAATAAAAGTGTAATATGCTAATTAGGCCGGACATCTTCCCGAAGAAGCTGGGGCTGCGAGGGAAGCCCAGGTCCAGGGTGCCTGCTGGCAGCCGGCAGCCAGCAGCCGGAGGGCAGTTGGGGGCAACCAGGGCTGCAGGGGAGGAAGGAAGGCCTGCAGGGGGAAGGAAGGCCTACTCTTGCACAAATTTCGTGCATCGGGCCTCTAGTTAAGAAATAATAAAGAATAACAGTATGCACCATTGCGTAGTCATTCAAATAACTGTGCTTGTATGTGCCAAGCACAGTTCTGGTGATTGAGATACAGCTATATGTAAGACAAGCCACTTTTTCACATGGCGCTCAGATTCGAATATGGGGAAGCAGAATGTAAATAGGTGAGCAAATTAAAAAAATACCATCAGCTGATGATAAGTGTTAAAAAGAAAAGTTTGGGTGATTTGGGCTATTTTGGCTCAAACCTTCAAGGGGACTCTGATAAGAAGGCACTAGCTCTGCAGAGCGCTGGGGAAGAATGTTCCAGGCAGAGGGGCTGGGTTGGAAATGAGTTAGGTATGTTATGATTATACAGAGATGGTTAAGAGGGAGGAGATTGGCAAAGTCTGCCTAGCTAGGTATGTAGTTATCCTATATACTCTGTGGGCAGTGTTAGAAATTTAGATTTTATTCTCCGAGTAGTAAGAAGCCTCCGAATTGGATGATTTTAAGCAAGAGAGGGATATGAACTGACTTAGTTAAAAAGAAAAGAAAAATCACCAGTAGCATAAATCTGATGAAAGATACCAAATCATTTATCAGTTAAATTACAATAAATAAAGAGAGATACTGTCAGCATATTTCAAACTTGGTAATTTGGGGATTCATTCTTTTTCTTCTGTATTTGCCTTTTGTGGGTATGTTTTTATTAAAGATAATCCAGATAATTACACTGGCTTTTTCTGTTCACTTTTCTTGTTATTTTTCTCTTTTCCTGTGTGTAGATTGCTGTGTGCCATGAACTCTACAATACCATCCGGGACTATAAGGATGAACAGGGCAGGCTTCTCTGTGAGCTCTTCATTAGGGCACCGAAGCGAAGGTGAGTTGGAAGGTGAGTGGGAGGAATTTAGTCTTGGGTCAGTGTTTAAAGTATTTGATAATTGATTTTCTTTTGAAAGTAATGGTTTAAATGATACTGAGGTTGGATTTGTTTTACTTGTCAAGATGTAGTGAAATATATTTAAAATTTTTCTTAAATTGTGGTAAAAAACCCATAACATAAAATGTACTATCTTACCCATTTTAAGAATACATGTCAGTAAGTATTAAGTATATTCACATCATTGTACATGCAACATCTCCAGAACTTTTACGTATTGCAAAGTTGAAACTCTGTACCCATTAAACAGCTGCCCATTTCTCCCTTTCCCCCAGCCCCTGGCAACTACCATTGCACTTTCTGTTTCTATGGCTTTCACTACTTTAGATTCCTCATAGAAGTGGAATCATATAGTATTTGCTTTTGTGACTGGCTTATTTCACTTAGCATAGTGTCCTCAAGATTCATCCATGTTGTAGCATGTGACAGGCTTGCCTTTCTTTTTAAGGCTAATAATGTTATACTACCACATTTTCTTTATCCATTCACCCATTTATAAGCACTTGAGTTGTTTCCACCCCTTGGCTATTGTGAATAATGCGCAGTGAACATGGATGTGCAAATACCTCTTTGAGATGTTGTTTTCAGTTATTTTTTTTTTAAATATATTTTATTGATTTTTTACAGAGAGGAAGGGAGAGGGATAGAAAGCTAGAAACATCAATGAGAGAGAAACATCGACCAGCTGCCTCCTGCACAGCCCCTACCGGGGATGTGCCCACAACCAATGTACATGCCCTTGACCGGAATCGAACCTGGGACCCTTCAGTCCACAGACAGATGCTCTATCCACAGAGCCAAACCGGTTTTGGCGGTTTTCAGTTATTTTGAATCCTATATAATAAAGAGGTAATATGCAAATTGACCATCACTCCAACACACAAGATGGGCCGCCCCCATGTGGACACAAGATGGCCGACACAAGATGGCCGGCAGGGGAGGGCAGTTAGGGGTGACTGGGCCGGCAGAGGAGAACAGTTGGGGGCGACCAGACTGGCAAGGGAGGGCAGTTAGGGGCGACCAGGCCAGCAGGGGAGGGCAGTTAGGGGCAACCATGCCTGCAGGGGAGGACAGGGACAACCAGGCCGGCAGGGGAGGGCAGTTAGGGGCAATCGGCCGGCAGGGGAGCAGTTAGTCGTCGATAAGGCTGGCAGGGGAGTGGTTAGGAGGTGTTCACGCTAGCAGGCAGAAGCTGTTAGGGGCAATCAGGCAGGCAGGCAGGCAGGCAAGCAGTTGGGAGCTAGCAGTCCTGGATTGTTAGAGGGATGTCCGACTGCCCGTTTAGGCCCGATCCCACCGGGTCCCAGATTGGAGAGAGTGCTGGCTGGGCTGAGGGACACCCTCCCCCGTGCACCAATTTTGTGTACCGGGCCTCTAGTATACTGTAAATCGGAATTAGGATTGCTAGATCTATAGTTCTGTTTTTAATTTTTTGAGGAATCACCATACTGTTTTCCATAATTGCTGCATTGTTTTACTCCCTCCTCCACCCCCCAATTTCCCCATATTTCACCACACTTGTAATTTTATAGTAAGTTTGGAAATAAAAAAGTGTGAGTCCTCTGTGATGGTTAATTTATGGGTCAACTTGACAGTCTTCCAACTTTGTTCTTTTTCAAGGTAGTTTGGCTACTTTGGGGCTCTTTGAAATTCCATATGAATTTCAGGATTGATTTTTTTGTATCTGCAAAAAATGCTGCTGGGATTTTGATAGGGATTGTGTTGAATCTATAGATTGCTTTGGATAATATTGATGTCTTAACAATGTTAAGTTTTCCAATCCACGAACATGAGATAATCTTTCTGCTTATTGGTGTCTTCTTTAATTTCTTACAGAAATGTGTAGTTTTTAGAAGTGGCCTACTTGGTTAGGCTTACTCCTCATATTTTATTCTTCTTGATGCTATTATAAATGGAATTGTTTTCTTAATTTTCTTCGTAGTGTTTATTGTTAGTGTATATAAATGCAAATGATTTTTTTGTATGTTGATTTTGTACACACGGCAACTTTGCTAAATTTGTTTATTAGTAACGTTTTGTGTTTGTAATCTTTAGAATTATTTGCATGTGCCGAAACTGGTTTGGCTCAGTGGATAGAGCGTTGGCCTGCAGACTCAAGGGTCCCGGGTTCGATTCCGGTCAAGGGCATGTACCTTGGTTGCGGGCACATCCCCAGTAGGGGGTGTGCAAGAGGCAGCTGATCGATGTTTCTAACTCTCTATCCCTCTCTCTTCCTCTCTGTAAAAAATCAATAAAATATATTAAAAAAAAATTATTTGCATGTAAGATCTTATCATCTATGAACACAGATAATTTTACTTCTTCCTTTCCAATTTGGTGGATGCCTTTCATTTCTTTTGTGGTTTTTTTTTAATACATTTTATTGATTTTTTACAGAGAGGAAGGGAGAGGGATAGAGAGTCAGAAACATCGATCAGCTGCCTCCTGCACACCCCCTACTGGGGATGTGCCCGCAACCAAGGTACATGCCCTTGACTGGAATTGAACCCGGGACCCTTGAGTCTGCAGGCCAACGCTTTATCCACTGAGCCAAACTGGTCACGGCTGCCTTTCATTTCTTTTTGTTGCCTAATTGTTTGACTAGGACTTCCAGTATTATATTGAAAAGAAGTGGCAAGAGCAAGTATCCTAGTCTTGTCCTTGATCTTAGAGGAAAAGTTTTCAGTCTCTCGCCATTTTGTGTATGATGCCACCTATGGGTTTTTCAAATAAGGTCTTTATTATGTTGAGGTGGTTTCCTTCTCTACCTAATTTTTTGAGAGTTTTTATCATGTGGCAGCTGCTGCCTCATCGGGAGACCCAGCCTCACTGGTGATGTTTCTATTTTTCAGTCCAAGCCTATTCCTGAGTCTGTGTAACCACCCTGACTTGCAGTAAATGGCTTGGTGTCACTTGTTTCAGGGAAATCCCTTGCTGAAGTCTTTGTATAGGCTCAATGCTTTCTGACACAACACATTGCCATCAATTGGAGCGTATTTTTTGTTCATGTCTTCTACCCACAAATTTAATGCCTTTCCCATCTTAACTAAGCACTTAGAATAACTGCGGCTGTAACTTTTGCATTTTGAGGTGTGACAGCAAAACTAGCATGAATTTCTTTTCCTTCTTCACAATGTCATGGATAGAAGATTCATTCTTGCCGTAGATCTTCTCAGCCTCAGCATACAATTTTTCCTTTTCCTTATTAAGTCGAGGACTTTCATCCTTTCACTTAAAGGAAGCACTTTACAGTCATAAAAAGTCAATTCTCTTTGACATATCCAAATTGCCAGCATCACTACTCTTGCGCTTTGAGGCCATTCTTAAGTAGAATGAAGGTGACTTGAACACAAGCACTGCAGTAGCCACAGTTGATCTGATGATAACTGCATTGGATACTAAGTGGCTCACGGGCAGGTAGCAGATACAGTGTGGATTCTCTGAACAAAGGGGTGATGCACATCCTGGCAGGATGAAGCAGGATGGCAAGAAAAGCGTGTAACTTAAAACTTATTAATTTACTTCAGGAATTTTCCATTTAATATTTTTGGACCATGGTTTGCCATGGGTAACTGAAACCATGGAAAGTAAAATTGCAAATAAAGAGGGACTACTGTACATTCCCTCATTGGGTTCTCAGTTGACTACAGATAATCTCCAAAGCCTCAGAGGCTGTGGAAATAAATGATATTTAAAAACCAAGCCTCAGCAGGGAGCAGTGGACTATGACCCATCAGGCCCAGGTGGAGAGAGCCGTCTTAGATATTAAGTTAACAAAGCTCCAATGCTTACTCTGAGAAATTCCCTTGCTATTGACACCACTGACACATTGATATTAGGCCTGGGTGGGCCTTTGTTGGATACTCACGGAGACCTTTATGTTCTTACACTTTCTCTGAATAACAGATTAAATACTCCTCTTATTTCCTCACTAGAGGCCTGATGCACGGAATTTGTGCAAGGGGCTCAGCCCTTGCAGCCCCGGCTGCCTTGCAGCCCTGGCTTCATCCAGAAGGTCATCTGGACAGTCATTCCACTGTTTGGCCATTCGGTCGATTTGCATATTATGCTTTTATTCTTATAGACTAGGGGCCCAGTGCATGAATTCATGCACCTTGAAAGGAACTGTGTCCCGTGAGGCTGCAGTAGGCACAGGAGCGGGTCTCGGCCCATCCTCTGCGCCCCCACCCGGCCCTTCCTACCACAGCACCCAGTCCTGCTGCCAGCACCCCACCTTGGTCTGGTGCCCCTGCTCCACCATACTGCCACGGCAACGCTTGCCATGTTCCGCACACACCCCCTGGTGATCAGTGCATGTCATAGTGACCAGTTGTTCCACCATTCGGTCTATTTGCATATTAGCCTTTTATTATATAGGGTTATTATATAGGATACTTAAGTTTATAGTTCTAGCGCCTCAGTCTTGGTTTTTCAATACTATTTACCACTAAAAGAAACTATAGTTCTTTGGGAAAATTTCTGATTTCAAGGGCAAAGAAAGTACAAGATAAGCTTGTAAGGTCTTATGGGTTCCAGAAAATAAGCAAGTGCTCAAAGGGTAATAGGGACATGTCAAAAAGACATAGAAAATAGAAGCTATCTTGAAAGGACTCCAACTAGCCAAACCTGGAGTTAAGCATCAAAATCATTATAGTAATGTTTTTAACCACTGAGTAAAACAGGAATCCATCCTATATAATAAAGATGTAATATGCAAATGGTCATTAACGCCTTGACGCATAACGACTGGATCACAGATTAGCAGGAGGGTGGGGCAGTGAGCTACAAGCAGGTGGCTGAGAGCTACAGAAGGGGGCAGGGCAGCAATCTATGGGGAGGCAGGGGGAGCTACAGGAGGGCGGAGCAGTGGGCGGAGAGCTACTGGAGGGCGGCAGCAAGCTACTGGCGCACGTATTCGTGCACAGAGCTACTAGTAGTGATATAAATAAATAAATTGATGAGGATTGGACTTTTATGTAGTCTGGAGGTATCTAACAAAGTACAAGGAGAAAAAGAGTAACTTGGTCAGTTGAGAAGCTGGCAGACACCACAATAATCGAGTGATCAAAAGTAGCTTCGCTTGAATAATAGGATATTGAAATCATATGCCACTTGATAAGATGCAGTGAGACAAATACACTATCATTTCTGTTATAATCCTGCTAAAGAAGCATAACATTAGCTTACTTATCAAGAAAACAGGCAAACCCAAATTGAGGGGTACTCTACAAAATAACTGCCCTGTAACCTTCAAAAAATCGTGAAAGTCAAGGAAAGACTGAGGAACTGTTTCAGAATGAAGGAAACGAAAAAAATCTAATCTAATAATAGACAAATATGCAAATTGACCGCACCTTCGCTACACCTAAGCCACGCCCACCAGCCAAGCCACGCCCACCAGCCAATCAGGACGAGTATGCAAATTGCCCCAACAAAGATGGCGGCTGATTTGCATATCAAGACAGTGTCGAAAGAAGCCAAGAGCTGCAAAGGGGAGTAAAGCTTTGAAGAAGCAAGCAAGCCAGGGGAGCGGGGGGAGGAGAAGGGAGGAGCGAAGTCAGGGCCGTGGGCGAAGGGAAACGAAGGCGGGCTGGAGGAGAAGGCGGGGCTGGCGGCAAGGGCGGAGCGGAGGCGGGGCCGGGGCCGAAGGGAAACGCGGGCCGGCTGGAGGAGAAGGCGGGGCCGGTGACAAGGGCGGGGCGGAGGCGGGGCCGGGGGCAAAGGGAAACGTGGGCAGTCTGGAGGAGAAGGCGAGGCGGGTGATAAAGGCGGGGCGGAGGCGGGGCTGGGGGCGAAGGGAAACGTGGGCGGGCTGGAGGAGAAGGCGGGGCCGGCGGCAAGGGCGAGGCGGAGGCGGGGCCGGGGGCAAAGGGAAACGCGGGTGGGCTGGAGGAGAAGGTGAGGTGGGCGGCAAGGGCGGGGCGGAGGCGGGGCCGGGGGCGAAGGGAAATGCGGGAGGGCCGGAGGAGAAGGCGAGGTGGGCGGCAAGGGCAGGGCGGAGGCGGTGCCGGGGGCGGAGGCGGGGCCGGGGGCGAAGGGAAAAGCAGGCGGGCCGGAGGAGAAGGTGAGGCGGACGGCAAGGGCGGGGCGGGGCGGGGCCGGCGGCAAGGGCGGAGCGGAGGCGGGGCCGGGGCCGAAGGGAAACGCGGGCCGGCTGGAGGAGAAGGCGGGGCCGGTGACAAGGGTGGGGCGGAGGCGGGGCCGGGGGCAAAGGGAAATGTGGGCAGTCTGGAGGAGAAGGTGAGGCGGGTGATAAAGGCGGAGCGGAGGCGGGGCCGGGGGCGAAGGGAAACGTGGGCGGGCTGGAGGAGAAGGCGGGGCCGGTGACAAGGGCGGGGCGGAGGCGGGGCGGGGGGCGAAGGGAAACACGGGCGGGCTGGAGGAGAAGGCGGGGCCGGTGACAAGGGCGGGGCGGAGGCGGGGCCAGGGGCGAAGGGAAACACGGGCGGGCTGGAGGAGAAGGCGAGGCGGGCGGCAAGGGTGGGGCGGAGGCGGGGCCGGGGGCGGAGGCGGGGCCGGGGGCGAAGGGAAAAGCAGGCGGGCCGGAGGAGAAGGTGAGGCGGGCGGCAAGGGCGGGGCGGGGCGGGGCGGAGGCGGGCGACAATGGCGGAGCAAAGGGAAATGCGGGCGGGCTGGAGGAGAAGGTGAGGCGGGTGATAAAGGCGGAGCGGAGGCGGGGCCGGGGGCGAAGGGAAATGCGGGAGGGCAATAGGAGAAGGCGAGGCGGGCGGCAAGGGAGGAACGGAGGCGGGGTAGAGTGCAGCAGGAAATCCCATTGCAGGAATTTTCCTGCAACGGGAAAGCTAGTATAACTATAAATGCAACATGTGATCCTAGAGTTGATCCTTTTGCTCTAAAGGGAAATTTTGAAACAGTTGGCAAAATATGAGTGTGGTCTGAGGATTAGTGGTAGTACTATACCAGAGTTAATTTTCCCTTATTGATTGAACTATGATCCTTGTTTGTAGGAAATATACATTAAACTACTCAGAGGTGATAGGACATGTCAGCACCTTACTCTCAAATGATTCTGAAAAAAAAAGCATTCTTTGTACTATTCTGCAACTTTATATCAAAAGGTTTTTAAAGATTAAATATATCGCCAAAACCAGTTTGGTTCAGTGGATAGAGCGTCGGTCTGTGGACTGAAGGGTCCCGGGTTCGATTCCGGTCAAGGGCATGTACATTGGTTGCGGGCACATGCCCGGTGGGGGGTGTGCAGGAGGCAGCTGGTTGATGTTTCTCATCGATGTTTCTAGCTCTCTGTCCCTCTCCTTTCCTCTCTGTAAAAAATCAATAAAATATATTTTTAAAAATAATAAATAAATAAATAATAAAGATTAAATATATGTACATGGCTATAATATGTCAGCCAGGGTCCCAAGACAGATTAAAGCATTAATGCATGACATTCTTTATAAGTAACTTCTTACACATCTAGAATAAAATTTACTACCTACCCCTAAGGGAAAATTGAGAAAAATAGTCACATAGCTAATTTTTTAGAAGGTTTTCTTGTCTCATGGATCTTCATTTGAAAAAAGCCAGACAGGATAAAAATAAACATCAATGAACCCAAAACCCAGTTTAAGAAATTATTGTTATAACTATCTTTGAAGTTTTCTGTGTGTCCCTCGCTGTTTCTCCCCTCTAATATATAATCACTATCCTGAATTTTGTGTTTATCATTCCCAAGGCATTTTATTTTTTTAAATTGTTTGGTCATGTTTGGATATGTCTGATATCCCTTTATCTTTGGTAAGCTGCTTGTGCCAAAGGCCTCAGCTTTCTCTTTTGGAACTTTAGTAATTGATATTATAGTGGTACTAGAGGCCCGGTGCACAAAATTCATGCACTGGGTGGTGGAGGGGGGTGTCCCTCAGCCCGGCCTGCACCCTCTTGCAGTCCGGGAGCCCTCAGGGGGTGTCCAACTGATAGCATAGGCCCACTCCCTGCCTGCAGTCGGACATCCTTAGCGCTGCCATGGAGGTCGGAGAGGCTCCCGCCACCACTGCTGTGCTTGTCATCCGTGAGCCCGGCTTCTGGTGCACTGACCAACAGGGGGCAGCTCCTGTGTTGAGCATCTGCCCTCTGGTGGTCAGTGCACGTCATAGCAGCCGTTCGGTCGATTTGCATATTAGCCTTTTATTATATAGGATAGTATCTATGAGGCACTTGATAGTACTTGGCAGAAAAAGTTCTGTGGTCACTAACTGAAGAAATGCAGTCCATTTCGTAAGCTGATAAAAAGCTTTGAAATACCTGTTTTCAGCCACTATTGAACACCATGAAGTATAAATCATTTTCATTTGCAGAAGATACCATTGACCTGGGATTTTTGGTGTTTTCTTTTTTTAAATTTAATAAATCTTTATTGTTCAGATTATTACAATTGTTTCTCCTTTTCCCCCCCATAGCTCCCCTCCACCCGGTTCCCACCCACCCTCTGCCCTTACCTCCCCCCCCACACCGTCCTCATCCATAGGTGTACAATTTTTGTCCAGTCTCTTTCTGCACCCCCCATACCCCTTTCCCCCTGAGAATTATCAGTCCACTCCCTTTCTATGCCCCTGATTCTATTATATTCACCAGTTTATTCTGTTCCTCAGATTTTTAACCTTTTGCACTCGGATGTCGAGTGTGACTCGACACGGTTAGCATTAAAATAAAGGAATCGAGAAAAAAGCAAGTGAGTGCAAAGGGTTAATTCACTTGATTTTTAGGTTCACTTGTTGATAGATATGTATTTGTTGTTCATAATTTTTATCTTTACTTTTTTCTTTTCCCTCTTCTTAAATAATACCTTTCAGCATTTCATATAATACTGGTTTGGTGGTGGTGAACTCCTTTAGCTTTTTCTTATCTGTGAAGCTCTTTATCTGACTTTTCATTCTGAATGATAACTTTGCTGGGTAGAGTAATCTTGGTTCTAGGTTCTTGCTATTCATCACTTTAAATATTTCTTGCCACTCTCGTTTGGCCTGCATAGCTTCTGTTGAGAAATCAGCTGATAATCGTATGGGTGCTCCCTTGTAGGTAATTAACTGTTTTTCTCTTGCTGCTTTTAATATTCTCTGTCTTTTGCTCTTGGCATTTTAACTATGATGTGTCTTGGTGTGGTCCTCTTTGGATTCCTTTTGTTTGGGGTTCTGTGCGCTTCCTGGACTTGTAAGTCTATTTCTTTTACCAGGAGGGGGAAGTATTCAGTCATTATTTCTTCAAATAGGTTTTCAGTATCTTGCTCTCTCTCTTCTTCTGGCACTCCCCTAATTCTGATGTTGGTATGCTTGAAGTTGTCCCAGAGACTTCTTACACTATCTTCAACTTTTTGGATTCTTATTTCTTTTTGCTTTTCCAGTTGAGTGTTTTTTGCTTCTTTGTATTTCAAATCTTTGACTTGATTCTTGCATTCCTCTAGTCTGCTGTTGGGTCTCTGTATAATATTTTTTATTTCAGTCAGTGTATGTTTAATTTCTAGTTGGTGCTTTTTCATATCCTCAAGGGTCTCGTTAAATTTATCGGCCTTTTCTAGGAAATTCTTGAAAAACCTTATAACCGTGGTTTTTGAATTCTATATCCAGTCGTTTGTTCTCCTCCATTTCTTTCATTTGTGATCTGTTTCTTTGCCTCTGCATTTTCACTGCTTCCCTGAGTTGGTAGGGTAGCTTTGTGTGCTAGGTTTCCTATATGGCCCAGTGGGTCAGCCTCCCCAGTTATCTGAAGTGGACACTCTTGGTGCACCCCTTTATGGACTGTGTGTACAGCCTGTTGTAGTTAAGTCTTGATTGTTGTTGGTATCACTGGGAGAAATTGACCTCCAGGCCAATTGGCTGTGAGTATCAGCTGTGTCTACGCCAGGAAACCTTCTGTATTGGAGACAGCCTTATAGGACTAGACTTGCAAACTTGCAAAAGCCTCTGTGCTCAGCTTGGATGGGGCAGAGTCTCAGGGCTGAGCAGATAGTCTTGGCTTCCCGTCAGCCCTGCCCTCTCACACGCGCCTCCAGACCTCTGCCTTCCGCGGCTCCCCCGAGTCTCCGAGTGCCTTTCTCTCTACCTGACAGTCCAGACTCCCCCCATATGAGCCTGGGTCCACGGGGTTTCAGCCAGAACTGGGGTTCAGTGCAGTCGGAACTAGGGTTCAGTGCAGTCGGGGGCTTCCTTTCCCCTCCTACCAGAGAAAGCCAACCCTACCAACTCGGTCACCCTTCCTCTCTGCGCGCGTGTCTCTGTACCTCAGCCCTTTACAGCTCCTCTGATTCTCCGTGAGCTTTTCTCTTTCCTTCTAGTTGTAGAATTTTCACTCAGCCAGCCTTCCTGTGGTTCTGGATGATGTCCGTTCTGTCTTTTAGTTGTTGTTTTGAAATTGTTGTGCAAGGCAGCAGTTTAGGTGCTTACCTATGCTGCCATCTTGGTTTCTCCTCTGACCTGGTTTTATTTATTTATTTTCTCAGGATTTATTTTATTTCAAGAAAAAGGATTTTAAATATAATAATGTTACATGCGATAAACCTTAATATTTCAAGAAAAATTATCTTAAATATAATAATAATGTACATGCAATAAACAATATCTCAAGAAAAATTATTTTAAATATGATGTTACATGCAAATAAACTCCAATTATTCAAGAAAAATGATCTTACATGTAATAATACATGCAATAAACATTAATATTTCAAGAATAAAAGGATTTTAAGTATAATGACATTACCAAAACTGTACCAACATAGTATGATATCACAAAAGTTGTAGGAAATATTAAAAATCTGCAAATAACAGGATTATTTCTATTATATTCTAGTATATTTTCCCCCCTCTGGCTCTGTTTATGTTGTTCATGATATTCCACAAATGAGTGAGATCATATGATATTTATCTTTCTCCAACTGTGTTATTTCACTTAGCATGATACTTTTAAAGTCTATTTTGTTGGATGTGAGGATTGCTACTCCAGATTTTTTTTTTCTTTTCCATTTGCATGGAAAATTTTTTCCATCCCTTCACTTTCATCCTGTGTGTGTCTTTTGTTTTGAAGTGGGTCTCTTGTAGACAGCATATAGTTGGGTCATGTTTTTGTATCCATTCAGCTACCCTACACCTTTGATTGGAGCACTTAATCCATTTATATTTAGGGTTATTATTGAGAGGTAATGGAAAGCAAAGATCTGAGTCCAAGATTACTATATCCAGCAAGGCTATCATTCAAAATACACAGTCAAATAAAGAGCTTCCCAGACAAAAAAAGGCTAAAGGAGTTCATCACCAGCAAGCCAGCATTACAAGAAATGCTAAAGGGATTGCTGAGAAGAAGAAACAGAGAGAGAAACCTAGCTATACAGAATTAAAATGGCTATACTGGTAGTATTTAAGACTAAGACATATGTTCATTTAGGTTTTTATATCACTCATCTATATTTTGAAAAGGGCATGCATGTGTATCTTTCTTTTGCTACTCCCTTTTAGTTCCAGTAATGACAGTAAGTCTAGTGTGTTCTATCACTTGAAATATTGACATTACTATAGATAGTTTGAAATACAATTTTTATAGGCTTTGGATTAATACCTTTAAAAACTATTAAATTATAACAGAAATCAACCAGACTATTATGAAGTGGTTTCTCAGCCCATTGACTTGATGAAAATCCAACAGAAACTAAAAATGGAGGAGTATGATGATGTTAATCTGCTGACTGCTGACTTCCAGCTGCTTTTTAACAATGCAAAGGCCTATTATAAGGTAAGAAAGCATCAAATTTGGAAGGTATCCAATTTGATAATTGTCTGGCTTTTTAGTATTTATCAATTTTGTAAGTTTGTAGTGGTTTCTTATTTGATGGTTTGAGTTTGCATTTCTTTTCTTAGTAAAGAGATTGAACATTTATATGGTTATGAACTATTCTTATTCTGTGTCTGCTCAGATATTTTGTCTATTTTTTCCTTGAGTAGTTTGTCATTTTCATATTTCTAGAAATTTTTACAGTAGGTACTGATCATTTTTTTCCTTATATGTGTTGTAGATATCTTCTTCCATTGTGAGTTTACTTTTTCACTCTTTTTATGGTTCTTCTCATGAAGAGAAGTTTTTTAATTTAATATATTCAAATGCACTTTTGAACTTTGTGGTTTATCCCTCTTTGTGTCTTGTTTCAGAAACTCCTCTTGCTTAAAGTTTATGAAGATATTCTTCTTTTATATTTTCTTCTGAAAGTTTAATAGCTTTGTCATTTACATTTAAGCCTTAAAGCTACAGAGATTGATTTTTGTGTTTTTTGTGAGGTAGAGATATTTTCCTCCCACAGGTATAGGCAGCATCTTGAAATGGCCAACCCCTCTGCATTTGTCTGCAGTGTCAGTACTGTCATCGTTTCCATGTGCTCATGGCTCTCTTTCTGACCTTTTAGTCTGTTCCTTTTGTTCTGGCCAGTTTATTCCTGGGCTATTCTATTCCTGCCTTAATTACTATGGCTTTATAATTCTTTTTTTTTTTTTTAATTGATTTCAGAGAGGAAGGGAGAGGGAGAAAGAGAAACATCAATGATGAGAGAATCACTGATCGGCTGCCACCTGCATGCCCCACACTGGGGATCGAGCTCACAACCTGGGCATGTACCCTTGATTGGAATCGAACCCGGGACCCTTCAGGCTGCAGGCTGATGCTCTATCAACTGAGCCATACCAGCTAGGGCATCTATACTAATAAAAGGGTAATATGCTAACTAGGGCAGACAAAGCCATAGCGGCTGTGAGGGCCTAGGGCCCCACTGCGTGGGAGAAGCAGACGGGTCCGGCACCACGGCACCTTTTGCAGAGGCGGCACAGGACAGGCCACAGCGCGGCCCTGTCCCAGTGCTGCCCCTTCCACAGAGGCAGCTACAGAGGCAGCAGTGTGGGCCCGGTCCAGGCGCCACACCTCCGCAGAGGCTGGTCAGGGTGCAATCTGCTGTGCCTCAACCTCCCACAGCCCCTCCCACAGCCTACCTAGCCCCAGATCCCCCCACCTACCAGTGGATGGGGGGCGGGGCCAGCACTAAGAAGCGAGGGCTGAAGGCCCGCAGCACAGTGATGGGGGCAGTATCTTCCCCTGATCAGTCCGGTTGCCTCCCGCAGAGGAGGACATCCCCTGAGGGCTCCTGGACTGTGAGAGGGGTCAGGCCAGGCTGAGGGACACCCCCCCCCCATGCACGAATTTTCATGCACTGGGCCTCTAGTGGCTTTATAATTCTTTATCTGTTAAGGAAAGCATGTTGGCTATTCTTAGCCTTTTCCTTATACATTCTTGGCATTTCCTTATACATTTTAATATTAGTGTGTTAAGTCAATAAGCATACAAAAAAATTTTTGGAATTATTATTGGGCCTGCATTGACTCTCTGTAGATCATATTTTGGAGGATTGACATAATTGTGATATTGATTATTCCAATCTATGAATTTGCTCTGTCTTGCATAAAGATTCTACAAAAATGTTGTTAGATTTATTCTTGAAACTGTGTGTACATATATTTTTTATTTTATTTGAGCTATAATTCAAACACTTTTTTAAAGTGTAGAATTCAGGGATTTTTAATATATTAACAGTGGTGCTACTATTACAACTATGTAACTCCAGAATATTTTCATTATCCCCAAAAGAAAACCATATCCATTAGCATGCACTCTTTGTTGTCCCTCCTCCGAGGGGCCTCTTGCAACCACCAATTTACTTTCTGTATGGATTTCCCTATTCAGGACATTGCATATAAATAGAATCATATACGATACGGCGTTTGGTGACTAGCTTCTTTTACTGAGCATAATATCTGTAAGGTTCATCCATGTCATAACAAAGGCTGGGGCAAAAGTAAATTTACAGTTGTGAGTACACAAAACACAGAGTTTATTCTTGTATCATTAATTATTGTATTATTTTCCACATGAACAACTGTAAACCTACTTTTTCCCACCCTGTATTATATCGATATACCACATTTTGTTTATCCATTTCCTAGTTAATGGACATTTGCATTGTTTCTACTCTTAGCAATAATGAACTGTGCTGCTATAAATTTTGTGAATATGAGGAGAGTGCTATCCAGTTGTCATGGCTCAGTGTTTAAGCGTGACCTATGAACCAGGAGGTCATGGTTGGATTCCCAGTTAGGGCACATGCCCAGAGTGGGGCGTGCAGGAGGCAGGCAGTCATTGATACTCTCTCATCATTGATGTTTCTATCTATCCCTACCTCTCCTTTTGTGATAATGGTTATCACAAAAAAAGTTGAAATACAGGTGATAGGAAAAAAAACTACTGTTATACCCCAGGATTTCCATGGACACAGTAACACCCCACAGCGCCCAATGCCCACACTCCCCTCTTACACTTCTGGCCTCTCACAGGCCAAATTGCTCTGTGACAACTGAGGTTTCCCTACAGACACAAATCCACTGTGACACCCCAGGGCAAGCAGTGACTACACTCCTTTCCCATTCCCACTAGATCCCTGCTGCAGTGTTTATTTTTACTCACAAACGTACTACCTTCTTTATTCATTCCTTTATTTTTATTGAGATGTCATCTGTTAATATAATTATAGCTCCTTTAAAGGTTATCTATCTTTCTTTTCTGACTATCTTTAGTATTTTCTTTTTGCCTTATTTATATAATTTGGGAGTTATAGGATTCTCTGAATCTTTGGATGGATGTTTTTCATCACTTCTGGAAAGTTTTCAGCCATTATGGCTACATATCGCCTTTGCCCCATTCTCTCTTCTTGTAGAACTAAGATTGAAAATTATATCAGAACTCTCTTAGGTCTCCATTTCCATTAACCCTCCACAGTCCCCTATTTTGTTTCTTTGTTGCTTTTCTAATTTTCTTTGAAATCTGTTTTTAAACCAATCCATTAAATTTTTACATTTTAATATTTCTGTTTTTTGTATCTTGGTAGTGTTTTTTTAGGGTTCCTTGCTGTTTGCTTAAATTTTTAATCCCATTGTTTCTTTAAACATATTCAACATGTTTTTATTTTATGGCAGATAATTCCAATATCTGAAGTATTTGCATGTCTGGTTTGCTGTCATTTCTGCTAGCTTTCTGTTGTGATTCTTTTATTCTTGTATGTTTCATGAATTTTTACCAGAAGCTAATAGTTGTTGGAATTTTATCTCTAGAGATTCTTTGAGGCTCAGATTGAAGTTGAATTGATCTAGAGAAGAGATTTTTTGCTTATTCTAGGCCAGATACTAGGTCTAGCTCATGATGAGCTCTCACAGGAGATGATTCATCTTGTACCTCTCCTTTCCCACAGTGCCATGGTTGAGCTGGGTGGAGATTGGGGTGTATTCCCCTTTATCTTTTTCACCTATCCCCCCCGCCCCCTGCCCCTCTGGCAACCATCCCTTTGGCCTGTGTTTCTATGAGTCTGTTTTTGTATTTTGTTTCTTCATTTGTTTTGTTTTTTAGATCCCGCATATAAATAAAACCATATACTATTTGTCTGACTTAATTCACTTAGTATAATACCCTCTAGGTCCATCCATATTGTTGCAAATAGCAAAATCTTCTTTTTTATTGCTGTGTAATGTTCCAGTGTGTGAGTGTGTGTGTGTGTGTGTGTATGTTGTATACATGTGTACATACACAACTTACACTTACCTAGATTGCTTTCATATCTTAACTATTCTAAATAATGCTGAAGTGAACAGAGGGGGTGCAATGTATCTTCAAATTAGTGCTTTTGTTTTCTGTGGATAAATACACAGAAGTAGAATTGCTGGGTTGTATGTATTTTTAGGTGTTTTTTTTTTTTGAGGAATCTCAATACTGTTTTCCATAGTGGCTTTCTTAGTAATAATGAGTCTTAATTTAGCAAATCATTCCTCTTCTGCCTCAAATCTTTCTGTAATAAGATAGGGCATAAATAAATTAAATTTATTTCAGAATGCCTTTAAAACATACATTTAGTTCTTGAGAAAAGAAATTGTGTCCCATGTGTCTTTTAATCATAAGGAGTTTAACATTTGTGGTAGAGTTTTTAAAGTTACATCTTAGAATACCGGTCTCTGCTGGAACAGGATGCTTTAAAAATAGTAATTGATTTATAATAAAATATTAAAGTGCTTTTTTTTTTTTCTCTTCTCTTTGCTAATATACAGCCAGATTCTCCTGAATATAAAGCTGCTTGCAAACTCTGGGATTTGTACCTTCGAACAAGAAACGAGTTTGTTCAGAAAGGAGAAGCAGATGATGAAGATGATGATGAAGATGGACAAGACAATCAAGGCACAGTGACTGAAGGAGTAAGTGCGCAGCTGGAATGGGCTGTTGGGAAGTGGACAAGGCCCCTGTGATTTTTCTCTGGGCTGTTGTGGTCTTTCTATATAGTTGTGTTGGTAACTGAGAGGGTCAAGGGGCATAATATAGACAGACCCACTGCAATTAAAAGGAATCATAAGACATCCAGGACAACGTGTCCCATGTGTGATTGCTTTTTTGAATTGCTCTTATTTATTAATGCATATTTCCTGCTCAGTTTGAAAGAGAATGTTCATATCATCAGTGATTCAATGTTCCTATTTGAGATATCATGTAAGAGTAGGCTGTGTTGTGATTAAAAGTTGGAGAGTCAGTGGAATCACCTTAGGAATATTTTTGTGGGTTAGACTGAGTACTGTTCCTAGAATGTGCCAAGTGTGTTCCTGTCGCTGGAATTTTGCAGTTACTCTTACTTCTGCTTGGAATGTGCTTCTTTTGGCTCTTCCGTCACTGCTGTTTTTCATTATTCTAATAACACTTAATTCTAATAACACTGCTCTTTTTCATTATCTAATAACACTTAACTGGGAGAGGACTTTCCTTACCACCCCATTTAAATTGTTTGCTCCACACTCGTTTTCCGTCATCACATCTCTTTGGTCTTCAGTCTTTATCAATATATAACTTGGTCAGCTAACTTGTTTATTAAATTAGATGTTTACTTTCTGTATTCCCCCAAGTAGAATTATAGTCCACAAAATAAATCACCTTCTTCACCTATTCCTGACATGTAGACTGTGCCTGACTTGTAGGTACTGATAAATTCCTTTTTTTTGAATTTTTGTTTGTTAATCCTCACCCGAGGGTATTTTTTTCCCATTGACTTTTTAAAGAGACTGGAAGGGAGAGAAGGGGGAGTGGGGGGGGGGAGAGAGAAACACTGATGTGAGAGAGACACATCTATTGGTTGCTTCCTATACATGCCTTGACTGGGGCTCAGGAGCAAACCCAAAACCCAGGTCTATGCCCTTGACTGGGAATCTAACCCTTCCGTGTGTTCGATCTAACCACTGGGCACACTAGCCAGGGTGGTACTGATACTTCTTGCTGAATGAATGTTTGAAAAAGAATAATTAATTCCTGAGGAATTACATCTCTCTTCTGCAGCTAAATAGTAAGACACCCAAAGCAGTGCATTTCCCTTTTTTTTCCTGAAACTTCAACATAGAAAGAAATATGGTGGGTGAATTTCTCAAAACATACCTTTTTTTTGTGGAGTCTCAAAAGCTAGTTTCTAGGGACCTTGTCACTTTCTTTCTAGAAGTTAAAAGATTGGAATTAGGTCGAAGGCAATTAATTAGGGATTCCCTGAAATTTTACTCTCTGATATTAATATGGGAGCAGCAACATGCTTTCTTAAGCAGAAGATTCATTACCTACAGGGGGCTCAGCCTTAATTTAGGCCTCCAGGGTTCTAGTCAAAAATGAGAATGCCTACATTTAGAAATTGCCTGTGCTTCTATCAGTAAAAAATTGGAAGGATCTTGCACGTTCACTTCCCAAACTTCTTTCTAGCCCTAAGGTTCTCAAGAAGGAGGAAGGAATTTTCAAGTTTTTCATTTTTAAATTAAGAATGATGTCTTTGGAGTTTTCCTCAATTGTGGGAATAGGTTGTATGACTGCATTTATATACCCTGCTTCTTTTGTGACCTGCAACACAAAGTAGCTGGTTTGACTTGGAGGAGAGGAATCTTGGCTGTAGAATATAATTCTCCTCTTTTTGAAGCTAACTCTATGGTGCCATGTTTTAGCCAGGAAATAAATGACTTAAACATGGATATTTTAATCTGATTTCATCAGTGTTATGTTGGTTCTCTAAGCTTATATGGTTGGAGACTCTCAGCTAACCACATGTCTTACATGTTACATATTTATTGTGTGTCTTTTTTTGCCAGGCTCTGTGGTAGACCCAAGAGATTTGTTAAAGCCCTCTCTGTATAGTTAATGTTAGGGGACCTTAATATTGAGATTATACTAAATAAAAAGACCTATTAGATTAGGACAAAAATACTAGTGCATTTAATATTTAAATCAGAAATAATTATTAATCTTTATATAATATGCACAAAACATGGTTTGGACTTGAACTACCATTTACTATAAACCTTGACTGAGATATCCCAGTGCTCACTATAGAAACTGGCCAGGTACTTTTTGGGTCATATACTTTCCATGTTGAAACAGTGACTAAGGTAGGATAAGCTGGCCATCTGGAGAGAAGTGATATGCATTAATTGACTTACTCTCCAGTCAGTTTTGATATAACTTGAATTCTGTTATTAGAGATGGCAAAGCACGCTCTGGTGAAAAGTATGTTGTTCCCACTTTACATATATAGTTATTCTACCAGAATATCAAGACTTCAGTAGATATGAACAGCAGGTGTAGAAATGACTCGGTATCATGGGACATGTTTTTCTTTATTAGTTGCTCGGACCCAAAAAAGGTATGCATGTCTAATCATTTATACATATGGTACTTGAAATTCACTGTTAACAATATTTACTGTGGAATGGCGTTTATGAAAGGACTTTATCCAAAAGATTTAGTTACTGAAATATGTGAAGCGCCTCATTAGTTTCACATGTGCCATTCTGTGAGTACAGCCACCACATTCAGCATCCAGGGCATTTCTGTGGTATTCTTAAAACTTGTACTTAAAATAAGTACTGTTTAGAAGTTGCTCTTTGAGTTGGCTTTCAAATTTTGGGAAATATTTAAAGCATTTATTTTGGGATTTCTCTTGTAAAGTACTTATTTCTCCCCTCTCTTCTTTCTCTCAAACCCCTCCTTCCAGTCTTCTCCAAGTTACTTGAAGGAGATCCTGGAGCAGCTTCTTGAAGCCATAGTTGTAGCCACAAATCCATCAGGACATCTCATTAGCGAACTTTTTCAGAAACTGCCTTCTAAAGTGGTAAGTGATACAATTAAAGATAGGTGAATTCAAGTGTGGGTGTTTTGTTTTATTTTTAAGTATTTCAAATGTTTTATTCTTAGTAAATAGAGTACAGTTAATGGAAGGCATTGGAGATAGCCAAGAGCTCCTCCTCATGGTCTCAGCAGCACACACAGGATATGTTCTATACTTGGCCAGAAGGTTGTGTGTTTTGAAAAAAAATTTGTGTTTTTGTTTCTTGATTGGTAATTCTGTGTATTTTTTGTTGTCATAAAATATGCATAACATAAGATTACTATTTAACCATTTTAAGTATTTGCCAGTAATACTTAAAAGTTCAGTGTTATTAGTTACATTCATATTATTGTGCAACCATCACCACCATCCATCTTTAGAAATTTTCATTTTCCTAAACTCCGTATCCATTAAACAATAACGCCTTACTCCTCCATCCTCCCATGCCCTGTAACCAATATTCTATGTTCTGTCTTTCTCTGAATTTGACTTAGTACCTGATATAAGAGGAATCATACAATATTTATCCTTTTGTGTCTGGATTATTTCACTTTAGTGGAATGTTTCCAGAGTTCCTTTATGTTGTAGGATGTGTCAGAATTTCCTTCCTTTTTAAGGCTAATACTCCATTGTGTGTGTGTGTATGTGTGTGTGTGTGTATGTGTGTGTGTGTGTGTATATATGGTTTGTTTATATACCACATTTTGTTTATCTATTCATCTCTTCATGGGCTTTTGGGTTGTTTCTAAGATGGGTAATTCTAAATAATAAAATAAACACGTAAACTAACTCTTCTATAATAATAAAAGCATAATATGCTCATTAGACCGGATGTCCTTCCTGACGAACTTCCGGACAAAGCTGGGGCTGTGAGGGCTGAGGCAGCTGCCACTGCTTGCCTCAGGCCGAGTCCCTTGCACGTATTTTGTACACTGGGCCTCTAGTTTATTTATAAAAGACCAAAAACATTCTCTTTGCTCAGGAGACAGAATGAGAGGAAGATAAATGAATTCCTCCATTGTGATCATTTACTTTTGTGTCTACCTCCTTCCCTGGGCCCTGAATTTCTTAATGATAGGCACAAAGCCATATTTTCTTTTGTGTCTCTACCATGTAATTGGAACCCAGCCTCCCATAGATGTGCAAGAAGTGCTTGTTGACTGATGAGGGGCATGAAGCTTTCCCCACTAGTCATCAATAAGACTAGTTATTTAAAGGTGTGTCTTGACTAGTTATAGGACACTTATGACATTAGGTATAAAGCACATATAACCATTAATGGCCTAAGTGTGGATCTGATTAGAAAAATAAAATTATTATATTGGACTTAAGTTTAAAATGTTAAGAAAAGAAGTCAGTAAGACGATTCCTCAAAACAAATTAAATATAGTTTTACCAGATGAGCCAGCAATTCCACTTTGGGTGTATACCCAAAAAGTGAAAGCAGGGTTTCAAAGAGATATTTGTAGCCGAAACCGGTTTGGCTCAGTGGATAGAGCGTCGGCCTGCGGACTCAAGGGTCCCAGGTTCGATTCCGGTCAAGGCATGTACCTTGGTTGCGGGCACATCCCCAGTAGGGGGTGTGCAAGAGGCAGCTGATCGATGTTTCTCTCTCATCGATGTTTCTGGCTCTCTATCCCTCTCTCTTCCTCTCTGTAAAAAAATCAATAAAATATATTTTTTTAAAAAAGAGATATTTGTACACCCATGTTTATAGCAGTATTGTTCACTATCACTAAAACATGGAACCAGCCCAAGTGTCTCTTAACAGATTAGTGGATAAAGAAAATGTGATATATACACACAGTGGAGTATTATTTGACCTTTAAAATTTTTAAATGAAATTCTGACACATGCTAAAATAAGAATGAACCCTGGATACATTGTGCTAAGTGAAATAAGCCAGACACAAAAGGGCAAATACTATATGATTCCTCTTAGAGGAGGTATTTAGGGTAGTCAAATTCATAGAGACAGAAAGTAGAATTGCAATTTCCAGAGTCTGGTAGGAAGGGGAAAGTGGAGAGTTATTGTTTAATGGGTATGGCGATTCAGTTTGGGAGGATGAAAAGTTCTGGAGATGGATGATGGTGATAGTTGCACTATAATGTGAATGTACTTACTGTCACTGAACTATACATTTATAATGATTAAATAGTAAATCTTATGTATATTTTACTACAATAAAAAATATGAGAGAGGAGTACAATTTTTACTCAAGGTTTATGCTTACTGTGCAGGAGATAATCAGTATTAGTTGAGCCACCAAGGTTAATTTGGAGTAATAAAATAGTAATAACCTAGTTCCCCCATTCTGGGAAGGCTTTTGGGATACCACGCAGCAGGAGTTTGTTGGGGAAAGCAGGTTTCCAGTGGTCCTTCAGGGTGTAACAATTCCAAAGACAACAAAGAGGGGAAGGCAGTTTTTACCTATCCTTTATAAATCTTTCCGAAGTAGGACTGGCTAAGTGAGAGGGGTGGGTTGGAAATACGTGAGCCAGCAGCTTGGATTACGTTGTACCCCAACTTGGGTGGCTGTGCCATAATTTGTCTACTAAACTGTTTCTCAGAAGTAGAATTGGTGAAGAGAGTGGACAGGAAAGGGGTTTAATCCAAGCAAAGAAAGGAGTAGTAAGGTTAAGAAAATAGAGGGATAAGCAGAGGGATCAGATAAGGTGAAGCATCACTGAGATCATCCCTTCAGCCTAGTAATTGAATGAAACCTTGGCCTTTACTTTTGTTGTTGTTTGGGCTCTAAGATTTGAACAGGTAGAAAGAGCCTGGAGAGCACAATCTGACTTCCTCTGATACCTATCACACCTGAGGAGATCAACTTTTGATTTTTGGTCAACTTCAGTTATTTACTTCAAGGAACATAACATATAGGAAGGGCTCAGGGCAGTGCATGCACGCTAGGCTTTGTGAAATCCTTCAAGGATGTTCCTCTAACATGTTTAACTTTACTTATTGTGATAAGCTAACATTTGATAAGAAAACAGAACTTTGCTTTGTTCCTTAAACATAGTTTCATTTAAAATGTATAAGCATAAGTTGCCGAAACCGGTTTGGCTCAGTGGATAGAGCGTCGGCCTGCAGACTAAAGGGTCCCAGGTTCGATTCCGGTCAAGGGCATGTACCTTGGTTGCGGGCACATCCCCAGAAGGAAGTGTGCAGGAGGCAGCTGATTGATGTTTCTCTCCCATCGATGTTTCTAACTTTCTATCCCTCTTCCTTCCTCTCCATAAAAAATCAATAAAATATATTTTAAAATAATAATAATAATTAAAAGTACTAACTATAAACTATAACATGCTGAGGGTAGTTCATGAAGCTTGATATGCTGGACAGCTGTGTCTTTAGTTTTGAATCCCACAAAGCTGCTCAGTTGATTAAGATGGTCAGTGTCAGTGTGCTTCCTTGTTTTCTCATTAGCTGGATGTTTTCACCTATTAAGCATGCCTGGCTTTTTGTCTTTCAGCAATATCCAGACTATTATGCAATAATTAAGGAACCTATAGATCTCAAGACCATTGCCCAGAGGATACAGGTATGAAGATGACCATATGTAATCGTGTGTGGTTTAGGGTAGATTGGCCTATGTTCTTATGGAGATTTAGAAAACGAGAAGCAGATGTCTCTGTAAGGGATTATCACATTAACGTAATGAAAGCAAATAAGAGTGGTAGATCACTTCCCGAATCATCAACTATTAAGGAGAAGAGTTAGGATTTGGATCCAGGCAGTCTGTCTCTAAAAGTCTATGCTCTTAACCCCTATACTGTTACTTCCTCTCTACAGAGTAGGTGCTTATTAATTGAGTGAATGAAAATGAATGAGAATTAAAATTTGATTATCATAGGTTAAAGAAGGTATAGGAAAAATGAGCTAAATTATACCAAAAATCTAGTTTTTAGAATTTGGACTAACTTGGGTTATTTTCCTAGCTCTGCTTTATTTATTTATTTATTTGTTTGTTTGTTGTTTTTTGTTAATCCTCACCCAAGGATATTTTTTTCATTGCTTTTTAAAGACAGAGTAGAAGGGAGAGAGGAAGGGAGGGAGGAAAGGGAAGAGAGAGAGAAACATCAATGTGAGAGAGACACATCGATTGGTTGCCTCCTGCATGCACTCTGACCAGGACCGGGGATCAAATGTGCAACCCCAGGTACCTTCCCTTGACGGGGAATTAACCTGTGACCATTTGGTGGTTGGGGTCAATGCTCTAACCATTTTGAAATACTAGCCAGGGTCCTAGCTCTGCTTCCTATTAGCTATGTCACTTTGGTCAGGCGACCTGCTTGCTTCCTCTGCTGTATGCTGAATGTAGTATTACTGCTTCACAGAGTTTTCGAGCTCGGTGATAATGTATGTGAAGCATCTCCTAGAGCATCTATGAGATGTGGCCTTGGTAATGTGAGTGACTGAACCTCCCAGGGTAAGGAGGCTACTAGCAGATAAAGCAGAAAGGAAAATGATGTGTTATATGGTGTTATTGAGAAAGGAACCTGAAAGCACAGTGGTTTGCCGGGAGGGAGAAACTTCCTTGGTTTTAAATTCTAAAAGAGTAGGAAAGAGTAACAGGGCAGTAATTACTGGTACCATAGAAATATTTACACTGAATGTTACAGTACAAATTCCCTCCTGGTTTTTCAGGCAACCTAATAGGTGCTACTGGGAGTGACTTAATCTCCTAGAACCTAAATCCCTAGGGTTTCTAACATCTATCTAGGGATAAAATGTTTTCATAATACAGAAAATCAGAGTGGGTCTTTAAACACCCATACCTCAGCTCCAGTCTTCACTCTGTGACCTCTCATCTTATGTGCTTTTCCTTCTGAAGCCTCACAGAAGCAACTCCTTTCACCACATTCCCAATTAAGATCTTTGTCCTCTTATGTCTAAATAATTGTAATAGTCTTTACTCCCTCTCTGATGAAAGGCTCTCTAGTCCTCTCTGCATGTTGCTTCCTGACCCTAGCTTTCTTCCTGCTATTCCACTACCCAGAGACTTGTCACTAGTTTTCTAATGCCTGCTGAAGGAAGTCGCAGCTGCTTGTGCCAATTCAACAACAAGCTCTGGCTAATATACGCAGAAAAGCATTCATGAAAAGGTATTAGATAGTTCATGGAATCATTGAGAAGGAAGGTAGGAGAGCTATGGGAAATAGCACTCAGGGCTGTCATGGCACAGGTTAGGTGATACGCAGTATCTTTGTGGTGCCATTGCCGTTACCACTGTCATTTGCCAATGTGCGCCTTGGACACCCGCTGCTCCACTCCTATACTCTACTCTCCTTCAGGAGTTAGGAATGCATTCCTCCATTCCCTTGCTGTTGTCTTTAGTCCCTCAAGGCTCAAGCATGAATTATTTCTCCTTGCCCTAGCTGCCAGGCTGCTGGCAAAGCTACCATCTGCCCACTTTTACCCTCTGTTGTGAAAGGTAGGTCCTTCCCTACCACCTGTGTTGGTATTTCCTACAAATAAAAAGGGTGCTCAGATATTGGGTATCCCTACAAGACAAATAACCAGCTCTTCTGCTTTGCCTGGTTCTCTGTACTCTGCCTCATTTTCCCTACTCTACCTACGCAGCCTGTGCTCATGGTTTTACCCTTCCCCACCATCCATTCTTCTTTATTTGGTTCCCTCATTCTCTCTAGAACATGTCAATTTCTGTGTCCTCATGTGTACCTTTTGAGTAGAGAGTCTCCCTCCTTCCTTTCCTTTGTAAATTGAGGCAATTATGAGTCTCCTGGGTTATTTTGGATTGAATAAGTGTCAAGATATGGGTACGCACAAATGTTAACATCTGTGCTAGACCTTTTTTTATCAGAAGTGGTCCATAAAACTAGAGGAGTTTTACTTCACACTGTTAAGTCCACCTTAATGAATTAGTATTAATGAAGCACTTAGAACAGTGCTTGGAACCTAAGTAGAAACTGTGTGTTTGCTAAGTAAAACAACTTTTACCTTGATTTTTTAAAATAAATTGTAAGTTATTTTATGAGAATAATTTAGCTCTGGTTTTGTTAATTACCTCAAAAACTTGTTTGTAAATGGACAATATTAATAAATTTTTACTTTAACATATTGTTCATGTGTACTTTCCAATAAAGACTTGGAACATAGTGGCAATTAAATATGTAGAGTTCTTTTTTTAAAATAATAAGGTCATACTGATTAATTTTAATAAGAGGAACTTGTATATTTTGTTGTTTACTATAGAATGGAAGCTACAAGAGTATTCATGCAATGGCCAAAGATATAGATCTTCTAGCAAAAAATGCCAAAACTTATAATGAACCTGGTTCTCAAGTATTCAAGGTTAGTTTTTTTGTTATGATTTTTATTGATAAGAGTGGATACCTTAATTTAGAGCTAATAATTTTTATATAACAACATTATTGATAAAAAAATTTATATATTGTGCATTTCACCTAATGAGTACAATTTAATGGCTTTTAGTTTATTCACAGAGTTCTGCAGCCATCATGACAATCAGTTAGCAGTCAATATCCATTTCTCCCCAGCCAGTTAGCAGTCAATACCTATTTCCTCCCAACCTCACCAGCCCTAGGCAACCACCAGTCTACTTTGTCTCTATGAATGTTCCTATTCTGGACATTTCATATTAGCATAATGTTTTCAAGGTATGCATGTTGTAGAATGTGTAAGTACTTCATTCTTTTCACTGCTGAATAATATTCTATTATATGTATATACCATGTTTTATTTACCCATTCATCAGATGCTAGACATTTAATTTATTGCTGTTAAAAATAACTAGAGGCCCAGTGCACGAAAATCGTGCACGGGGGGTTGGGGGTAGGAGGGATCCCCTCAGCCCAGTCAGCACCCTCTCCAATCCAGGACCCCTCGGGGGATGTCCAACTGCCGGTTTAGGCCCGAACCTGGGGATCGGGCCTAAACCAGCAGTCAGACATCCCTCTCACAATCCTGGACTGCTGGCTCCTAATTGCTCTCCTGCCTGGTTGCCCCTAACTGCCCTGCCCACCACCCCCACCCCCACCACCGCCGGCCTGGTCACCCCCAACGGCGCCCCCCTCCCACCCCCCCGCTGACCTGGTCGCCCCACGCAGCCTGCTTGTTCAGTTATTTGGTCATTCCTCACTAACCCCCCTGCCAGCCTGGTCATAGGCAGCCATCTTATGAGGGTGTGATGGTCAGTTTGCATATTACCTCTTTATTATACTGGATTATTATATAGGATGCGCTACGAACATTCATGTATATTTTTATGTGGATATATTTTCATTTTTCATGGTTACATACCTAGGAATAGAATTTCTGGACCACATGGTAACTATATAGTAACTTTTAGGAACCACCAAATTTTTTTCTAAAGCAGCTATACCATTTTACATTTCTATTAGCATTGTGGAAGTGAAATTTCTCCACATCCTCACCAACTTTGTTTTTTATTTTTGTTTTTACTGTAGTCATCCTAGTGGATGTGAAATAGTAGCTCATTATGGTTTTGATTAGAATTTCCCTAATGATTGGTGATGTTAACATCTTTTCATGTGCCATTCATATATCTTTGAAAAAGTATCTGTTCAGATCCTTAGTCTATTACTTAATTGGGTTACCTATGTTTTTATTGTTGAGTTGTTAGATTTTTAAATAGTCTAGACCAGTTACATGATTTACAAGTATTTTCTCCCATTCTGTGGTTTGTCTTTTCACTTTTAAGATAGTGTCCTTTGATGCACAAACATTTTTAATTTTGGTAAGTCCAGTTTGTCTATTTTTTCCCTTTGGTTATTTGTGCTTTTAGAGTCTTATCAAGAAACTATTACCAGTATTGTAATAACTATGTATGTTGCTAAGTGGGTACTGGAAATATCGGGGGGACACTTTGTAAAGTATATGATTACCTAATCACTATGCTTGTTGTAAACCTGAAACTAATACAAAATAATATTGGGGGCCTGGCCGGTGTGGCTCAGTGGTTGAGCATTGACCTAGGAACCAGGAGGTCCCAGGTTCGATTCCCGATCAGGGCTCATGCCCGGGTTGTGGGCTAGATCCTCAGTCAGGGGCGTGCAGGAGTCAGCTGTTGCATGATTCTCATTGTTGATGTCTTTGCCTCTTTCTCCCTCTCCTTTCCTCTATACAATCAATAAAAATATATTAAAATAATAATAGTAATAATAATAATAATAATAATATTGGGGGTAGGGAGCGGGATTAAGTCAGTCTAGGTCAGTGGTCGCCAACTGGTGGTCCGTGGACCACTGGTGGTCTGTGAGGTGCGAAAGGTTGGTGAATGCTGGTCTAGGTTTAAAACAAAACGAAAGAAACCATTACCTCGTTCAAGGTCATAACGCTTAACATCTGTTTTCTTATAAGAATTTTGTAGTTTTAGCTTTTACATTTAGGTTTTTGGTCCATTTTTAATTAATTTTGGAAACATGAGGTAGGTATTAGATAGGAATCCATACTCATTTTTTTACATGGGATAATTATTTTTCCTTGCACCTCATGTTGAAAAGATTATTTATTTTCCCCAATGACTAGTCTTGGCACCCTTGTTAAAAAAAATTGACTATACGTTTATAGTTTTATTTCTGGATTTAGTTCTATTCCATTCATGTCTATCTTTATGCCAGACAAGGTTTGTTTTTTATCCACTTTTTGGTTAAATATTGATTTAGTCCCTGCATTTAAACCACATACAAATAAAAAGCAATCTGTAGTATAATAAATACAAAAAATATAATGACTATTTTGTTGCTTTGCAGTTCCCTCAGAAGTTTTATAGTCCTGTAATGAACAGTTGTTTGTAGAGATTTCTTGAATTAATAATATATCATTGGGAATTTATGGATGCTCAGAAAATCTTTTAGGAATAAAATATTTAGACTTTCAGAATGCTGATTCAAATACCGTTGCTTTCAGTAGTCAGTGTTAACCTTTCTTTTTTATCTTTTAAGAAACATTTAATGAAAACCAGGAATGAATTTGTAGTTCTTGTATTCTTAGTCCTTCATTAGACATTTTAATTGTGTAATACCAACTATTGATGCAGTTAAGAACTACTTTTTTGATGTGATTATTTTCTCTAAAGTAAATTATAGAGAGAAGGGAAACTTTGGCTTTGATGTATTAGTAGTCTATTAATTTAAGTGAGTACATTCATTCTAAGTTTAAGTGGATAGTCTTTAATTAGAAGGTATTTTTGTTTCAATTTTTAGGTCAGTGTACACAGGTAGAGTTCATTGTATTTTCGTAGACTTCATCATATTTTTACCACTGTTTTTCCTTGTTCATCATTAGAACTTACTTAACTAATTGAAAAAGCTAGGAGGCTTTTAAACTTATATTTAATTAAAAAGATGTTTTGGAAGCTTGTGGAAAGGTTAGAGGATGCAGCTTTGTGGCTGTTGAATGAAAGGCTACTCCGGATAGAAGGAGGGCCATAGAAAATGTCCAGTGTACAATTAACATTTTAAACTGTCCTTTTTTCGATACTTTTTGTAAAACAACTAATTTTGTCTTGACAGGATGCAAATTCTATTAAAAAAATATTTTATATGAAAAAGGCAGAAATTGAACATGAAATGGCTAAGTCAAGCCTTCGAATAAGGTAGGTTTAAAAATAGCTAGTTTGCCCTGGCTGGTGTGGCTCAGTTGGTTGAGCATAATCCCGTGCACTGAAAGGTAGCGGGTTCGATTCCAGTCAGGACACATGCCCAGGTTTGGGGCTCGATGGTGGGGAGGGGTAGCCAATTGATGTTTCTCTCTCACATTGATGTTTCCCTCTCCCTTTTTCTCTCTCTATAAAAAAATCAGTTAAAAAAGCAATCTCTAAAACCCTTGTGCTTTTATTATTTGCCTAATCTTCTAGCTAGTGAAATCCATACAGTAGAAAACAAATATTTTGCATTTCAAGATTTTATTTATAATGTGATTCTGAAGAGAGTAGGGATAACTCTTGCCCAGCACCTTCATTGCAGCTGAAGGGTTATTTAAAAAAGAAATTTTTTAAATTGTTATTTAAAAAGAAACAATTTTTAAGACTTAGCATCACTATATGCTTTTATTGCTGTGTGTGTGTGTGTGTGTGTGTGTATGTTTATATATATAATATACATATATGTTATATGTATAGTTTTATTTTGTATATAACATATTATACACATGATGTATATTATATATAATATAGGTAATTTTATGATATTTGTATATAATGTATAGTAGAAGATGTTTATATTTACCGTGAGAGTATTTAGTCAGTTGTTGGAAGATCTAAAGTCTCATCCTGTCCTGGCTTTTCCTTGTGCTAGGACTGACTTTGAACAAATCTTCTGGGATTCTGTTTCCTCCTACTTGAATGGAAAGGTTGAGTGGCTACTTTAGAAACTTTCTTCTGACCCTGACATTTGCTTGGTTACCAGATTCTTTGATCACTTTGGTGACCATAAGCTCTGTAGTACCAGCTGTGGTACATTCCCCAGGTTATGGAGCAACGCCTGCTGTACCATAGAGGCTCAGAAGTATTTGAGCATTTCTATTTAGATAAGAAGAAAATGGTTATTTCCTTTTTGTTTACCCAGCATTTTGATTTTAGCTGTCAAGTTTCTGAGTTGTGTGTTTTTTTTAATCTTATCTCTGGATAGGACTTCATCAAATTTGGCTGCAGCCAGGCTGACAGGTTCTGCACACAGTAAAGGCAGCCTTGGTGAAGAGAGAAATCCCACTAGCAAGTATTACCGGTGAGAGAGAATGAGTGTGTTTAGTCTGAGAGCTGACCCATGTTTATGAGGATAGGCATACTAGTGTTTACTTGATGGCCATCTTGAAGTAATATTTTGGGGTAGAGCTGGGTTATTATAAGAGTTTGTTATCAAGTACCTTATTTAAAAGGTTGAGATACTGCCCTGGCCGGGTAGCTTAGCTGGTTAGAGTATCATACAGGTATGCCAAGATTGCAGGTTCCATCCCCAGTCAGGACACAGGCAAGAAACAACCATAATAAGTGAAACAACAAGTCAATGTTTCTCTCCCTCTCCTCCTCCCTCTCCCCACCCTCTCCCTCTTCCTCACTCTCCCCTCCTTCTCCTTCTCCCACATCCCCCCTCCTCCCTTTCCCCCTCCCCCTCCCCCTCCCTTCTTCCCTCACTAAAATCAATAAAGAGAAAGAAAAGGTTGAGGTACTACTTTAGGCCTGACCTCACCTCTTAGAAAATATTTAAGCAATATTGTTGGGTATGTTTAATATTACCAGTAAAACATGTAAAATCTAAAAGGTTTTGTGTTCGTGATAGAATTTGTGTTCATTGTAAAATATGAGCATCTTAAAAGAGAACCAGTAATTATTAACAAATCTTTACTTTTCATAAAATAAGAAAGTAGTGTTGCATTTATATTAAAAACAAATTGCAAGTAGCCTATTTAGGCTTTCTAACACCACTCCCTCTTTTTTAAGATAAAAATATTGATACTGGATAAAACTGATTATGGAGAGTATAAAAGTACAAAGATAAATTGAGGAGGCAATTGAATAGAAATTCTTTTTCTTTGAATGTTTTGTTAACAGTTCCTATTTCCTATAAAGTAAACAAATTACTGTAACATCTTTCCATGCCTTCTAATTGTTTGTTTTTATTTGTAGGAATAAAAGAGCAGTCCAAGGGGGTCGTTTATCGGCAATTACCATGGCACTTCAGTATGGCTCAGAAAGTGAAGAGGATGCTGCTTTGGCTGGTAGGCATTAGGCTGTGAGACTAGTTCAATGCCTTTTCAATGGGTCCTTCTGGATAAGGAAATTGCAGTGACTTTGGTCTGGCTGAGAGTTTGTCAGGTTTGAAGTACAAGCTATTTTGTGGCATTTTGATTTCACTCTTTGGTTGGCAAACTTATCAAAAGCTTATTGCTTTATTTTGTGTTAAAGTTTGTATTTGAGTAAATACTTCTTTCAGTACAGTTGGTTTGACAGCATTAGCAGATCCTGGTTTGAAACCTGTGATAGTGAGACTAGTGCCAACATCAGGGAATCCCAGGAAGACATTCGTGCACCGGTGGGGAACCTTGGCCTGGCCTGAGGGGATAGGGCCGAAACCATCTCTCCAACATTCCCTGAGGGGTCCTGGATTGCGAGAGGGCACAGGCCAAGCCTAGGGACCCACCGGTGCATGATCAGGCCCGGGGAGGGACTACGGGAGGGCTCCAGGGTGTACCCAGCCCTTCTCGCCCAGTCCCAATCAGGGCTGACCAGGGAGGGACTGCCGGAGGGCTCCAGGGCGTGTCCGGCCCGTTTTGCCCAGTCCCAATCGGCCAGACCCCAGCAGCAAGCTAACCTACTGGTCGGAGTGTCTGCCCCCTGGTGGTCAGTGTGTGTCATAGCGACTGGTTGATCAGTTGAACGAATGGTTAGCACATGAGGCTTTTATTATATGGGATTTCCAGGTTATTGACTTTTCTCAGCTATAGCTTATGACTTAAAGGTAGATGTAAATTATAATCAAAGCAGAATGGTAAATTGCCATTTAAACAAGTCCAACAGAGGGCATTGAGCACTAAAAATGCATGTAAGAGTACATAGTTGGTTAAATAGCAATCTAAACAAGAGTACATAGTTGGTTAAATAGCAATCTAAACAATAGCTATCCCATATAAAATGCAAATCGCCCAAACGGCAGAACGATAGGTCGCTATGACACGCACTGACCACCAGGGGACAGACTCTCAACGCAGGAGCTGCCCTCTGGTGGTCAGTGTGCTCACACAGTGGAAGCACCACTCAGCCAGAAGCAGGGCTCACGGCTGGCGAGCCCAGAGCGGCAGTGGCGGGAGCCTCTCCAGCCTCTGCTGCAGGCGGGATAAGGAGTGAGGGGTCCCGGAAGAGGGTGCAGGCCCAGCTGAGGGACGCTCCCCCCTCACCCTCCACCATTGCATGAATCTATGCACCGGGCCTCTAGTAAAGATATATTTGATGTCATTGTCAGTCTTTCTCTTAAGTATGATATAATATTTTTCATTTTATTGTAGATTTTTTTATATGTAGAGATAAAATTTGTTTCATAAAGTTATTATGGCATATCTCTTGATTTTATAATCAAGTGTGATACAACAGATTTTTCCAGCTGTATGTTATTTTGTACTAAATCTATAAAAATTTCATAATTACTGCAAACTACTTATTAGAGTATGAATTTTAACTTTTTTATACTTATCTACAGAATTAAATTTTTTAAATTTAAATTAAGCCTTGTCATAAAAAATTGAAAGAAAATTGCTCTTTTCATTAGCTTTTTTTTTGCTTATTATAAAAGTGACACACGTTTTATGTTTAGGTTTTCTTCTAACATTTGGTTAACTTCATTAATCTTATAGTAACATAACAAATTGAGGGAAAACCACACCATGTACAAAATTTTTAAAAAGCATTTATTGCCTTTTTTCAAATAGGTAGTATTGTTGTCACAAAAGGAGTATTATTTAGTCACTTCAGCTATTAAGAAAAACAAAGTAGTTGCCAATGGCCAGGAAGTTTCACACCTACATTTTCTTCTAAGAATTTTATAGTTTTAGCTTTTACATTTCAGCTCTGAGAACCATTAAAGGCTACTTGTTCCTTTTCTTGGCCAAACATACAGAACAAGGAGTCTCTGAGGAAGGCACATTTAAAAGATAAATTACTTTGTAACCTTTTGTTTGTTTGTTTTGTAACCTTTTAAAAATAGCAAATTTACTAGGTAACATTCTACTCTATTTCTGTATAACATTTCTCTAAGTAATCATACAGTTACATTGAGCATTACTAACATCTTTAGTGAAGGGTAGAGCTTACTCTTTTAAAATAAGTATTCTCAAACATATAGCTTAACCTGGAAGGTTGTTAAAAGAGCTTTTCAAAGTGTGGTTCTTTTCCTCATAAATACATTTTTTGTCTTTCAAGCTGCACGTTATGAAGAAGGAGAGTCGGAAGCAGAGAGCATTACTTCATTTATGGATGTTTCAAATCCTTTTTATCAGCTTTATGACACAGTTAGGAGCTGTCGGAATAACCAAGGGCAGCTAATAGCTGAACCTTTTTTCCATTTGCCTTCAAAGAAAAAATACCCTGATTATTATCAGCAAATTAAAATGCCCATATCACTACAACAGATCAGGTAAAATGTCTGGTACATCACTTGGTATAAATTTATTTTCTTGTGGTTGACCCTGCACATATATCTTTGTTGTTGTTGTTGTTGTTGTTGTTGTTGTTAATAATCCTCACCTGAGGATATTTTTTCCATTGATATTTAGAGAGTGGAAGGGAGGGAGGGAGGAAGGAGAGGGAAGGAAAGAGAGAGAAGGGTAGGAGGGAGGGAGAGAAAGAGAAACATTGATGTGAGAGAGACATATCCTCCTACATGTGCCCCAACCTGGGGCTGGGGTTTGAACCTGCAACCCAGGTATGTGCCCTTGACTGGGAATCAAACCTGCACCCCTTTGGTGCATGGGCCTGTGCTCTAACCACTGAACATACCAGCCAGGGCTGCACATATATCTTCCTTTTTTAAGTGGAAAAGGATATTAAAAGGTGAAAATGTTTTTCATATGTCTAGAGTATGCTTGAATATGGTTCCTATTGTGAGAAATAAATTTGATTAAATACAAATGATATTCTTTGTACTGCAATAGTCAAGATGCAAATTGATGGAAGGTGTTCCAGCTAGACATTTTGTGTCAGATTATGGATTATAAAAAGTCATGCAGCTCAAAATTTAACTTCATTTACTTGCCGAAACCAGTTTGGCTCAGTGGATAGAGCGTCGGCCTGCGGACTCAAGGGTCCCGGGTTCGATTCCGATCAAGGGCATGTACCTTGGTTGAGGGCACATCCCCAGTAGGGGGTGTGCAAGAGGCAGCTGATCGATGTTTCTAACTCTCTATCCCTCTCTCTTCCTCTCTGTAAAAGATCAATAAAATATATATTTTTTAAAAAATTTAACTTCATTTTCTTATAACTGAACAAAGTACATAAGTTTTCCTATACCTTCTATTGATATTTTAGTTACAACAACTTATCTCTATTTAAAGTATATATCTAAGTTGAACCCCTCTCCCCTCAGAATAAGTTTAGACAGCTCTTAGAGAATTCGTCAGCTAAAACAATAACTGAAAGATGGTTCATCTTGGTTCCCTTTTTTGTTTAGACAATGTTAAAGTGATCATTGGGAATTCAGCCAGATAATACTTAAACCACCACAGTTTCATAAAAAATAGTAGGAAATAAGTAATATAAAATATGATGTTTTAGAACTTCCACATGTAGGTTAGGTTTTGCAATATACCCAGGTAGAGGCACGAAGCAGGTAAAGTATCATAACTGGGCAAGATCAGATTAAGCTGGTATTAACATGATGTTTACATGGCAGATATTTAACCTTCCAAATAGTGGCAATTAGCCCTAGCCAGTTTGGCTCAGTGGATAGAGCGTTGGCCTGCAGACTGAAGGGTTCCAGGTTCGATTCCGGTCAAGGGCACATGCCCAGGTTGCAGGCTTGATCCCCGGTGGGAAGCGTGCAGGAGGCAGCCAAACAGTGATTCTCTCTTATCATTGATGTTTCTATCTCTCTCCCCCTCTCTCTTTCTCTCTGAAATCAATAAAAAATATATATTAAAAAAAATAGTAGCAATTAAAATTCTTGTATTCACTGGATTCTCGGAAATAAGGTTGTTTAAACAAGCATGTTTTATGGTTTTGCTTTTGTAACTTTTATTTTTATCATTTCATCAGAAAGATCTATGGTGTTTTTATTTAATCCAAACTTTGGAGGTTTTGTACACAAGTATAATATAGAAAATCAACTAATTTTACCCTCTTAAAATAACATGGAAATTAAGGCTGCCATTCATAAGAAAATAGCCTGGAAGTTTGTGGTTTATACTCTTCACCTTAGAAAAGATAGTCTTGTAAACGTTGAGAGAGTCTCTTTTAATTGAACGGTTTTTGTCATTATCTTTTATCCCACTGTCTTTTCTTTTAATTCAAATAGTCTAATTAATTTAGTTCAGAAGAAGACACATCTGCAGCCAGCTCATTCACCTGCCTACAACTTTCTCTCAAGTTAGAATTTTTTAATATAAACCTTATTTTGTCAAGTCAATAATCTACAATAACTTTTCCCTTCTTTTAAACTTTACTCTGGTAGTTATCTGGCACACAGGTAGGGGAGTGTGAGGAATAGAGACGTGGCTGAGGCCTATATGGTAGCACACTAGGGTTCTGAAGGATCAACTTTTTTTTTTTTAATATATTTTATTGATTTTTTTTACAGAGAGGAAGGGAGAGGGAGAGAGAGTTAGAAACATAGATGTGAGAGAAACATTGATCAGCTGCCTCCTGCACACCCCCTACTGGGGATGTGCCCGAACCAAAGTACATGCCCTTGACTAGAATCGAACCTGTGACCCTTGAGTCCAAAGGCTGACGGCTCTATTCACTGAGCCAAACCAGTCAGGGCGAAGGATCAACTTTTAACCCTTTGCACTCGCTTGCTTTTTTCTCGATTCCTTTATTCTACTCGGGATTTAATTATTTAAATACCCCAGATTTTACAAAGCGTGGCAGTAGAATAAAAAACTGGAGTTTCTTTTCATACAAACGTATTTATTTGGATTTTTTTATATTTCAAATTATTGATACATTCAATACAATTCGACATACGAGCTGCTACCGATGCTAACCGTGTCGAGTCACACTCGACATCCGAGTGCAAAAGGTTAAGATATCTAATTTGCCTTCTTTCCAAGGAAAGATTGGCTAGTGGTGCCTCACAGTAGCTGGGCTACCTTCCATTGTGGTCTACAACAGCCAAAAGGGAAATCTAGAGCTGTGCTGTCCAGTATGGTAGCCACTAGTTACATGTGACTGGTGAGCACTTGTAATGTGGCTTGTGTAACTAAGGAACTAGCTTTTAAATTAAATTTTGACTTAAATAGCCATATGTGACTAGTACAACACAGTCCTAGTAAGATTTGTTGGCAGAAAGAAGATAGTAGAGTGTCATCAAAAGCAACAAAAATGGAAGAGTGGCCAGGCTAGTGTGGTTCAGTGGTTGAGTATCTACCTATGAACCAGGAGGTCATGGTTCACTTCTCAGTCAGGGCACATACCCAGGTTGCAGGCTAGATCCCCAGTGGGGGCGCATGCGGGAGGCAGCTGGTAGGTGATTCTTTTTCATCATTGATGTTTCTATCTCACTCCCTCTCCCTTCCTCTCTGAAATCAATAAAAATATTTTTTTAAAAAAATGGAAGAGTGGGCAGAAGCTAGACAGCATGGCTCCATTTTTTATTTCCCATTATGTTCTTCCCTTGACCCACTATTCTTGATTAACTTCATTCTGATAAGTAACTTCAGATTTATTATGGATTGTCATTTACAAACTTGGGTTCTCTGTCTGTTCTTTGTGGTGTTTCCAGCACATTATCCTTGGAGTTGGCAGAAATAAGTCTGAGACTGTAATTGAAATTCTGGGTACTAGTTACATAGCTGGTACTGATAGCTGAGTTTGTGCTTAGTTGTTTTTTGCTTCATCCCAAAGATGTCCTCTAACATTCATAACTCTTTAAGTAGTACATGGAGTCTGCATATGATTTTGGTAAATTTTAAGTAAAATTTTACATGCAGGATGGGTATCATTCTAAGAGGAACGTGTGGAATTTATGCAGTTATTCTGTGAAGCTATTTACACATATTGTCGTTCTTAATACTATTTTTGTGACTTTGATTAATAGCATACAAGTGCTATAATCAAAAGGTTGAAAAGTGTATCCTGTCTAAATTCATATATATAGAGTTAGGCAAACCATCACTCTTCACATAGTACAAATACAGGGACTTTATGAGAGTTGGTATTAGTAACAGCCATAGTGTCTCAGAGAAATATCAGGATTCTTGAGATTTTTAAGTAAATTAAAAACTTAAATTTTAGTTGCAAATGTTTATATTGGAATATTTTTGTCTTTCATTGTCCATATTTGATACTCCTGGGGGATAAAAAAGGTCATTCTAAGTGTTTCTTCATGGCATTGCCAGTACTTTCTCTGCTTTAACTTTCATGAACTGGAATGGTCTCTGATTTTCAGAAATGGGTAGATTGCCATGATTCTTCATTAAGGTCATTCAAACTTTCCTAATTTTTCTAGGATTTGCATGTTAGTCACTAACAGAATTTTCCCATTAGGATTTTTGTTAGTATATTTGCTTTGTAATGGACCACCTTACTAGGTCCTCTGATTACATCTTACAGTGTTCTAGCTTATTCTTTTGGATTTTTAGTTAAATTGTCATGTTGCCTAAATATAATGGTACTTTTGCCTCCTCACTTTATATCTTGAAAATGTCATTTTCAGACTTCTGATCAGTATAACTAATAAAGATACCATCCAGTGCTTATCAGAATTTCTGCACTAAACTTTGAGGAAGGGTGTTTCATAATTTTCATAATGGAAAATTCTAGCCATATGTTTGTCTTCTACAGAACAAAGCTAAAGAACCAAGAATATGAAACTTTGGATCATTTGGAGTGTGATTTGAATTTAATGTTTGAAAATGCCAAACGCTATAATGTTCCCAATTCAGCCATATACAAACGAGTTCTAAAATTGCAGCAAGTCATGCAGGTATGATATCTTGGTTTTGCTAAGTTGTTGCATGTATAACTGAAATAATTTTATACATTTTGAGAATGTTTTTTAAAGATGTATGATTTCCTCCAGCAAGATCACATCATTTATTTCAACAAAAAGTACTGCTGAATATTTTTTTTTAGCATCATGACCATGTAGAATAGAAATTATAGTTTAGACTGGGTTAGTTTTGCGAGTAGAAGAGGCAGGAATTTGTCTCTGGGGAGTGATTTTAGGGTCTCAGACAGTTTCCCTCCAATCATAGGTGATATTCTATGGATTAGGTGTTAATTTCTTTGGTTCTAGACTTTGTCTCTTTTGAGGTATCATTGGTGGTAGGAGAAGGGGCATCTTAAGGCTAAATAATCATTGTATAGAGTCCATGAGTTTATTAGATCCTTTCCGAGAGCACACCTTAAAGCAGGGGTCCTCCAACTTGTTAAACAGGGGGCCAGTTCACTGTCCCTCAGACCATTGGAGGGCCGGACTATAGTTTAAAAAAAACTATGAACAAATTCCTATGCACACTGCACATATCTTATTTTGAAGTAAAAAAAACAAAACGGCAAAAACACCCACATGTGGCCCACGGGCCGTAGTTTGAGGATGCCTGCCTTAAAGGGTACTGAGGTTACGGGTCAGTTAGGGGTTTTGAGACAAAAGGCATAAATATGAAATAAAAATACTGTCTACTTGTCTGTTTTTGGTAGAATTTTTTTGGAAAGCGAATCCCAAAGCAAGTTATCAGCAAAAGCAATTTTAGATAAACTAAAGAATCTTCACTATGATCAGTGCTGTGGATTTCAAGTATTTCCCTTTCAGTACTTCATCTGTATTCCTTAAGTCTACTGTGGTTTGACTTTCAGCTGTGTTTGCCAGAAGGTCTTTAAAAATGCATGTGTTGAAAAGTAGATCTTTCACTTCTCACATCAATTTTTTTCTTAGCCACACTGTTGCTTAAGAAGTCGAGGGTACTAAAAGCCATCTTTGAGTTGGCTTTATGTAAATTAAATATGGCCACCAGAGCTGGGTGCCTCTATAACTTAACTTGCCTCAGTGCTTTTAACAAGTCAATGCCCTTTTTAGTATTAAATTCAGCTAGTGTTGATTCCCAAACCCTCTGGATCCATTTTCTAACCTTTTTTTATCATGCAGGCTTTTGTTAAATTGGGTTATTGAAAAATGTTTAATGACTTTAATTTTGCGAATCCTACGTGTGGTTGTATCTCTCTGGGTGAATCTGATATGTCTAGCTCTTTAATATTCATATATTCTAGGAGTGCTCAGCAGAGTGAGCTTGACTCCCGGGATCTGCTCTGTTTTAGGCAAAGAAGAAGGAGCTTGCCAGGAGAGATGACATTGAGGATGGAGACAGCATGATTTCCTCAGCCACCTCTGATACTGGTAGTGCCAAAAGAAAAAGGTATATATACTTTTCTCATAACTGAAGACATCTTCTCAGTTTCTATTTATTTTGTCTTAGATAAGTACAGAAAAATGTTTTTTAAGCTATTAAATATGAATTCTCTTATAAGATTTAAATATTTTATAACATGTATTCTTTTAGAACTATATAATTAGCACTTTTTTTGTGCAAGTACCATATTGCTTTTAGGTGATATAGATAAAAAGGACAACTACTTATATACGTTGGCGAAACATGTTCTTTTTGTGGTCCACGTTATTTTGTTTTAATAGTGCTACTTAAATTTAATTTAGGTAAGTTTTCATGGTAAATTACAAAAAAATTAGTGCTATCACTGCAGTGATGTAAGTCATTACTATTGCCCCTTTGTTTTTCCTTGTTAATCTGATCTTTATTTGCCATTTTAAGGATGTCAGATTGTAAAATTCCAAGTCATAACTTATTTTAGTTCATAAACTATTAAGCTGTCTTTCACTTTCCAAAAAGATTCTACCAAAAACGGACAAGTAGACAGTATTTTAGATATTTGGCTTTCTTTTTTTTCTAACCTTTCTCTTCACTTCCCTAACCGTTTCTTTCTCTCATGGGTTTCATGGAAGGGGAACTTACTGTGAAATTCTGGAGCTGGACTTCTATAAAGAATCATGCAAGGCCATCTCTTTTGTCTGTGCTTCCCACATGGAGTTTCTCTGGCTTGATCTTTGTGGAACACTATATTCCCCCTCAGCCTTAACTCTCTCACCATCTTTTTATCAGCAGTCAATCCAAGGAGGATACCTTAGACAAGGAATAAGCTAATCACTAATAGCAGGACTTGACAGATTCAAAGCTGAATGAAGAAGTCATTAGTAACTGTTGATACAATTCTGTTCATACATTAAGAGATCCACTAAGATGAAGGGATTAAAAAAATGGTTAAGTAAAGAGAAGCTGTCCTGTATTACCCTCTTATAAAATAGCATTTGGGAAAACTTTTTTTAGTTTGGAAAATAACTTTGTTTGCTAGTCTATGCCATGGTAACTAAATTGATTGGTGTACCCTGAGATGTGAGTCTCCTCCATTACTGGCCTATGAATTTCATCCTTCCAAGTTCTTAATTCCTTGTTATACCAGGGACAACGGAGGAAAAATGTGAAAGCAGATCAGAGACATCAAATCAAGAACATCTTTGAGTGTAATTATATAACTCTACTACAGCATCACCTGTGTTTTCCAGATCAGTCACCAAAGATAAACACTTCCCAGGCAAAAGAAGGTAATGGAGGCAAAGTGATGGTACAGTTAGTGCCAACACTGAATGAAAAGAGAGATTGTAAACTAGTTAAGTGTTTAAAAACACACACAAATACAGTTCCACGGATGCATTAGCTCAGGCCAGATACTTAAAAATTACCTATATCTGTGGGACAACCTAAGTTGATTAAATGAAAGATATTACTCTAAAACCTGCTGTAAAAAGAAAACTGAGCATTAAATTCTTGAAATAATAAAATTCCACTTCAAACCAAAAGTCCCTTTATGAACAGATTTCCTAGAAAGTGTTTTGTATAACAACGTGAAAAACAGATATAAGTGAACAACAAATATAAATCATAGCTAAAGCAGTAAAAGAACCTACCCGGTTATGAAATAATAGGCATGAGTGGTCTTTAAGAGTTTGAGAGAAGTCCTATATTTTAGACTATGACAAAGGAAATAATGTAATTATTGTGCCTTCCTAAAGGCTTACTAATTCAGAAGATAGTTATGTTAAGAGGATTTGGGAATAAAAAGTATACTTCTCCAAAATTCAGGCAAACACGGTAGCCTAGGAATTTAAGTTAAGCTTGTCCAGGGAAGTCAGGACCACGTTTTCCAAGTATAATTCTCTCTTTGCCTATTTTTTTAATATTAATGACTCTGAGAAAAATTAATGTGATGTGTTCTCTTCATTGTGGGATTGCATTCTTCTCCCTCAGCCCTCTACCCAAAAATCTAACTGCTGTCTTCCATGTTGAAATGTCCCAAGTGTTCTTATATCCTTTATCTTTTGGATTGAATAAATCCTTTTTTTCTCAACCATATTTGGTTTATACATAACCCTCCGATATTGCTTATTTTCTCTTCACATGTAATGTTTGTTTCTGCTTTCCCAGGAACACTCTTGACAGTGAGGTGTTTGGTCTCAGGAGGCTATCCAGGTGTGCAGCCTTTTTTTATGAATAAACATTTTTAAAAGTATAAGCTGTGGCATGGTCAGTAGTATTGTTTAGGTGAAAAGTGAAGTCTTAAGCATGTGAAATAATGGTTGTTACTTGAGTGCTAGTTTATTTTATGAATGAAGAAAACAGTATTGTTTAGAAGTACAGTAGTAAAAGAAAGTCAGAATTAGTTAACTTAGATAAGTTCAGTAGCCTTAATTTGCTTGGTTGGCCAGGGGCAACAAGCCCTCTCACCAATCATTGTGGCTGTGCTTCACCAGCAAAAGGTAGAGGGTAAGTTTATGATGGCATTGCCAGCATCCAGAAGCTAGCAGATGCTAATTCCCTTTCAGGGATGCCCTTTACCTATTGGGGATGGTGGAGGGATTAAAATCAGTGTTGACAATCCAAGTGATGATGATCTGTGTTGACACCTACCATTGGGTTAGTGCTTTTTGAGCATGAACACATTTTCTTAGTCTCTGATCTTGTCCATGTTTTATTTAAAAGCATCCATTATTTTGCATGTTACTTGTGATTTTTAAAACAGCCTATGAGTTGCCATGTTATAGTCCTAGTATTCATTGTGTGGTGCTTTTATTTTTATCTTTGCTATCTGGCATTCATGGAGTGTCAATTGCTTGCAGAACACCAGACTCTGTTCTTACAGGTCATAAAGGAGAACGTTTAGTCATCACCTGTACCTGTCAGGAATTTATTAAGTCAGGAAAACAGGTTGAAAACAAATGAAACTATGTGGGAAGATTGTACTAAAATAATTACATAAGATACATAGTTGTGTAGTATGGAAATGTGTTATGATTGCCCAAATAGCTTTAAGAAATCTGATTTTCCTACCATGTTTAAGGTAGTATTCTAAACTTATCTGTATGTTGCTACCATGTGTAGTCCATCCTACAAAACCTTATTCCTAATATTTTCCTTAAGAAAAGTTTTCTCAGTGTTTTTTTTAAAAGACCATGGATTGTATTTCTTTATTTTTTAATTTTATTTTTATTGATTTCAGAGAGGAAGTGAGAGGGAGTGAGAGACAGAAACATCAGTGATTAGAGAGACTCATTGATTGGCTGCTTCCTGCGCGTCCCACACTGGGGATTGAGCCTGCAATCCAGGAATGTGCCCTGATTGGGAATCGAACTGTGACCTCCTGGTTCGTAGGTCCACGCTCAGCCACTGAGCCACGCCAGCCAGGCTGTATTTCTTTTATATCACTCATAGTGTATGGCACAGCTCTAAGTAGTAGTAGAAATAGAAATGTGGGACATCATGGAGTAGTATTGTAACCCCAAATTCTAGAGCCTGACTGTCCAGGTTCAAATCCCAGTGGTTTTTTTTTATTATCTCTGATATGAGCCTCATTTCAATTTCCTCTTTCAAACAAGGAGTTTATGATAATACCTATATAGGATTACTGAGAGGACCTGATTGGTTATTATGTTTGAGCTTGGATACAGAAAGTACTCAGTAAATGTAGCCGTGATTATTTTCTGGAAGTAGTTTCTGTTGATATCAAGATTTGAAATCAGTGGATTTCATTTTGTTTTTAGTCAGATGTCACTAGTCTGGGAAAACACGTTAGAAAAGATGAATGAAAGGTTTTATTTCTTAAAGACTTGAAGATGAAATATAGTAAGCCTGATAAAAGAAAGAACCTTTGGATCTACTTAGCTTAACAGTAAGCACCACGGAAGCTCTAGGGCCAGTGAATTAAATGCTGGGCTACCTTGAAGCCTATGAACAGAGTGGACTTTGATTAGAGAAGCTGTTAATAAGCATTAACTTGGGAAAAGGGAGAGCATGATAAAAGCAGCCTGGTGATTATCAGCTGATTCAATTCTCAGCACTAAATACTTTATGGCCTTAGGTATTTACTTGACCTATCTAATCCTCTGTTTTTACATCTGCAATGTTGAGATAATAATTGTACCTGGTTGTCAAAGTTGTAAGATTAAATGAGAATGTATATATGATCCTTAAGTGCAGTCTCTGACACGTGGTACAAGTATTAGCTATAACTATAAATAGGATGTGTATGTGTATGCAAATACATCCTATATAATAAAGAGCTAATATGCTAATTAGACTTAACAGCTGAGCGACTGTTCGGACAACCATGTGGATGACCTTCCAGATGAAGCCGGGGCTGTGAGGGCTGGCCGGGGCAGCCAGGGCTGTGAGGGCCGAGCCCCTTGCACAAATTTCATGCATCGGGCCTCTGGTATAATAATAAATAATAACTTCAGAGGAAGAATAATTAGGGACATTTGAGAAAGTGGTCAGCCACAAGGTATGAGGGTTAGGACTAACACTGGCATGAAAAACTGAAGGGAAAGTTCAGATCTAGAATGGCTATGGACAGCCTTTAAAACTTGGTGATGTCCTGGCTGGTTTGGTTCAGTGGATAGAACGTCAGCTTGTGGACCAAAGGGTCCTGGGTTCGATTCTGGTCAGGGGCACATGCCCAGGTTGTGGGCTCGATCCCCAGGAGGGGGCATGCAAGAGGCAGCCAGTCAATGATTCTCTCTCATCATTGATGTTTCTCTCTCTCTCCCTCTCCCTTCCTCTCAAATCAATAAAAATATTTTAAAACACACACAAAAAAAAAATTTGATGATAAACTAAGAAAAGCAAAAAATGACAGTAATTCCATTACTTCTGGCTGCTGTGGAGGTCAGGAGGAGGAGGGTGGCAGGTATTCTGGAAAATCAGAGGTTCAGAATGGAGCCTCTGTCAGCTCAAGATCTTTGTGCAATTTAGAGAAAGCACCCATTTCTCAAGACACTTGACTTTCATTTATTGGCAAATTGCTGTAGTAATCTGATTTTTAGCACAGGACCCTTTATAGCCCATCTCCTATAAAATTCTAGAATTCTATGTTTGTTACAACAATGCCTGTGATCTGAATTGGCATCTCCTTAAGTGCACAGTGATAAACAATCCTGGTTTTGAACTCTCTTAAGATGTATTTTACTTTATATTCAAAAGTACTGGTAAAGATGAGAAGAAGAATGAGTAGGCGAGGTCTGGGATTTAATTTATGCACCTTTCCCAAAATGGGGAAAGGTAAACGAACTGCTGTTAATGGTCTGAGAGAGGAGAGTAGTAAGATGTATAGAGGGGTTCTAAAAAGAATCTGAAAAGCAAAATGACATTGAAAACAGGAACCAGAAAATATTAAATAGGGAATGTGATAGCTATCTTTTTATAATATAGTTTCATTTCAAAAAGTATTTAAATTTTCTTTCAGAAGTCATGGATATAATCAAAGTTTGGCACCCATATTGGAAAAACATAAAGCATATATACTAGTTACCTAGTCTAATACAGTTTATTATGAAAGAGTATAAATTTAGCTCTGCATTTTCTGACAGCCAGATTAAAACTAATGGGCCAGTTGTTCTCAGTCTCAAAGGCAATTTAAGGACTTGGAAAAATGTAAACAAAATAACAAAAATGGATGTGTTCAGAAAAGATCCTAAGTGACTCTAATAAAAAAAGTTTGCTTGCCTTTGAAGATGGGAACTAGTTATACATCTCTCTTAAAGCATGAATGATACAAATGTAGAAAGGATGTTATTAGTAATACATGTCATAAAACAGTAAATTTCAGTTATTAGAGCAGTTTCTTTTCTTTTTAAAAAAAAAGTTTTTATTTCAGAGAGAGGAAGGGAGAGGAAGAGAGGGATGGAAACATTAATGATGAGAAAGAATCATTGATTGGCTGCCTCCTGCACTGCCCCTACTGGTGATTGAGCCCACAACCTGAGTATGTGCCCTGACCAGAAATCGAACCTTGACCTACTGGTTCATGAGCTGACACTCAACCACTGAGCTACACTGACCAGACTAGAGCAGTTTCTTAAACAGTTAGATTTTACATTTTGAGTATGTTCCATTCAAAACTGCCTAGTGTCAGTTATTCCAGTAGGAAGAACTGATTACTTGCCATTCTTTTACTTTTTGGCATTTTCCCTAAAATTTAGTTAAAAGCCTTTTCTTCTCTTTAAAAGTCTGATAAAAATTCTGCCCTAGACTAACTCACATTAGAATATTTGTAGCTTCATACAGAAAAGCCTAATGGTAGTTGTATTGGAGCTAGGAAGTGAATAGAGCTGATCTTTTGGTCTAGGTAAGGGCCTCAATTGAATTGTTCTGCTTGGTATTTCTGGAATGAGGAGTGATTTCATTCTGAGTTGATTATTAAAGAGCTCTTTTAAGCTCAGATGTTTAAAATAGAATTCCCTAGTCTTCCTTTTGAAGTTCAGCACCCACAAGTAAGACCTAAAGAAACCATATCTGACTTTATTAGTTTTAAGTATTCTGTGATATCAAATTTAGGTTCTGAAATGTTTCTTTAGAGGCTTCCTGAAGGTTAAAGTCATCTGTGATTTAATTTCTCCCTAGATGTGGAGTTCGTTGCTATTGGAGCTTTGTCCCGAGTTCCCTTTCCATTATCCACTTGCTAAAAACCTTTATTGAGAGAACTCTTCCTCTCACATCATTGCCCCAGGATGCCACTTTGGAGAAATAACATCTTCTAGATCAGCGGTCGCCAACCTTTTGGACCTCATGGACCATCAGTGGTCCGTGGACTGCCAGTAGGTGACTACTGCTCCAAAGGTTTCCTTAAACCAGCAGTCGCCAACCTTTTGGACCTCACTGACCACCAGTGGTCCGCGGGCCACCGGTTGGCGACCGCTGTTCTAGATTGTCCTCACATAACAATCACTAATTTGACATAGAGACACAAAAATAATGATAGGAGGAAATGGCAGGAATGATCAAGGAGGCCACCAAGGGAAATGAGCAGTCTGAATACACAGCTTCTGGGCATGATCCCAGCCCTAGGAAATGGGGATCCGTTTTGTCACCTAATAGCTCCGTGATGCTAGGAAGATAGCATTTCTGAGGCATTTTACATTTTGTTTTGTTTTGTTAATCCTCACCCAAAGATATTTTTTCCCTTGATTTTCAGAGAGGGTGGGAGGGGAGAAAGAAACTTTGATGTGAGAGAGACACATCAATTGGTTGCCTACTGCACACACCCTGACCAGCTATCAGATTTAACCTGTAACCTGGTTATGTTCCCTTGAGTGGGAATTGAACCCATGACTCTTTGGTGATTAAGGATGAATATTTCTTTTCACATCTGTTAATTATTCTTTGAGTTTTGTTTCTTTTCTTTCTTTTAAGCATATTTTGAACCTTGGAGAGAAAATATCTGGCCTTTGGCTTCTTCGTGACCCAGCAATACAGTGAGTGGTCAGAGGACTGGACTTGGAGACCCATTCAGACACATAGTTTGCTTCAAGAATGAATTTCCTTTCATTTATAAGATAGGGAACAGATAAAAAACTATTTATCTCTAAGTACTACATTATAGGATTTTAGTTTCTGCTAAATAGAAATTAAGTCATACGTTATTTCTTTTTATTACCTATATTCCTGTTCACTTTGAGACTGCTGGTTTGAGTCTGGCTAGAATTTCTTTATCAGTGTGTTGAAGACATACATTAGACCAGAAATCATATTGGAAGATCATCTCTTCTGATAATTCACTGAACCACTCACCTTGGGCAGGTCATTTAGCCTCTTTGAACCACTTTCCTCAGTAATTCAGAGACTATCCCATATGTTCTTGTGAGCCCTTTTTTAACTCAGGTCCCAATCTGATCCCTTGTACTTTGTTCCATACCACTCATTTCAGTTTCTTAGTATCATACTAGAGGCCCGGTGCACGAAATTCATGCATAGGGTCCCCTCAACCCAGCCAGCACCCTCTCCAATCTGGGACCGCTGGCTCCTAATCGCTCACCTGCCTGCCTGCCCAGTCGCCCCTAACTGCCCACCCCCTTCCACTGGCCTGATCTCCCCTCCCTGCCAGCCTGGTCGCTCCTAACTGTCCTCCTCCACCACCCCACCCCACCCCGCCGGCCCGGTCACCACTTACTGCCCCCCTCTGCCGGCCTGGTCGCCCCAACTATCCCCCCTACCAATCTGGTCGCCCCACGCAGCCTGCTGTTCAGTTGTTTGGTCATCCCTCACTAACCCCCCTGCCGACCTGGTCGCCCCATGCAGCCTGCTTGTTTAGTCGTTTGGTTGTCCCTCACTAACCCCTCTGCTGGCCTGGTGGTAGACAGCCATCTTATGAGGGTGTGATGGTCAATTTGCATATCACCTCTTTATTATATAGGATCTCATTGGGGGAATTTGGAGAACAAGACAGGGATCACACTCAAGGATGAAAATTTACTCAAGAGCTCAGATGAACCACAGACTATTTTTTTGTAAGAGAAATTTTATTTGGTAAATTATAGAGATAGAAAAATTAATTCCTAGAAGAAATGGGCTTAGTAAACAAGTTACAAAGGTAAAGGAAGGGTTCTTGGTGCTTGGGAGTGGGGAAGCTAATGGTAATGTGCTAGGGGGTGAGGTGTGTGGGGGGGTAAGGGATAAAGGAAAAGGCACGGGCATGTTCCCAGGAGGGAGAGTGCACTGGGTCCTCCATCCTAGGGGTTAAGGATGGACGTTTTAGGGAAGGTCCCAGGGTATGGTCTCAATAGAATATTCAGCAGTTTTCCAGGTGTGTCCATTCATGATTGTGGTCTCCACTAATTGATTGGCCAGCACCAGGGCAGGGCGGAGATTATTCAATGCAGCTAGTCCTGATGTCAGCCTTTGCTGGGTTTGTTGTTTATCTGGGCCTGGAACTGAAGTACAACTGAGGCTAGATGTTATCTCTAGGGAGAAATGGTCAGGGGGTCCAAACTGCATGACCAGCGATATGTTAGTGAGGGAAAAGTCACCCTGGGGACGAGGTCCCACCCTACAATTGATTGTCCATTGCTAGATACAGGGCTTTCCATCCTGTTGACCTTCTTTACCTGGCCCATCCTTGCTCTGCTCCTGTCTGTCTAACTGCCTACAGCATCACCCCCTCAGGGATCTTGGCTCTGAAATCTCAGAGAAAAGGAGTGCAGGGTGTCTTCTGTACCAGCTTCCTGCTGAAAGGGGGTGACGTTTTTCTTCAGAGCCAAGAGAATCTTGCTGTCTGTCAGGGACTATGAAGCCTAGGCATGGAAGGAGGTGGCAGTGGTGTCTACAGGTCCCTGAGGATGAGTAAGGCTTATAACCTGGTGGAGACAAACTGTGTTACAAAACATAGTATTATTGGGGCAAAAGTTGGAATGACAAGAGTTACTACAAATGGTCCAGTGGAAGGAAAAAGTTTTAGTTCTAATAATTCCAAGTAAAAGGATGGGAGAAAAATAAAACATTAGTTTGGAAGGTTGTAGCCAAATACTTATAAACATTAGAAAAATTTAGGATCCAGTTCAGTTAATAGGTGAAAAATAAAACTTTGGAGATAATTAATTGAATTTGTGTCTAATATTCACAGCTGTGTATTAGAGTCTATTGAAGTACAATTTTTCCCCCTAAAATCACCCTCATTTTTATTAGAGACCTATTTATTTACTGTATTACGTCCAGTTTCAGTTTGGCCTGATTGTTTGCATAAACATAACAAGAATAGTAATAGATTGTATAGGCTTTTTAAAAATCTGCTTTGCTGGAATCTCATGATTGAGCTTTAATGAGCCCGTTAGGGCAAAGAAGCCATCAGGTTTGATTGCAATACCTATAGACCTGGGTGAATTCCTCACATTCTTGAGGTTTCCAAAATGTCTTGAGGTTCCTTCCTTGCCATCTCTCAAAAAAGCAACCCTCGTTCCTTACCTGGAAAGACTGCCATGAACCACATGACCAAGCAAGGTGCCAGGCTTGCTCCAAGGGACTCCTATTGGCTTCAAAGTCAGTTTTCATTCCTTCAAGTTTTCTGGTGACACAGACCATTCTTTACACTAGGTTGGGGTTATGGAATACTGCTGATGGAGGAAGGAAGCAGGGACTGACCCTGACAGGGTAAATGCAAGAGAGACTTGTATCTGCTATAGAAATGCTAATCTGGCAGACAGACCCGCTTTGTTTTCTGGTAATTAGGATATGCAGGTGTTCAGAGTGGTTGTCTTAAGAGAGAGAACACTTTTGTGTGTGCATTTGTGTTTTGTTTTTTAAGTGAGGACTGTTAAGTAGGGAATTAATAGTTTTAATTCTCTTTTGCTGTATTCTTAAAAACAAAACATTTGAATTGATAATAAGATTTTATGTTTTTTGGCTGTCAGATAAGATCTTTTTTCAAGCATTGCATTTCATAAATATTCTAAACAGGTTTGTCTGGTGTTCATTGGCTGCTCCTGCCATAGTCACTACGTTTTAATGATTTTGGAAATTTTCCTTATACTTGCTTATAGTTTCCAGCATGTTTACTGTGTTTGTGGCATACATAATCAACAAATTATGATCATGAAGCACCTGCAATATTAATTAATTTCATTTCATGTATATCCTTGTATAAAAAAACCTGAATTTCTCATTTTCCCCCTTTTCTACCTCCCCTTTCAACAGTAAAAAGAACATAAGAAAGCAGCGAATGAAAATCTTATTCAATGTTGTTCTTGAAGCTCGTGAGCCAGGTTCAGGCAGAAGACTTTGTGATCTATTTATGGTTAAACCATCCAAAAAGGACTATCCTGATTATTATAAAATCATTTTGGAGCCAATGGACTTGAAAATAATTGAGCATAACATCCGCAATGACAAATATGCAGGGGAAGAGGGTATGATGGAAGACATGAAGTTGATGTTCCGGAATGCCAGACACTATAATGAGGAGGGCTCCCAGGTAAGGACATATCAGGAATCAGTTTTTTTCAGTGTAGTTAAGACACATTTTCTTTCTTTCTTTTTTTAATATATTTTTATTTATTTCAGAGAGAAAGGGAGAGGGAGAGAGAGATAGAAACATCAGTGATGAGATATACTACCCTTCAGTCAACCATTCTTCAGAGAGAGCACCTAAGCAGGGATTGTTGCTTTTCACAGATCAGATTCCAGACTGTGAACTCAGACTGATGCTAAATCCCATTTAACCTGGGACTTGGTTTGAGATATTCTCTCCAACTATTAGATATTTTTAATTTTTATTGAGCTAAGTCTGCTACTTTGAGGGTCCAGTGAAAAGATTTATGAAGAACAAAACACATGTAAATATGTTTTAAAACTTCTGTAGTCACTTGCAATGATTCTAATATAGTAGTTCTCAAACGTTAGCATGCATGTCTGCACATTAAAATCTCCTGGAAAGCTTAAACAAGTCAATTGAAGCCTAAGCCCACCACAGAGAGATGTGATTTTGTTGCTTGATGGTGATCTCAAGCTTTATTTCTTTAGTTCCAAACTATTCTAACCTGTATTTTTAAGACTTCTTTATGGATATGTATTCTACTTCATTAGTAAGTATTTTAGAAAATAATTGTAAATATATTTATGGAATATAGGTGTACAACGATGCGCACATCCTGGAAAAGTTACTCAAAGATAAAAGGAAAGAGCTGGGACCACTGCCTGATGATGATGACATGGCTTCTCCCAAACTCAAGCTGAGTAAGGCAACCTCACAGTTTGTTATTCCATTTCGTCTCTCAAGGATAGATTACTGATTTACTGAAAAATACTTAATAAGTGGTGAATGTATTTGAACTTGCACTCCAGCACAGAGTTTCTTTCTTCCTCTCAAGCATTCACTTCCATATTTTAAGTTGTTAAACTGTGGAAAGCATGTAGGAATAGAATATAATGTCAGTGGTGTTTTCTTGAATGTGATGGATATTTTGTAAATGTTAGTCAGAATAGGTATTTTTTTTCTATATATGATGCCTGAATGGGTGTAGTGGCAATTTTGGTTTTTGTATGTTTGCTGATTACTAGAATTAAAAATGAATCCCAGCAACTTCCTAGACAGAATTTGAGAGGGTAGGGATGTCCAGCCACGTACTATCCATAAGTTAACTTAGCTGTCTTGAATGTGGTGTGTGGATGGTATTAAAAACTTTGAGGGAAAAGAATAACTCAAAAATAATTACTACTATTGGGTTAAGCAGGACGTTTCTGCTTTATTAAAACTTATAATTAATGAAGCAAATACCAACAAATGATAGTGGTATTGTCATATATTTTTTAGGACCATATTTGCCAAATAGGGAAATAAGATCCTACTTTTTATATGAAATGGCTGTACACTGAATTTTACAATAGCTTTGGGTATGATTGCTAAGTGATGATTTTTTTCTGGTTATCTTTTCATGGAATTGTAAAAGCATACAAAAGGTTTGCAGAAATGAAATACTTTTTTCTACTTTTTAGGGACACAATGCCTTTTAAAACTAGAACTGGGCCTGGCCAGGTAGCTCAGCTGATTAGAACTTTGACTCGATACACCAAGATTGCAGGTTTGATCCCCAGTCAGGGCACATAGAGAATCAACCAATTAATTCATAAATAAATGAAACAACAAATCCAGGTTTCTCTCTCTCTCTTCTCTCTCTCTCTCTCTTTCTCTCTCTCTCTCTCTCTCTCTCTCTCTCTCTCTCTCTCTCTCTCTCTCTCTCTCTCTCTCTCTCCTCCCTCCCCCTCCTTCTCCCTCCCTCTCTCTCCCCCTCCTTCCCTTCCTCCCTCCCTCCCTTCCCTCCCCCCTCTAAAATCAACAAGTAAAAAATGAAAAAAATTGGAAGAACTAATTCTGTAAGTTGAGTTAGGACACTAAAGTTTGATCGATCAATAAATAGATAATTTAACAATGGCTAAATATATAAAAATACATGTGTTTCTTTAAGTTTGGAGAAGGGAGATTTTAATATGTAATGTTAACTTTTCATTTCTCTATTTTATATTACGAAAAATTTCAAACATACACAATTATAAAGAATAGTACAATGAAACTCTGTATGCTATACCTGTTGCTCAGCATTATCAAGATTGTATTGCCCAGCCAGCATGGCTCAGTGACTGAGCATTGATCAGGAGATCATGGTTTGATTCCTGGTCAGGACAAATGCCCAGATTGCAGGCTCGATCCCCAGTGTGGGGCTTGCAGGAGACAGCCAATCAGTGATTCTCCCTCATCATTGATGTTTCTCTTCCCCCCTCCCCTCCTCTCTGAAATCAATAAAAACATATATTTTTTTAAAAGATTGTATTATACTTATTTCCTATATTCCCTTTTCTTATTTCCTGTATTCCTCTTTGGTTCTAAATAATTTAAAAGAAAATTCAATTATGTCATTTAATTTCTACATAGCTTAGTATACATCTCTAAAATATATAGATACAGTTGACCCTTGAACAAGTTAGGATTTAAGGGTATGTGCCTAAAATTTCCATATAATTTATGTGAGCCCTCATATGCAGATTCCCATCCCAGGATCAAAAATACTGTTTTTAATCCAGGGTTAATTGAATCTGTGGATTCGAAACCCTGGGAGGCTCACTGTATGTTTATTGAAAAAAGCCCATCAGTAATGGATCCTTGCAGTTCAAATTAGTGTTCCAGGGTCAACTGCATTTTCTTAAAGTCATTATCACATATAGTGAAATTATCAGTTTCTTTTAAAAAAATTTTTTTTACTGATTTTAGAGAAGGGAGACAGGGAGAGAGATAGAAACATCGATGGGCTATCTCCTAGGGATCAAGCCCACAACCTGGACCTGTGCCCAAACTGGGAAATGAACCTGTGACCTCTTGGTGTGTGGGAAGGCACTCAGCCAACTGAGGCACACCAGCCGGGAAAAGTATCAGCTTCTTAGTATCTGGCTCTCATTTAATGACCTATCAAATTTTACTAGTTGTCTCACAGATGTATTTTTACAGTTAGTTTCTTCAGATCAGGATCTAATTATGTTCTACATATTACATTTGATTGTTATGCCCCTAAGCGCATAATCTAGAGCAGTTCCCCTCCTTTTTTTATCCTCATGCCATTGACTCTTTAGGAACCAGGTAACTTTTCTTGTACAGTCCCAAATTCTGGGTTAGTCAGGTCACTTCCTTGTTAACTTTTTCCTTTATTCCTCTTATTTCTTACAAATGGAATTTAATTATAATGGCTTGACTAGATTTCATTTCAGCTTGTCAAGGATGCTTCATAATAAATTTTCTACAATTGTGTTGTATCATGTTTTAATGCAATGTCTGGTTGAGGTAGAATACAAAGAAGGTACACACATTGCCTTTATTTTTTTTTTTAATTTTAAATTCTTTATTGTTCAAAGTATCTATATATGTAAAAAGCCAGCGACTGCAATGACCATAATGACCAGTCGCTATGACACGCACTGTGGCCAGCGAACCGGCCCAATCAGGGGGTGGGGCCAGCCAGCCAACCTCGCAGCCCCTCCCCCCTGCCGGCCTGCCCCTGATTGGACTCTCGCACCCCAATCTAGAGGGGGGCGGCCGGCCAAACACCCTCGCCAGCCATACCCCCAATCAGCCAGTCCCACCACAGTAGGCCCGCAGCCCCTCCCCCTATGGGCCCCCACCACCCTGATCGGCCTCCAGCCCCTCCCCCAGGCTGGCCCCGCCTCTGATCTCCCTCCCACCCCAATAGGGGGGCAGGGCCAGCCTGCCAACCTCCTGAAGCCCTTCCCCCCACCTGACCCCACCCCAGATTGGCTCCCCTACCCTATTAGGGGGAGGGCTGGCCAGCCAACCACCCATGGCCCCTCCCCCAGGCCACTGGCACCCCGACTGGCACCCCTTACAGCATTTGGGTTGGGGCCAGCCAGCCCACCACCCAAAGCCCCTCCCCATGGCCGGCCCTGCCCCCAATCAGGGGCGGGGCCTACCAGTCAATTGCCCACAGCCCCTTCCCCAAGCCAGCCCATCTCTGATGGCCCCGATTGGGGTGGGCCAGCCAACCAACCCCCCCCCCCCCCCCCCCTCCCCGCCATCTCCTCCTCCCAACAGGCCCAGCCCCAATCTGCCCCCATAGGGGCCGGGCTTGCTATATGAATTCATGCACTGGGCCCTAGTTACATATAGGATTACATATGTCTCCTTTTCCTTTACCCCCATCGAGTCTCCCCAGCCACCCTCCACCCCCAGCACATGCCCTCACCTCCCTAGTGTCTGTGTCCATTGGTTATGCTTATATACATGCATACAAGTACTTTGGTTGATCTCTTACCTCCCCCACACACACACCTTCCCTCTGAAGTTTGAATGGTCTCTTCAATGCTTCTCTGTCTCTGGATCTATTTTATCAGTTTATGTTGTTCATTATATTCCACAAATGTATCTTTCTCCGACTGACTTATTTCACTTAGCATAATGCTCTCCGTTTCCATCCATGCTGTTGCGAAGGGTAAGAGTTGTTTGTTTTTTACAGCAGCGTAGTATTCCATTGTGTAGATGTACACATTTTTTTAATCCATTTGTCTGCTGATGGGCACTTAGGCTGTTTCCAAATCTTAGCTATTGTAAATTGTGCTGCTATGAACATAGGGGTGCATATGTCCTTTCTGATTGGTGTTTCTGATTTCTTGGGATATACTAGTATTCCTAGAAGTGGTATTACTGGGTCAGATGGGAGTTCCATTTTTAATTTTTTGAGGAAACTCCATACTGTTTTTCATAGTGGCTGCATCAGTCTGCATTCCCACCAGCAGTGCGTGAGGGTTCCTTTTTCTCCACATCCTCGCCAGCACTTGTTGTTTGTCCATTTATTGATGATAGCCATTCTGACAGGTGTGAGATGGTATCTCATTGTCATTTTGATTTGCATCTCTCAGATGATTACTTTGAGCATCTATACATATAAAGAGGTAATATGCTAATTGTCCATTACGGTGTCCCAGTAACGACCAATTTGCATATTGATGGAGACCAGCAGGAAGCTGCGCATGCAGCAAGGGGCGGGAGGCCGGAGCCAAGTTCCCAGGGGTCTGAGGAGAGTGCCTGACAGGAGCCCGGACTGCAAAGAAGGAAGAGGAAGCGGCCACGGGGAGCTCTTCCAATCCCTCTGCACAGACACCCTACCTCAGCCACTGCACCCCTGGGGGGATGGACAGACACCTTACCCCAGCCCCCGCATACCCGGGGGGCTGGGGAGAAGACCCAGCCTCAGGGGTAGCTGCAGCCCTCACCTCCAACTTCCAATCTCTTCCCCTGCCACCCCCGCCAGGGGCGCCCACGACAATAGCACACTGGTGACCACCCGTCAACGCCCCCAGGGCCCGCGGCCCACCGCTGCTGGGCCCCCTCCACTGGGGCCGACCACGCCTCTCTTCCCTACAGCTCCAGACTAGGGTGGAGGCAGGCCTGAGCGGCCCCCCAGGTTCAGACCCTTCCTCCCGACAGCAGCAGCGCCATCTCCACAGCAGAAGCTCGCTGAATCTCACTGGGGGCACGGCTAAGCCCTCCCTCCTAGCCCACCTGGCTCTGCCCTGGCCCGGCCCCCACCCCACTCCAGGAGATTGGAGCCCCGCCCTGAGCAGGTACAGCTGTGAAACAGCCATGTACAATTTAAAGAATGGTGCCAAGTGGGTAGGTTTGATAGTTACTGCCCCCTGCCAGCGCCTCCAGGGATGACCACCGCTACAGGGCTGGTGGCCAGAGCCCGCCCCTCCAAAGCCTGCGGAACCCTCTGCAAAGCTTCCATAGCTACAGTCCTAGGAAACAATCATGCCCGCCTCCCCTAATCAGCACCTGCTACCTGCGAGGATACCCGCGAGCTTAAAAATAACATTCCCTTCCCATTTAGACATCACTTACTTGATGAAGCATTTCTAGGTTTATTAGCTCAGAACCACCTCATGACAATCCAGTGAGGTAGGCAGAGAAGAGATTATAATTCCCATGGTATATGCGTGTGTATTCAGAAATGAAGCTCAGAGAGGAAAAGTGTCAAGCCCAGTGGTTCCCAAGGTGCAGCACACACCCCACAGAGGAAGAAATTTTATTTTAAGAGTGGGCAATTTGAGAATGAGTTAACAGTGAATTTTTTGCATTTCTTATGGTTCTAGGGGTCCTCATCTACAGAGTATCCTACATAATAAAAGGCTAATATGCAAATGACCGAATGGTGGAATAACCAGTCACTATGATGCGCGCTGACCACCAGGGGGCAGACGCTCAACGCAGGAGCTTCCCCCTGGTGGTCAGTGTGCTCCCACAAGGGGAGAGCCTCTCAGCCAAAAGCCAGGCTCACAGCTGGTGAGCACAGCGGCAGTGGTGGGAGCCTCTCCCACCTCCATGGCAATGCTAAGGATGTCCAACTGACGGTTTAGGCCCACTAAGCCATCAGTCAGACATCTCCCCAGGGCTCCCGGACTGCAAGAGGGCGCAGGCCAGGCTGAGGGACCCCTGCCCCAAGTGTACAAATTTCGTGCACCGAGCCTCTAGTGTTTTCATATGTCTCTTGGCCTTCTATATGTTCACTTTTGAAAAGTGTCTGTTTAAGTCCTTTGCCCATTTTTTTACTGGATTATCTTCTTTTTGTTAAGATGTATGCGTTCCCTATAAATTTTGGAGATTAGGCCCTTATCAGATATAACATTGGTAAATATGTTCTCCCATGCAATGGGCTTTCTTGTTCTTTAAGCTTCTACACAGCAAAAGAAACCATCAACAAACACACATTGCATTTTAATGATGCTTCTTTTAATTTGTAAATTCCTCTCTTTTTATTTTTTCCTTCACAGTTTATTTGTTGAAGAATTTAGGTTTGTACTATAGTTTCCCACAGTCTGGGTTTTGCTAATTGCATTTCTTTGCATGCTCTTTTGGCCTTTGTATTTCCTATAATTGGAGCCAGAGACTTGATCAGATTTATATTTGATCCTCATCCCCTCCCTTTGACACAAAGTCCAACATCAGAGGTAATATATTGTCTTCCATCAGGTGGCATGTGATATCTGGTTGTTTCTGTCCATTGTGTTAAGAGATAGTGATTTATTAAAGAGATGTAAAAGTAGTGATAATTTTATGTTAACATTTCTTACTCAGTTACCAACTGGAATACTTATAGAGAAACCTTGCCTCATTCAATATTGGATTACCTGGTGGTACAGATTTTGGTTGTTTTTGTTTTTTGAAAGGATAAAAGCTAGGTTTTCCTCCATCCCCCCTTTATTTACCATTTTTCAGAATACTGCATTGGTTTACTGACATCTCCAACATTTACCCAGTTATTTGTTCACTAGAGGCCCAGTCCCTCAGCCCAGCCGGTGCCCTCTTGCTCCCTGTGGGGAGCGGACCTAAGCCATCAGTCAGACATCCTTAGCGCTGCCACGGAAGTGTGAGAGGCTCCTGCCACCACTGCTGCAACTCACCAGCCGTGAGCCTGGCTTCTGGCTGAGCGGCATTCCCCCTGTGGGAGTGCACTGACCAGGGGGCAGCTCCTCCGTTGAGCATCTGCCAGAGATGGTCAGTGTGCATCATAGCGACCAGTTGTTCTGCCATTTGGTCAATTTGCATATTTGCCTTTTATTATATAGGATTTTTATGTGTCGTTAAGAACTACTAGATTTAAACATATTGCTGAATTTTAACTCATTTAGTTATTGTCCTTATTGATGCTCATGTTGTCCCAGGCTGGTTGCTATGTTCTTTTGACATGGCCATGGTAAGAAGTCATTGATATTTTTTTTTTTTTTTTTTTTTTACTGTCTTGTGTTTTAAAATATTCTAGGCTCATCTTGTACAGAGTGGGAATTGGCCATTTGCCAAAAAGTTACTGACATTAGTATTTGAAATCAGTATTTCAAAACTATAATATGTTCAGTCAAAACTATATAGGATATACTACTACTGGGTTGGTCATTGTTTCTAGGTTTTTCATTGAACAGACTTAGGAAGGGTGTGTGTGTGTGTTTTATATTTAAAGATAAAATACATTATAAGTTCATACTATTACTCTCAATTGAGATGTAAAACTACAAGGTGTCCTGTTTTAACATCTTTCTCTTCTTTTACTCATGATGAAGCTCTCAGTTCTCAAGGATTCCACTGGTGATGGAATTAGAATGCCACATAACTACTCATTTTCTTTATTCTCCCATATTCAAATAACAGTATTTACTCTCCAACCAAAAACATGATTATTGAAACAGAATAAATTTTTCCCAGTTCTTTTTTTGCAATAGAATATATTTCACTAGAGATACGATAATTACTATGTTTTACAAATCACTTGAAATAGTCCCTTTCTACCAACTATGTACAAATTTAGGTTCTTTTATTTCATTTTATCCATTTAACATTAACTCTTTTTTCAGGTAGGAAGAGTGGTGTTTCTCCTAAAAAATCAAAATACATGACTCCAATGCAGCAGAAACTAAATGAAGTATATGAAGCTGTAAAGAACTATACTGATAAGAGGGGTCGCCGCCTCAGTGCCATATTTCTGAGACTCCCCTCCAGATCTGAGCTGCCTGACTACTACCTGACCATTAAAAAGCCAATGGACATGGAAAAAATTCGAAGTCATATGATGGCCAACAAATACCAAGATATAGACTCCATGGTTGAGGACTTCGTTATGATGTTTAACAATGCCTGTACATACAATGAGCCTGAGTCTTTGATCTACAAAGATGCCCTTGTCCTACACAAAGTCCTGCTTGAAACTCGGAGAGACCTGGAGGGAGATGAGGACTCTCATGTTCCAAATGTTACCTTGCTGATTCAAGAGCTTATCCACAATCTTTTTGTGTCAGTCATGAGTCACCAAGATGATGAGGGAAGATGCTACAGTGATTCCTTAGCAGAAATTCCTGCTGTGGATCCCAGCTTTCCAAACAAACCTCCTCTTACTTTTGACATAATTAGGAAGAATGTTGAAAATAATCGCTACCGGCGGCTTGATTTATTTCAAGAGCATATGTTTGAAGTATTGGAAAGGGCAAGAAGGATGAATCGGTATGTTTTCAAAGCCATTTCTTTTTTTCTTTTTTTTTCTTTTTAATAAACTGTGATCTTTATTGTAAAACTGAAGAAAGAATTCTGCTTTGATACACTATTTCAGCTTAGGTGCATGATTACAGTTGGTGGAGTGCTATTTTGAATTCTAATTAACCATAACTTCTAGAGAGAAAGCATCTAGATTAGGACTGATGAGAAGAAGGAATAAGACAAAATTGGAGATCTGTTGAAAAGCAAAACTTAAAATACAGCCTTTCACAAATTTTTAGGAGAGATAGTGGAAGGAAGGGGGAGAGACAGAAACATCCATGTGAGAGAGAGACATTGATTGGTTGCTTTCTGCATTCAGGGCCAGGGATCGATCCTGCAACCAAGGTACATGCCTCTAGCTGGAATTGAACCTGGGACCCTTCAGTCCACGGATTGATTCTCTATCCACTGAGCCAAACCGGTTTAGATCACAAAATATTTTTTTAAAGGATAAATTTTGTAATTAGAAATCATTATATGGTTTTCTTTTGAAGGTTGATTTCTATTCAAGTATATTTTAAATAAATTAAAATTGTTCTAAGGTATTGATCTGAGATTAAACTGATTTAAATTTGGTCACCATTTCAAGTACCTAAAAGGACTTTTTTTTTCTTTTTGATCCTCACTGGAGGATGTTTTTCCATTGGTTTTTTAGAGAGAGGGAAAGACATAAATATCATTGTGAGAGAAACATTGATTGGTTGTCTCCTGCATGAGCCCTGACCAAGGCCCAGGCCAGGAAGGAGTCTGCAACTGAGGTATATGCCCTTGACTGGAATCAAACCCAGGACCCTTCGATCTGCAGGCCGACACTCTGTCCACTGAGCCAAACTGTCCAGGGCAGTACTTTCTTTTTTTTTCTTTTTTTAATCTCAGATTTCTAACTTTAAGTGCCTTCTGCTGACATTAAATGTTCTAAAAGAAGCAATTAAATTTCCATCAAGCTTAAATTCCCTTTTAATTTTGATTTGTCATACATTTTTGCCACCCAACAATAGTATGCTCGACTGTTAAAACAATTTTAATTCAGCAATTACAGTGTGTCTTCTTTATGCTCTCGGAGTCACTTGGAGGAATATAAAAAGTTAAAGATACAGACCCTACCTTCTTAGAGCTTACAGTCTATCATGCTGAGAATTGGACTTTTAGGCAGTTGCCATGGGGTAATTCCTTCTGAGGAGTTTGTGAAGCCTGCATTTGTTTTGGGTCTTGAAAGAAAAATTAATAGTAATGTTTGCTGTTCCTGTTTAGCACCTATTCTTTGTAAATCACCATGGTAAGCACGTTATGTAAATAATCTGCAAATTCTAGATAATCTCTAGTATAGCCATTCTAGGTAGGTGATAATCTTCCTAGTTTGCATGTGAAATAGAAATGCACAGCGTGGCCCATGTGGATCAGTGGTTGAGCGTTGACCCATGAACCAAGAGATCACCAGTTTGATTCTTGGGTTGGGGCACATACTCACGTTGTAGGCAGCCACTTGATGTTTCTCTCTCTCCATCCCACTCCATTCCTTTCTCTCTAAAATCAATAAAAACATTAAAAAAAAAAATAAGTGCACAGAGAGAAGTTGCCCAAAGCCACATAACTAGTAAGTGTGGTGGCTCATTTTGTTACCCACTGTAGAGGGCTAGGACTGAGACAGTCCCCAAGACACCAGTCATGGAGCACAGCCATGAATGATAAGACTTGAGCAGCTGTATGCACTAAGAACTTGAAGTCTGACGATTGTGATAGGACCTATGCTTAGGGAAAAATAATTCCAGGCATGAGACAACATATAACAAATGGATATTTAGTAAAGATGATGCAGTAAGGAACTCTGCACTAGAGTTCTAAAAAGACTTGAGACATCAGAAAAAATGGAAGCATGGGTGAGATTCACATAGGACAAGTGGTATGAGTGATGGCATAGGGTTAGGAAAGGAATATGGTGTGTTCAAGGAACAGGTGGAGGTGGGTTCAGATTGGAGAGGCCCTGGAGTGACCCATTTAGGAAATGGTCCTTATTCTTCAGCAGTGGAAATAGAAATAAAGAGGAAGACCAAGGGTGGGGGAGGGTGTGGGTGTGTGTGTGTGTGTGTGTGCGCGCAAGCAAATGCATTTTGCAGTCAAATCTGCGTTTGTCAATTATTTTTATTCAACAAATGTTTATCGAGTGGCTATCAGTTAGGAGCATTATCTGAATGCATGGGATACACCAGTGGACAAAACAGACAAACCCTGCTTTCATGGAGTTTAGACTTCTGACTTCTGTTCTTGTTCTCAGTTTAGTTTAGTCTGTAAGTCTAAAGTCACTCTCTACCACATCCCCATTATATCTTGGTGTTAGTTCTGTGAGTCTTTCAAAGTACATTTGTCTCTTAGATTATTAGCAATTTATCTTATATAGGTAACATGATTTATTTTAAGAATTAATCAGATTTGTATCCCAAGGAAATGAGGTTTTTTTTCATTCTCCTGTTGATGTGACTGATGCTTGCTTTTGAAGCCTGGTAGATAGAGTCTAAGGTTTATTTATATAAGAAAGTGATCCGTTTCACTCTCATGCCCAGAGCTTTGTTGTAAAACATGAGGAATGAATATCATACACAGTACTTAAGAAAAACTCATGCTGCCCGGACATTCTGGCTCAGGATTTGAGCATCAAGCTGTAAACCAGAAGGTCAGGGTTTGATTCCCCATCAGGGCACATGCCCAGGTTGCGTGCTCAATCCCCGGTGGGGGGCGTGCTGGAGGCAGCCAATCCATGATTCTCTCTTACGATTGATGTTTCTATCTCTCCCTCTCCCTTCTTCTCTGAAATAAATAAATAAACACACACACACACACACACACACACACACACACACACATACTAGAGGCCCAGTGCATGAAATTTGTGCACGGGGGAGGAGGGGTTTGAGGGGGTGTCCCTCAGCCCAGCCTGCACCCTCTCAAATCTGGGATTCCTCTCACAATCCAGGACTGCTGGCTCCCAACTGCTTGCCTGCCTGCCTTCCTGATTGCCCCTAACCGCTTCTGCCTGCCAGCCTGATCACCCCCTAACCACTCCCCTGCCAGCCTTATTGATGCCTAACTGCTCCCCTGCCAGCCTGTTTGCCCCTAACTGCCCTCCCCTGCAGGCCTGGTCACCCCTAATTGCCCTCCCCTGCAGGCCTGGTCACCCCTAACTGCCCTCCCCTGCAGGCCTGGTCCCCCCCAACTGCTCTCCCCTACAGTCCTGGGTCTCCCCCAACTGCCCTTCCCTGCAGGCCCGGTTGCCCCCAATTTCCCTCCTCTGCCAGCCTGGTCACCCCTTACTGCCTTCCCCTGCAGGCTTGATCGCCCCCAACTGCCCTCCCTTGCAGGCCTGGTCCCTCCCAACTGTCCTCCCCTGCTGGCCATCTTGTGGTGGCCAACTTGTGTCCACATGGGGGCAGCCATCTTGTGTATTGGAGTGGTGGTCAATTTGCATATTACTCTTTTATTATATAGGATAGAGGCATGGTGCACAGGTGGGGGCCAGCTGGTTTGCCCTGAAGGATGTCCGAGATCAGGGTGGGGGTTCCCTTGGTGCGTGGGGCGGCCTGGGTGAGGGTTCCTGTGGTGGTTTGCAGGCCGGCCATGCTCCCCAGAGACCCAAGTGGAGGCCCTGGTATCTGGGATTTATTTATCTTCTATAATTGAAACTTTGTAGTGGAGGTCAAGGCAGGCCAGGGCTGCAGGAGCTTGGCTTCCTCCATTGCTGGGGGCAACCCAAGCCTCCTGCTCTCTCCAGCTCCGCGGCTGCCCCAATTTTTGTTGGGATTTATTTATCTTCTATAATTGAAACTTTCTAGCCTTGAGTGGAGGCCTGGGCCCGACAGGGTGTGAGGAAAGCTTGGCTTCCTCCATTGCCGGGAAAACGCAAGCCTACTGCTCTCTCGGTGGCCGCAGCCGTCTTGGTTGGGTTAATTTGCATACTCGCTCCTGATTGGCTTGTGGGCATGGCTTGTGGGTGTAGCGGAGTGATGGCTAATTTGCATATTATTCTTTTGTTAGATAGTGATGGCTAATTTGCATATTATTCTTTTGTTAGATACACATACACACACTAGAGGCCCAGTGCACAGATTCGTGCACCGGTGGGGTCTCTCAGCCTGGCCTGCGCCCTCTCGCAATCTGGGGCCCCTTGGGGGATGTCAGAGAGCCAGTTTCAGCCTGATCCCCACAGTCCAGGCCAAGGGACCCTACTGGTGCACAAATCTGTGCACCTGGCCTCTAGTATGCATAAAATATCTTTGGTTAATCTCTTCCCGCCCTCCCCTCTTCCCCCTTCTTTCTGAGATTCATCAGTCCTGTTTCATGTTTCCATGCCTGTGGTTTCCACTCCTGCGTTGAGCATCTGTTCCCTGGTGGTCAGTGCGCATCATAGCTATCGGATGGTCGGATAGTCGCGTAGGCTTTTATATATGTACTAGAGGCCCAGTGCATGAAATTTGTGCATGGGGGGTGGGCAGGTCCCTCAGCCCTGCCTGCACCCTTCCCAATCCGGGACCCCTCAGGGGATGTCCGACTGCTGGTTTAGGCCCCATCTTGCAGGGGATCCCTCTTGTAATCTGGGACCGCTGGCTCCTAACTGCTTGCCTACCTGCCTCATCACCCCTAACTGCTCCCCTGCCAGCCTGATCACCCCTAACCGTCTCTACCTTGGCCCCTGTACCTGGGACCCAGGCTTCCCTCCCTCTGGCTGGCCGAAGGCCCCTGGGACCCGGGCTGGCTTTCCCCGGGACCGCGGGCAGCTTCGCCTGGGCCTGTCAGGAAGCAAGTCCATAAGACTTCTGGTCTAATTAGCCTATTACCCTTTTATTAGTATAGATGTGTGTGTGTGTGTGTGTGTGTGTGTGTGTGTGTGTGTGTGTGTGTGTGTTTAAATAAATAAAAACCTACACTGGGTGAGTGGAGGTGGGAAAGGGTAGTATAGGGAGGATAAATGATGATAGAAAAAAATAAAAGGGGGGTGGGGAAACCCATGCTGCTGAGATGGAGATGTATCATCAGTTTAGTGAATGATAATAAACCATGGCTTTATTTACTATATTGCCAGTCATGAAGATAGATGTCCCAAAAATATTAAGTTCATGAATTTAATGAAGTTCATATGCAGTAGATTTTTATGTTCACACTTATCCTTATCCACCACTGCTCCCAACATCACATCACCTAGGACTTCATACCCTGAAATAGAAGGGATCTGAACAGAGGCATAGAAAAGTGCACTCAGATGACAGTAGTTTGTCTATCAGAAGTATTCAGTAATAGCACAGTGCTGACTCCTGCCAGTTGGCCTCAACTTTCCTAATCTGCTGGCAATAGTCCAGGATTAAGTAAGTGTTCTGACTCCATTGCAGGTCTGACATATCTGTAAGGATTACCCATCAATTATGTGTAATAAGAGTTATTTCTTTTTTCATTTTGAGATTTTGTTATTGCACATTCAGGGAATACCTAGCCTCTTAGATTAACAGATTCTTCATATTATTTTGTTTAAATAAATAAAATAGAAAGGATATGTCCGATGTTTAAAGGCTCTGTAAGGAAACATCCAGCCCTTGTCAGTTTGGCTCAGTGGATAGAGTGTTGGCCTGCTTACTGAAGGGTCCCAGATTCAGGTTTGATTCTGGTCAAGGGCACATGCCTGGGTTGCAGGCTCAATCCCCGGCCCTGGTCAGGGCTCATGCAGGAGGCAGCCAATCGATGTGTCTCTCTCACATCAATGTCTCTCTGTCTCTCCCCCTCCCTTTCTCTCTCTAAAAAAGTCAATTGAAAAATATCCTCAGATGAGGATTAACAACAAAAAGGAATATCCATTACTAAACCACATGACATGATGGAATTATAAATTTGCCCCTTTTTTTCATTGTAACATTGATTACCAAAAGTGTTTTAATTTTATATTTAAAATTGTAAGCTATTATAAAATGATTTTTAATTTCTAGTGAACAGTCTTCAGATATTTCTATTCAGAAAACAAGCATCAAAATAGTGTTGTAGGAGTTTCCTTCATTGGTCAGTTTTATTCTTACTGCTTTCCCTACAAGTATTAGCATTTCTAAAATGTGCGAAGAGTTATAAAAACTTTCTGGAAACATCCATTTTGGTTGTTATTGGTAGTATTTTGAGATTTTTTGCCATTTCATCTTTTCTGATGAAGAGAAGCGGGGCAGGGGGAGCTTTGCTAAAGCCTGATGCTCTGGTAGTGGGTGTCAGCAGGCCACACTCGCCTGACCAGAAAGAATGTCTATTAAAACTGTTGCTAAGACTTTGTCTGTGGTTACCTTTGTGAATACTTTTTTCAGACCCTGGTATTCTTACTTAATATAGTTATACACGAGGCCCGGTGCACAAATTCATGCACAGGTGGGGTCCAGCCAGCCCGCCTTCATGGGACCCCATCGGGCCCGGCCAGCAGTGGGGAGGGGCCACAGGTGGTTGGCTGGCTGGCCCCACTTCCAGTTGGGGTGTTGGGAGCCGATCGGGGCCCGAATCAGGCTGGTTGGCTGCTGCAGTGCATGTCATAGCCACCGGTCATTCTGGTTGTTCCGCTGTTCCAGTCGCTGGGCCTTTATATAGAGAGATTTAGGCCTTCCTCAGACCACAGTAAATTGAAATAGTAAAATGCCTACCAGTACAAATTCTGAACTTATTTTGCCTAGCCCTCTCATTTAAAGACTTTTAAAAGTTTTCAATATGACATAATTTTTTCCATCTCTCTGTTGCCTCTGATGGTTCCCAAGAATTATATGGTTATTTCTGGGAAATTAAATGAACATTGACCTTGAACTATTATAGGATCCCGCATGACTTTACAATTTAAGTCAAATATTCTCTGAGTCATACCAACCTAGGCAACTATGATATGCAAATCCAAAAAGGAAGAAAAGAGACATTGCCTAAATCTTTTGTCAACACTTTATGTAACGCGTTGGTCCCTCAATTAAGAGAAAGTAAAAATTAATCCAAAGGTTAGATGCAAGTCAGCGTTGCACATGATATAGAAGCTTAGTATAGTTCTTGATTTTGGTAGCCTCCTTCTGTTGTCAAAATCAACTGGTGCATATGCCATGTTTCCCTTCTACCCCAAAACTGTACGAGGCCTTTCCTTTTATAGGAGTTGTGCAAGGAGCAAGCCTTCATGAAAAGGAAACTGGTGGGCATGAGGCTTACCAATGAAAAAGGACTTATCAAGTTCTGTTCTAACGAATTTTAAGGAGATAACCTTCTTAGAACTTTGCAGAAGTACCATTATATCAATTAACATTATAGAAGCATTTGATAGAATTTAATATGTAATTGGGGTGTTTAAAAGAAGCAGCTTGTATGTCAATAGATACTCTTGATGTTGTTATAGGACAGATTCTGAAATATATGAAGATGCAGTAGAGCTTCAGCAGTTTTTCATTAAAATTCGTGATGAACTCTGCAAAAATGGAGAGATTCTTCTTTCACCAGCACTCAGCTATACTACAAAGCATTTGCATAATGATGTGGAGAAAGAGAAAAAGGAAAAATTACCAAAAGAAATAGAGGAAGATAAACTAAAACGAGAAGAAGAAAAAAGAGGTTAGTTTCTTTAATATCAAGAAATATACTATACTATTTTCTGGCTTGCCTTATAATTAGCTGTGGAGTAGAGTCCTGTTTGAATAAATGAAGACTCAAGGTGTTGACACTTTCAAAATAGACATGGTAAGATGGAAATGTTTTTTATCAATATCAATTTGGTCATCAGACTAGAAAAAGATTGGAAGTTACATGTGACACAGCTATTATCCTGATATTTCAGAAACATAGTCAATTAATTCACAAGTGTGGGAGATTAATACTATTTGTAGATAAAAACCTAAGGGGCCCAGCTAGGACTAGAAAGCACTCTCAGCTTTCTAGCCCCATTATTCAGCAATATGGGTCTTCTCATACAGACTCTAGGCCAGATAAGTAGAGGGTATTTTGACTGAACCTGATAACTAGAAGGAATTTTTAAAATTTTAATTGTACCAATCTAAAATATTACTTCGAGTCACTTGTCATAAGTTAGAAATATTTTGACAGTGGGAGCTTTTATTAGAAATGTGTTCATTGCTGATAAAGTTCAAGTCACATAGATACCTTGAATATATGACTTCCTAAGAGTTATACTAGTATTTAGCATCAAATCTGCTCTGTTTCCCCCCACCCAGGCAAAAAAAACAAACAAATTAAGTTGATTTAAACAAATTTTTATAAGCAATGGCATATGCAAAAAAGAAGAGAAAGGAACCTGGTTGGTGAGAATAATAATTTTACCAGCACAGGGCTAGCTGCAAAATCCAGCAGTTTTGCTGTCAGAGGGGATGAACTCATTTAGGATGGCAATTGAGGGGGTGAGGAGGGTCTCTGTCTTTGCCAGCAAAAAGTGATTGATGCAAAAATGAATGGGGTAAATATACGGCTTTACTAGTCCAAAATGACAAAGGGGTTGAGGAATATTAGCTGTAGAAGGGGTGAAATAAGTTCTCCACACAGGCTTAGATGATTGGAAAACTATGCATGTGCAAGGGAAATATGAGAAGTGGATGTAAATCAAAATGCAAGTGATACTTGAAAGTTGGCTACAATTTTGAATGTAGTCCCCAAGCCACACTTTCATAAAGACATAAGACATATCAGACTGAATACAGATAAATCATTAGAGGTTGAATCCTTACAGGTTTGAGTACTTGAGTACAATCACCACCTAAATCATTCGTTGGTTGTTAGCTGTACAGACTTAGGAGCAGCCCTTCTTGTCATGTGTCTTTTTTTTTTTTTAATTTCTTTATTGATTAAGGTGTCACATATTTGTCCTCATCCCCCCATTCCCATCCCACACCCCTCCCCACGGATGCCCCCACCCCCTTGTTGTCCTTAACCATTGGTTAGGCTCGTATGCATGCACACAAGTCCTTTGGTTGGTCTCTTCCCCCCTTCCCCTACCCTCCCTCTGAGGCCCGACAGTCCGGTCGATGCCTCCTTGTTTCTGGGTCTGTTCTTGTTCATCAGTCTATGTTGTTCATCATTGGAGTCTCAGAGGAGAGGAGAGAAAGAAGGGGGGAGAAAAGTATTTGAATACATAATGGCTGAAAATGTCTCAAATTTGATATAAACATTAACCTACAGTTCCAAGAATACCAAGTAAGAGCACACAAAGAGAACCACATCTAGATATATCATAATCAAACTGCTGAAAGAAAAAATCTTGAAAGGAGCAAAACAAATCATCGTGTTAAAAATAAATAAATAATATGGTAATGGCTCATAAGCGATAGTAGAGGCCAGAAAGCAGTGGAATGATATTCAGAGTGCTGAAAGGGAAAAAATTGAACCAAGAATTTTATATCCAGCAAAACTATCCTTCAGAAATGAAGCTGGAATAAGACATTCCCAGATAAACAAAAACTGAGAGTATCCACTGCTGGCAGATCTTCCCTATCAGAAATAATAAAGGAAGAGCTTTGGGCCAAAAGAAAATGATACCAGGTGATAACTAGAATTCATAAGAAGTACTGAGGAGTATTGTAAATGCTAAATATGTGGGTAAATGTAAAAGACTGTGTTTGCATTTTTTCCCCACTTATTTTATTTTTTAAAATATTAGGTTATTTAAAGAGATTATTGTAATACTATTGTTATAACATTTATAGAATTACAGCAGATCCTCAAATACAAATTTTGTCCAATATTTCATTATAATATTGATGAGATGAAGTAAAACCTTAACTCTTGTTTATATCAATTAGCCTATAGTAAAAATTTGTTATGCATCATTTTGTTGTTGTTGTTAATCCTCACCTGAGAATATTTTTCCATTGATTTTTAGGGAGAGTGGAAGAGAGAGGGAAAGACAGAGAGAAACATTGATGTGAGGGAAACACATCGATTGGTTGCCTCCTGCATGAGCCCCGACCAGGGCCCGGGCCAGGGAGGAGCCTACAACCAAGGTACGTGCACTTGACCGGAATCGAACCCTGGACCCTTTTGTCCACAGGCTGATGCTCTATCCACTGAGCCAGACAGCTAGGGCTGTTATGCATCATTTTGCTTAAAGTTGATTATCAACTGCTAAGTGAGGACTTAATGTTTATGACAGTAACAGCACAAAAAAACAGAGCTATATTGGAGCAAAGTTGCATAATTTAATGAAATTAAGCCAGTATTAACCTGAAGTAGATGGTGGTAAATTAAAGATGCATATTGTAATGCCACTTGAAAAAAATTAGCAAAAAAAGTTAACACAGGAATTAAAATGAGACTCCAAAAATGTTTGCTTAATATAAATGAAAGCAGTAAAGGAGAAAAAAAGGAACAATAAGACATATTAAAACAAATAGCAAAATGGCAGGCATGAATTCAGTCATATTAATAATTACCTTACATATTGTGAATAGGCTAACCATGCCAATCATAATGCATTGATTATCAGACAATTTAAAAAGTAAGATTCAACTATATACTGTCTATAAGAAAATCATTTTAGCCCAGCCAGTGTGGCTCAGAGGTTGCATGTCAACCTGTGAACCAGAAGGTCCCTGTTGGATTCCCAGTCAGGGCACATGCCCAGGTTGCAGGCTTGTTCCCCAGTAGGGGATGTGCAGGAGGCAGCCCATCAATGATTCTTTCTCATCATTGATGTTTCTATCTATCTCTCCCTCTCCCTTCCTCTCTGAAAGCAATAAAAATATTTTTTTACAAACAATAATTTTAGATTTAAAGCCATAAATAGGTTGAAAGGAAAAGGAGGGGGGAAATATACCATGAAAATAGTAACCATAGTGAATTGGAGTGGCTATATTAATATCAGACAAATAGAATTTAAGAGGGAAAATATTACTAGAGATTAAGAGGAATATTTCCTAATGTTAAAAGGATCAAGACATTTGAAATATATAATATTCATAAATGTATATACACTTAACAGTGGATCCTAAAAAGGTGTGATGGAAAAGTGACATACTTGAAAAGAGAAATAATTCAACAATTATAATTCAGTACTCCTTTATCAGCAACTAATAGACCAACTAGACCAAAAATCAGCAAAAATATAGAATATTGAATAACAATGTTATAGACTGAATGTTTGTGTTCACCCCCAACCCCCCACAAAAAATTCATGTTATATAGCCTAATCGCCAATGTTACATTATTTGGAGATGTGAGAGGTAACTAGGTTTGCATGTAGTCATCATGCTGGGATTAGTGCTAGTATAAGGGGATAAAGAGGAAGAGACAGCTGTCTATGAACCAGAAAGTGAATTCTCACCAGATACCAAATCTGCTGGCACCTTGATTTTAGACTTCTTTGCCTCCAGATCTGTGAGAAATGAATGTTTGTTGTTTCAATCACTCAGTATATGGTGGATTTTTTTATAGCAGTTTGAGCTAAGACAAGGACTATTAACCAACTAGACCTAACATGTGTAAAACACTATACCCAATGACTGCAGTATACACATTCTTGTCGAGCAGCATAGACCATTATTTAGGATAGACCATATACTAGGTCATAGAAACAAAGTTTCAGAAAATATAAAAAGATTGAAATCACAAGTTTGTTCTCTGGAAACAGTGGGATTAGATTAGAAATCAGTAACAGGAAAAAATCTGGAAAGTCCCCAAATATTTGGAAATTAGGCAGTACCTTTCTAAGCCATGGATCAAAGAGCTATCACAAGGACAATTTTAAAAATCTTGAACTGAATGAAAATGAAAACACTAAAATGTATGGGTTATACCTAAAGCAGTTCTTAGTAGAAAGTTTATAGCTTTTAAGTATATATATTAGAAAGCAATAAAAATATAAAATCTCTATTTCCACCTCAAGAAGTTAGAAAACAAAGAGCAAATCAAACATGAAGTAGAGAAAAGAATAAAGATCAAAATGGAAATCAGTGAAAGAGGAAACAGAAAATGCCAATGCTATAAGGGGTATGAAGTTTGGGACCACCATGTTATTTCTATTGACAAAATTTATATAGAATTTTTTTATTTAGTTGGCACTTTTCCTGGCAATGCAAAATTAACCCCCTGCTGACCAGTCCTGAGTATATTTGTGTTTCTGTGTCTGAACATTGCTGACCTGTCACAAGTTAACCTGTGTCTTTTTCTCAACTTGTCAGTCAGTATTTCCAGAGACATGAGGAGCAATACCTCTAATTCTTTCCATCCTTTTATTATGGCAAAAGTTTTTAAAAAAAGATATGTCGAGGCAGAGAAGAACGTTTGAGTGATTTATATGCAAACACTTTGTTTAATTGGCCAAGTGACTTTGGAAGTCAGTTGGAAGATAGTACTTTGTGGGAAGATAGTAATGAGTCTGACATTTTTTTCGATTTCATTATTTCTCAAACCAATTTATACCATCATCAAATGGGAAAATAGACACCACAAAGGCAAAAGAGAAATGTGATGGTTAGTATCCAAAAGTGAAAGTGATTCTAAAGAATAATGGACAGGAAAAGACATTTTACCAGCCTTGGAGGATTATACAAATACGGTATTTCAAGTGTAACTGTTTAATTTGAAGACTCACAAAGTATAAGTGATGTAACCAGTTTATTTTTTTATAAGATTTTTTTCGATTTCATAATTTCTCAAACCAATTTATACCATCACCAAATGGGAAAATACCACAAAACCTCTGCTAAAACTTCACCATGGAACGACATTACAAATATGGACATAAAGATGTTTCTTGGTTTAATTATATTGATGGGACTAACGAAGAAGCTAGAATGAAAAGATTACTGTTCAACCGATTCTTTACTTGAATCACCATATTTCCAAAATGATGACTGGAAAGAGGTTTGAGCAAGTACTTACATTCTTCCATCTAAACAATAATTCACAAACAACATGTAACACAGACCATCTTTACATAGTCAGACCTCTTTTTGATCACTTTATTTTGAAATTTAAGTCTTTACATACCCTGCCAGCATTTAGACCTTCAGCGAGATGACAGGCTACTGCATCCATAAATTATATGATGTGTGAATTACCCTTAACATATCAAAACAGCAGTTACCACTCGATGAAGCAATGATTCCATGGAGAGGACGCATCAGATTCAAGACCTACAATCCAGCAAAAATAATAATTTATGGAATTTTAGTAAGGATACTTTATGAAAGTGAGAGTGGCTATTTTTGCAACTTTGAAATCCTAATATATAAAAACCTTGGGTCCGTCAGGACCGGAGGCTTGACCAACCAGAAGTCAGTCCTGCAGTCAGTGTTGGGTTGCCGTGGCAACCTAGCACTGACTGCCTGCTGCTGCAGGCACAGTGACCCAGCACTGACTGCTGAGGGGGCTGTAAATCAGGCCCGGAGAGAGGCCTGAAGAGAAGCAGGGTCTGATCTGTAGCCTGTTTGGCAGCTGTTGATCAGCACTTGCCTCTCTCTTTCTCTCCTGGCCGGGCCAGCAGCTGCGCCTCCATTTCTCTCCAGGCCTCCACCGGGGCTACTGATCAGCCCTGCCTTTCTTTTTCTTTTTTCTTTTTTCTTTTTTTAAATATATTTTATTGATTTTTTTTACAGAGAGGAGGGAGAGGGATAGAGAGTTAGAAACATCAGTCAGCTGCCTCTTGCACACCCCCCACTGGGGATGTGCCCGCAACCAAGGTACATGCCCTTGACCAGAATCGAACCTGGGACCCTGCAGTCCACAGGCCGATTCTCTATCCACTGAGCTAAACCAGTTAGGGCAGCCCTGCCTTTCTGATCAGGCCCCATTGATAGGCCCAGAGATGCTGATTGGCATAGAAACCGACCAATCAGAACCAGATCTGGGTGAAGTGTGAGGAGTCAGTGGCTGCCTAGGAGGCGGAGCTTTTGACCAGCAGAGGAGGGCAGTTGGGGGCGAGGTCAGGCCTGCGGGGGAGGGCAGTGGGGGCGAGATCAGGCTTGCAGAGGAGGGCAGTTAAGGGTGATCAGGCAGGCAGAGGCATTTAGGGGCAATCAGGCTGGCAGGGAATGGCCGTTGGTGGCAAGATCAGGCCGGCGGGGGAGGCCCATTGGGGGCGAGATCAGGCCAGCAGGGGAGGGCAGTTAGGGGTGATCAGGCAGGCAGGCAGAGGGAGTTAGGGGCGATCAGGCAGGCTGGCAGAATGTTTAGGGGCAATCAGGTAGGCAGAGGCAGTTAGGGGTAATCAGGCAGGCAGGAAGGTAGCTTAGCCATTAGGAGCCAGTGGTCCCAGATTGCGAGAGGGATGTCCGACTGCTGGTTTAGTGGGATCGGGCCTAAACCGATTGGAGAGGGTGCAGGCTGGGCTGAGTGAACCCCCTTCCCCTCCGTGCACAAATTTCGTGCACCGGGCCAGTAGTATATACACTGCGTGGCCAGGTTATTATGATCTCTGAACGCATAATAATCTGGCCACTCAATGTATATCCTATATAATAAAAGGCTAATATGCAAATTGTCCCCTTGACCAGGAGTTCAACCAGAAGGCAGGCCGGCCAACCACCCATGTCCCCTCCCTCTGGCCAGGTTGGCCAGACCCCACCCATGCATGAATTCATGCACCGGGCCTCTAAAACACACACACACACACACACACACACACACACACACACACACACACACACTGAGTGGCCAGATTATTATGCATTCAGAGATCATCATAATCTGGCCACTCAGTGTACAAAAAGTTACAACAGATTCTATTATCTTATCTTACAACCTCTTCTTGGTTCTTGGCATCATATTTACCAAGATAATTACTACATCAAGAGTATCTACAGCCAAACTATTATTGAAGAACAAAACACTGGTCTGTGGAATAATAAGGGAGAACCATGGGTTCCCAAAACTACTAAAAGAAAAGTAACCATCTTGCTTGAAATAACTGGTCAGCAAAATGTTAATGATAGCTGCTCCTTAAATTATTCTAGTGCAGTTTACAGAGTGTAGCCTCTAGGCAAGCATCAACAGCATCATCTTGAGAACTTGTTAGAAATGCAGATTCTCTGGTTCCACTTCAGATCTGCCAATTCAGGAACTGAGGGCAGCACCCAGCAGTCTATCTTTTAACAAGTCCTGTAGGTGGTTCTGATGCAAACCTAAGTCTGGGAACCACTGCTGTAAGGCCTTGGATTTAAAGAGCAGAGGAGCAAGAATTTATGGCACCTGTCTTCCTTGGTGGATTAACAATGACACATGAAGCCATTATTTGATGGTACATTCTAGAGAACGGGTAGTACTAACATTTTAAAGTCTACTGGTCTTTGCCCTTAATTGATCCTTAGCTACCAGGAGCTATTTCCAGTTTCTTAATAATCTATGAAGACCTATGGTAGAAAAACAGAGCCACATAAAGACCAAGACCATAGAAGATTTTTGTGCCTTTCCCAGCACTGTACCTATTTCATGACTAGAGGAAAGGGAGCCCTCCTACTTAAACATCCCTATTAATAACTCTCTTTTTTGCACTAACTCAGAGACTATAATTCTCAGCAATGTGACTGGAAGTAGGTAAGGAATGTTGCTTTGCCATAGAATGTGAAGTCAGTACTAGAAGGACTGAGTAGGAAAAGCTATAGAAGCAGTGTGCTCTGAGGGTTATTGTAACTAGTTATTTTTAGCTAGAGAAATAACTGTGGTCTGCTTCACATTGTCCTATGTCAGTTTACTTTATGAATATTAAAGAACAGCAAAACAGTAGAAAGTAGGATAGTGGTTGTATCAGTTTGCCCTCTCTGTCTTTAAGCCATGGAGGAAGTTTCTTAATCAGTGACAATATAGATCTCACATACCCTGATATTATATTAACTTTTTGCACTCGGATGTCGAGTGTGACTCGACACGGTTAGCATCGGTAGCAGCTCGTATGTCGAATTGTATTGAATGTATCAATAATTTGAAATATAAAAAAAATCCAAATAAATAAGTTTGTATGAAAAGAAACTCCAGTTTTTTATCCTACTGCCACGCTTTGTAAAATCTGGGGCATTTAAAAAATTAAATCCTGAGTAGAATAAAGGAATTGAGAAAAAAAGCAAGCAAGTGCAAAGGGTTAAATACCAATACTAACCACTCATACAAGGATAAATACAAAAAGATAAAGCAGCAAAAGAGGACTTTCACTTAAACATGGCAAACTGTAAACCAGTGCTTATTGCAGCTTCTTCCCAAAACACCTCTAAAATGATGGAAAGGGTAAACACAGAAGCATTTCCTGCCCACAAAAAATGTAAAAAAAAAAAAAAAAAAGTGGAAGAGGAGATAATGGCAATTAAAATTTGAAAGCTAGAAAATGAATTAGTTGCCAACATTAGCTTCAACGATAGCATTGGATGAAGACCTTAAGAAGGCTATTTTTTGTCTAGAAATGCATAGGGATTAGAATACCAGGTATTCCTGAAAATACAGGTGCACGTGTGCTTAAAACAGAAAAGTCTAAATTTAAAGTTACTGAACTGCCAGATTGTCTCCCAAGCCCTTCCTGTGACTGTTCATCCTAAAGAGTCTAGACTCAGGGACAACCAGGATGACTTAAGGGTGCGGTTATAGTTCTGAAGAGAGAGATTGTAAGACCCCTGGCCCTCTTTAATAACTTAACTCCTAGGCTTATAGTTCTGAGAACAGGAGATTTTTTTTTTCTCTTAAGAAATGGACCAGACAATGGGGAAAAGCTAAAGATAAAAACGTCTGGAGGTCCCAAATAAAATCCAGCAGTCAACCAGCCCTATATGTGTATAGAAAGCTTATAATCAGCTTTTTTAGCATTTTCCCTTAAAATAGGAACAGGTACTATTTAAATAGGACCAAATATTTAAGGAAAAATCTCTCAAATGTAAAATAGAGAACAAAACAAAACAAAAAATGAACTTGGAGGAAACAAGGGGAAATGGAAGGAGAAAATTTAAGAAAAAGACAAAAACCTATAACATTTAGACCTTCAGCGAGATGACAGGCTACTGCATCCATAAACAAATTATATTATGTGTGAATTACCCTTAATAATAAAAGCCTGATGTGCTAAGTGTGTGCTCAACTGGTCGGCCGTTCAACCAATCAAAGCATAATATGCTAATGATATGCTAACACCACTCAACTGCTTGCTGTGAGCGCTGACCATCAGGAAGCAGACAGTTGACCAGTTGACCAGTCGCTATGACGTGCACTGACCACCAGGGGGCAGACACTCTGACCGTTAGGTTAGCTTGTTGCTGGGTCCGACTGATCAGGACTGAGCAAGATGGGCCGGATACGCTCTGGAGCCTTCATGTGGTCCCTCCCCCGCTGATCAGCCTCCCATGTCCCTCCCCGGCCCCTGGTCGTGTACCAGTGGGGTCCCTTGGCCTGGCCTGCGCCCTTTCACAATCCAGGACCCCTCGAGGGATGTCAGAGAGCTGGTTTCGGCCTGATCGCGCAGGCTAGGCCGAGGGACCTCACTGGTGCATGAATTCGTGCACTGGGCCTCTAGTATCTCAATAAAACTGTTGAAAAAAATGATAGAGAGGGATAGGGGTATAATATTGATGTTTAATGGTACAATCTTGGAATAAGTAGTAAGTAAATGAGCCGTGGAACAGTATGATTAATATAACAGTATTGTACTATAATTATGTAATGTGATAAATATCACTACAGTGGCAACAATATATAAAAGTAACAAAGTAGAGAACCAAGATGGTCATGGCATAAGTAATCACCTATACTTGCTGCCTCTCACTACCACATCAAAACCACAACTAAACAGCAGAACATCTACCACCCAGAACCGCGGGAAAGCTGGCTGAATACAAGTTCCACAACTAGAGAGGTGAAGAAAGCGCATTGAGACTGGTAAGAGGTGCGGAGTCGTGGAAAGTGCTGGCACCTGGATGTGCTGCTCTTTAACCGGGAGGGAGATACAAGCTCCCACTTGCTCTGAACTCCAGTTCTGGGCAAGACTCTGGGGGACCCAGGCACATACGGGGAGATGCTGGACTGTCTGACATCAGGACAGGAAGGCGAGGGCGGCTATCTCTTAGAGGTGCTCGCGGCGATCATTGTTCCTGCACGGGGGCGTAGGACGCGGAGAACCAGGGTCCTCTCCGGTTCAGGGCTGACTGGCAGCCATTGCTGTTTGCTCCGCCCTGGTGATTCCCAGAGACCCCGCCCCACCCAATTTACAACCCCACCCAAGCTGTGCGCAGCAGCTTTTACATATGATTGGCCTGTCCTTTCGCCTAAAACCTGTCAAACTGCAGCTGGGTCAGAGAGCCCCAGAGCTTCCAAGAGAAGGCCCTAGGCCCGGCAGCAGTAGCGGCCTTGCTTCACAGCTGGGCCTCGTCTGGGGACTTCCAAACCCCATACAAAGAGGAGGAATCTGCAGATTTCTCTGTAGCTCCTGCCGAGTGGCCCCAGACAGTGGCTGACCTTGCACCTCATTGGGGATCCAAGAGCCAGTGTACCCAGTGGTCAGAGTGAGACCATACCGGATTACAACTTTTCACATCCATAAGAGACACACTCAGGGGGCAGACTCAGTGAGCACCAAAGCCCTACTGAAGCAAGTCCTGCCCCATAAGGGTGTCTCCTGCACAACATCTTCCAGTGTAGACACAGTTGGTCATCAGAGCCAATTGGCCTGGAGGTCAATTCCTCCCAGTGATACCAACAGCAATCAAGGATTAACTACAACAAGACTGTGCACACAGCCCACAAAGGGGTGCACCAAGAGCGTCCACCTCAGGTGACTGGGGAGGCTGAGCCACTGGGCGCTATAGGACACCAACCACACAAGGCCACTCTATCAACTCGAGGAGACTTAGCAGCTACCCAGTACATAGGAACAGACACAGGGAAAAGCCAAAATGTGGGGACAAAGAAACAAGTCACAAATGAAAGAAATGGATGAAAGCAAAACCTCCAAGAAATTTAGTGAGTCCCTCAAGGATATGAAAAAGAACCAATCAGAAATTAAGCATACACTGACTGAAATAAAGAATAATATACACAGATTCAACAGCAGACTAGAGGATCCCAAGAATCAAGTCAAAGATTTGAAATATGAATAAGCAAAAAAACACTCAACTGAAAAAGAAAAAAAAGAATCCAAAAATATGAAGATAGTGTAAGGAGCCTCTAGGACAACTTCAAGCATACCAACATCCAAATTATGGGGGTGCCAGAAGAAGAGAGAGAGCAAGATATTGAAAAACTGTTTGAAGAAATAATGACAGAAAACTTCCCCTACCTGGTGAAAGAAATAGACTTAAAAGTCCAGGAAGCGCAGAGGACCCCAAACAAGAGGAATCCAAAGAATACCACACCACAACACATCGTAATTAAAATGCCAAGGGCAAAAGGCAAAGAGAGAATCTTAAAGGCAGCAAGAGAAAAACAGTTACCTACAAGGGAGTATCCATATGACTGTCAGCTGATTTCTCAACAGAAATTATGCAGGCCAGAAGGGCATGGCAAGAAATATTCAAAGTGATGAATAGCAAGAACCTACAACCAAGATTACTCTACCCAGCAAAGCTATCATTTAGAATTGAAGGTCAGATAAAGAGCTTCACAGACAAGATAAAGCTAAAGGAGTTCACTACCACCAAACCAGTATCATGTGAAATGCTGAAGGGTATTCTCTAAGAAGGGGAAGAAAAAGGTAAAGATAAAAATTATGAACAACAAATACATATTTATCAAGTGAATCTAAAAATCAAGTGAATAAAAAATCTGATGAACAGAATAAACTGATGAATTTAATAAAATCAGGGGCATAGAAAGGGAGTGGACTGACAATTCTCGGTGGGAAGGGGGTGTGAGAGTGCGGGAAGAGATTGGACAAAAATCTTACACCTATGGACAAGGACAGTGTTGTGGGGGTAAGGGTATTGAGTGGGGTAGGAACCAGGTGAAGGGGAGCTATGGGGGAAAAAAAGAGGAACAACTGTAATCTGAACAATAAAGATTTTTTTTAATATATTTTATTGATTTTTTTTTTTATAGAGAGGAAGGGAGAGGGATAGAGAGTTAGAAACATCAATGAGAGAGAAACATCGATCAGCTGCCTCCTGCACACCTCCTACTGGGGATGTGCCCACAACCAAGGTACATGCCCTTGACCGGAGTCGAACTTGGGACATTTCAGTCTGCAGGCTGACGCTCTATCCACTGAGCCAAACCGGTTATGGCAATAAAGATTTATTTTAAAAAATAAAAGTAACAAAGTAACACATTGTACACCTTAAATTTATATATTTTATGTCAAATGTATTCAATTTAAATTTTTTTTAGTGGTAGCAAAAAGGAAACATTTAGATAAGGATTAAAACAGTGGTTCTCAAACTTTCTAATGCCGCGACCCTTTAATACAGTTCCTCATGTTGTGGTGACCCTCAACCATAAATTTATTTTCGTTGCTACTTCATAACTGTAATTTTGCTACTGTTATGAATCGTAATGTAAATATCTGTGTTTTCCGATGGTCTTAGGCGACCCTGCTAGCGGTTCTCAACCTGTCTCGACCCACAGGTTGAGAACTGCTGCTGTAGAGCCTAGACCATCGGAAAACACAGATACTTACATTACATTTGCTACTGTTATGAATCGTAATGTAAATATCTATGTTTTCCGATGGTCTTAGGCGACCCTGCTCGCGACCCACAGGTTGAGAATCACTGCTGTAGAGCCTAGACCATCGGAAAACAGATATTTACATTACGATTCATAACAGTAGCAAAATTACAGTTATGAAGTAGCAACGAAAATAATTTTATGGTTGGGGGTCACCACAACATGAGGAACTGTATTAAAGGGTCACGGCATTAGGAAGGTTGAGAACCACTGGATTAGAAGATAAAGTTGAAATTTCTTAAGGAATAGAACAACAACAAATGAAAATAAAGAAAAAGATAACTAAAAGATCAGCCCAAAAAGCCCAGAATCCAAATAACTGCAGGAGACAGGTCTGCTAAGTTTTCTGCTGCTGTACATATAACAAGGGTCCCCTTTCCTCCACTTTTCAATAACATTTTCTCTCATTTTCTTCTGAGCCTTCAACTGCCAAATTGTTGGTGTCCATTTCTCTACCAACAGTCTATTCAAGGCAACCTATGCTAAATTTTCTATCATGCTCATCAAAATTCTTTCCAGTTTCTGCTTACTACCCAATTCCAAAGTCATTTCCATATTTTTTAGATATTAATTACAGTAACATTCCTCTACCATGTATAAAAATCTCATCTAAACTTCAAAAGTCTCAAATCTCATTTAAATCCTCTAAATTAGGTGTATGGGTAAGGCTCTCAGTGTGATCCATCCTGGGACATAAATTGTGGACCTGTAAAAAACAACAACAAACAAGTCCTCTGCTCCTAACAATATAGTGATGGGACATTCATAGTCTTAAGAGAGACAGTCCCATTGAAAAGGGAGAAATGGAAGGGGAAAAAATGTTATCAATTCCAAGCAATTTTTAAATCCTGACTTCATTAGGTTTCAAGGCCTGAAAATAGTCCTCTGCGACTCAATACTCTGCCCTCTGAATCATCCTTTTTCATGAAAGGTAGCATGTGTTTACAGCTGAGTGTTTTATCAGCCTGTTTTCCTGTCTGTACAATTGGGGGTGTTTAATAGCCCTCTTTCACTTTGTACTCTTTCTGTTTCCTTTCAGCCCAGTTGACAGTGTTCCTGCTGGCATAAAATTCTCAAGAACCTTGTGAATATGCTGCATATGTTACAGGGATTTATCTGATTAATCAACTACTAGATAACATTTTCCACCAAAATTGGCAAAGCTTTAACAAAAGTATAAGGATCTAGTACACCAATGTTAGAGAGGGAGTGGATCAATTGACCACTTGTAGCCAAACAATGAGGGACTTATTGGTTCAGGCTTGTAGGGGTCAGTTTGGAATATGTGTTTAAAAAAATATTTAAAATGTGCCCTGGACAATTGCTCAGTGGTTAGAGCGTCAGCCCATGCACTGAAGGAATCTCAGGTTTGATTCCCAGTCAAGGGCACATATCTGGGTTGCAGGTTTGATCCCAGCCCCCATTGGGGTGCAGTCAATTGATGTGTCTCTTATATTGATATTTCTCTCTCTCGCCTTCCCCCTCCCTCTCCACTAACTCTAAAAATCAGTGGAGAAATATCCTTAGGTGAGGATTAAATAAATAAATATTTAAAGTGCTTTTTTCCAGCTGTTCCATTCATGTAAAATTATCCCAAGGAAGTAATTACAAATGTTGGCAGAGCTTTATTCTAAAAAAGCAAACAAACCAAAACAACAACAAAAACCCTATGGTATTTGCAAATGCTGGCTTGTACTAGAGTCATTAAAAAGTCTTATTTAACAACAAAAAAATTCTTGTTGAAAACCATTTAATCTCAGGGGAAATGTTCATGATATATTAAGTGTGCACGTATAGGGTTTATAGTGCTGTATTTATATATATAAAAGCCTAAGCGACCATTACAACCGATCGACTGGAACGACCAGTTGACCAGTCGCTATGATGTGCACTGACCACCAGGGGGCAGATGCTCAACACAGGAGCTGCCCCTGGTGGTCGGTGCACTCACATGGCCAACCTCCCGTGGTCCCTCCCCCTAGCCAGCTGGCCCCGATTGCCCTGATCAGAACCTCCCATTGCCCCTTCTCCCCAGCCAGCCAACCTCCTATGGCCCTGATTGGGACTGGGCGAGACACCCTGATCAACCCCGATTGCCAGCCAGGCCGAGGGACCCCAGCCATGCCCAAATTCATGCACCGGGCCTCTAGTCCTACCTAATAATAGACAAATATGCAAATTGACCATACCTCCAACATACCCACAAGCCACGCCCACCATCCAATCAGAGCGAGTATGCAAATTAACCAAACCAAGATGGCTACAGCCACAGAGAGCAAGGTTTCCTAGGTAACAGAGGAAGCCAAGCTTTCCGCCTGCCCTTGCCAGGCCTAAGCCTCCACTCAAGCTACAAAGTTTCAATTATAGAAGGTAAACAGAAATGGCGGCAGAATGGAGCTTGAGAGAGCAGGCCAGGGTTGCCCCCGGCAACAGGAGAAGCAAAGCTTTCCGCACACCCTGGCCGGGCCCACCCGCTTAAGGCAACAAAGTTTCAATTATAACCCCAACAGAAATGGCTGCCGGCCTCGGAGGGAGCCCCAGGCTTGGCTCCGTTCCAGGCTACAAAGTTTTAGTTGTAGAAGGAAAATAAATTCCAGATACCAGGGCCTCCGCTTGGGTTGCTAGGGGGCGTGGCAGGCCTGCAAACCACCACAGGCCCCTCACTCAGGCCGCCCCATGCCCCAAGGGAACCCTACCCTGATCAGGGACACCCTTCAGGGCAAAACAGCTGGCCCCCACCCCTGTACCAGGCCTCTATCCTTTCTAATAAAAGAGTAATATACAGATTGATCATCACTGCAACACACAATATAGCTGCCCCCATGTGGACACAGGATGGCCAGCAGGAGAGGGCAGTTGGGAGGCACCCGGCCTGCAAGGGAGGGCAGTTGAGAAGGACCAGACCTGCAAGGGAGGGCAGTTGAGAGGGACCAAGCCTGCAAGGGAGAGCAGTTGGAGGTGATCAACCCTGCAGGAGAGGGCAGTTAGGGGTTACCAGGCCGGCAGAGGAGGGAAGTTGGGGGCAAACAGGCTGGCAGCAGAGTGGTTAGTGGGTGATCAGGCTGGCAGGCAGAAGCGGTTAGGGGCAATCAGGAAGGCAGGCAGGCAAGCAGTTGGGAGCCAGCAGTCCTGGATTGTGAGAGAGATCCCAGATTGGAGAGGGTACAGGCTGGGCTGAGGGACAACCCCCCTCCGTGCACAAATTTCGTACACCGGGCCTCTAGTATTATATAATATACATATTTCATATTTCCTCAATTCTAAGATTCCATTATTCGTGCCATATCCATGTAATAATAACTGTTAGGGAAAATAATTTCAGAGGCATTAAGATGAAGACATTAGATCAGGCGTCCTCAAACTACGGCCCGCAGGCCACATACGGGTGTTTTTGCCGTTTTGTTTTTTTACTTCAAAATAAGGTATGTGCAGTGTGCATAGGAATTTGTTTATAGTTTTTTTTAAACTATAGTCGGCCCTCCAATGGTCTGAGGGACAGTGAACTGGCCCCCTGTTTAAAAAGTTTGAGGACCCCTGCATTAGATTATTTTTAAGATTACATGATTTGCAAATGACTTACTCTTTATATCTTTCTGTATCATCAAGAATAACTACAGTGCCTAGCTGGTTAGCTCAGTGGATAGAACGTTGGCCTATGGACTGAAAGGTCCCAGGTTCAATTCCAGCCAAAAGCACATGCCCATGTGGGCTTGATCCCCAGTAAGGAGCATGAAGGAAACAGCTGATCAATGATTCTCTCTCATTATTGATGTTTCTATCTGTCCCTCTCTGAAATCAATAAAAATATATATATATTAAAAATGACTATGTTGAGCATGTATTATTATAATTTTTATTTTCTAGATCCTTAATGTATTTATTTAAATTAATAATGGCAGTTAGTTATAATTCAAGGAGACAGTTTTGAGTAGAAGCTATTGGGAATATGGATGTTATACTATTTGTCTTGAATCTTACTTTTGAATGTCTAGAAAAGAATTAAATGTATTAATATGTGTTATTTGAATCCTACATGTAATTCCAACATTCCTTTAATGAGAGCCTCTTTTGCCTTTTTTACCTAAGAGGCTGAAAAGAGTGAAGATTCCTCGGGTGCTGCAGGCCTCTCAGGTTTACATCGCACATACAGCCAGGACTGCAGCTTTAAGAATAGCATGTACCATGTTGGAGATTATGTCTATGTGGAGCCCTCGGAAGCCAGCCTACAACCACATATAGTCTGTATTGAGAGACTGTGGGAAGATTCTGCTGGTAAGTTCATTTTAAATTGAAGGGCACATTTGTGAGATGGGACTGTTTTACTCCTTGGTCCTCAGGGGAGAAAACTATAATTTACCCATTTTATGTCTTCTAACAATACTTGTTCTACAATGTATAAAATATAATTAAGCACCCCCTATATGAAAAACATAGGATCTAGCACTATGGAGCAGTGGCACAGTTGAGTCAAAAGAAATGTAACTTTTTGAAATCTATTTGAGATTATTCATTCAACTGATATTTATTAAAAACACACCATGAGCCAAATTCTGTAGGATAACAGAGATTCAGAAGAACAAAAGGCTCATGTTTTACCCCTGGCATAACCACTCCAATAAAAATCCTATATAATAAGAGGTATTATGCAAATTGGCCATCACTCCAACACACAAGATGGCCACCACAAGATGGCCGGCAGGGGAGGGCAGTTAGGGGCAATCAGGCCAGCAGGGGAGGGCAGTTGGGAGGGACAAGGCCTGTAGGGGAGGGAAGTTGGGAGTGACCTGGTCTGCAGGGGAGGGCAGTTGGGAGGGACAAGGCCTGTAGGGGAGGGAAGTTGGGGGGACCTAGCCTGCAGGGGAGGACACTTAGGGGAGACCAGGCCTGCAGGGGAGGGCAGTTAGGAGTGACCAGGCCGGCAGGGGAGAGCAGTTGGGAGTGACCTGGCCTGCAGGGGAGGGCAGTTGGGGGGGACCAGGCCTGCAGAGGAGGGCAGTTGGGGGTGACCAAACCGGCAGGGGAGGGCACTTGGGGGCCATCGGGCTGGCTGGGGAGGGCAGTTAGGGGAGACCAGTCTGGCAAGGGAGGGAAGTTAGGGGCAACTGGGCCAGCAGGGGAGGGCAGTTGGGGGCGACCAGGCTGGCAAGGGAGAGCAGTTAAGGGTGACTGGGCCATCAAGGGAGGGCAGTTAGGGGTGACCAGGCCAGCAGGGGAGGGCAGTTAGGGTCAATCGGGCCAGCAGGGGAGCAGTTAGGCCTTGATCAGGCTGGCTGCTGAGTGGTTAGGAGCAGGCAGGCAGGCAGGCGAGCAGTTGGGAACAAGCAGTCCTGGATTGTGAGAGGGATGTCCCAGATTGGAAGAGGGTGCAGGCTGGGTGAGGGACACACCGCCAACCCCAACCCCTACCCCCGGTGCACGAATTTCATGTGCCTTAGCTTAGAATTTGATTTTAAATAGACTTCCTAGAACAATTGTCATTAAACTTGAGACATGGAGAATGAATAGGAGTTAGTGAAGCCAAAAGCAGGCAGAAATGTGATCCAGGCATTCCCATTCTTTCATCTGTTCATCATGTAAAATACTTTTATATTCCTGACCCTGAAAGTCTAGCAGAGTAGAGCAGATCTCATCACCTTCCTCATCCTATGTATTATGTATCTTTTAATATGAGAGAGAAAGTAGCATTTCTTAGCCTTATTACACTTCATTATTTGAAAGTATTATTTCTTCTAAGATAATAGTATTAAGGAATATGGTCTAAAAAACTGAATTGGTAGGTTCAGGCCATGGCAGAATGGATGGATTTGCTCATTTTGCAAAGAATATATGATTTCTGTTCATGGTAATTCTCTCTTTTTGTTTTTGAGGTGAAAAATGGTTGTATGGCTGTTGGTTTTATCGGCCAAATGAAACATTCCATCTGGCTACACGAAAATTCCTAGAAAAAGAAGTTTTTAAGAGTGACTATTACAATAAAGTTCCTGTTAGTAAAATTCTAGGAAAATGTGTGGTCATGTTTGTCAAGGTAAGAAACTTAGTTCCAAAAGTATAAATCATTCCATGGGAATAAAATTTATAAAAACACAAAATTGATACTTACAAAATTAGGAGCTCTTTTTAACCTGTTTGGGGAAAAAAATTTCTTTAAGTTGTATCTATATGGCTGTATATAAAGATTTAGAAAGAAATTAACCTGAACATGAAGGTGAAAGACTATTTGCTGCCTACACTATGTAGCTATATGCAATCAGCTTAAATTTTTTTTCTATTACTAGACTAACTTTTAAGGATAACATTTTCTGAAAGGTCATTATAACCTACTAGTGGGGTAATAAGATGTATTTTTTTTTTTATATCTATCTGATGGAGGCACAGGAATCCTGCCCATAGCTTTAAAGGACATTACAGCTGTCTGAAATATTAATATATTTTCCAAAGGGGCAATTTTTAGGCTAAATAAGCTACATATTATGTATTTAATAAAGTCATTCTGAAGCAAGGAAATACTACTAAATCTCAATTCATTTACCATTTGTTGTTAACTGTCAGAAAATCTAAACAGTTTAATAACTTTTGTTTGTTTAGTTGGTGTTTATTTTTGGTTCATTGGTTTTCAGAAAATTAATTAATTTTATTCTTATGTCCCCTAGGAATACTTTAAATTATGCCCAGAAACCTTTCGAGATGAGGATGTTTTTGTCTGTGAATCACGGTACTCTGCCAAAACCAAATCTTTTAAGAAAATTAAATTGTGGACCATGCCCATCAGTTCTGTTAGGTTTGTCCCTCGGGATGTGCCCTTGCCTGTGGTCCGAGTGGCCTCTGTATTTGCAAATGCAGATAAAGGGGATGATGAAAAGAATGCAGACAACTCAGAAGACAGTCGAACTGAAGACAATTTTAACTTGGAAAAGGTATGTAGATAATAGCCACACACAAAAAAATTTACATTTCAAAATAAATAATATAAAACCTTAATCAAGCCCTGGCCAATGTGGCTCAGTTGGTTGGAGTGTCATCCCAAACACTGAAATGTTGTGGGTTAAATTCCCAGTTAGGACATGTACAAGAGGCAACCAATCCATATTTCTCTCTCTAAAATCAGTTAACAACCCTGGCTGGTGTGGCTCAGTTGGTTGGAATGTCTTCCTATGCACCAGAAGGCCTTGAGTTCAATTCCTGGTCAGGAAACATACCTAGATTTTGGGTTTGATCCTTGATCTGGGTACGTATGGGAGGTAACCAATTGAAGTATCTCTCTCACATCAATGTTTCTCTCTCCTTCCTTCCCTCCTCCCCTCCTTCCCCTTTTCACCCTCTTTTTAAAATAATTAATAATTAATTAATTGATTGATTGATTAAAATAAACATCCTCTGGTGAGGATTAAAAAAACAAAGCGTGGCTTAATGGTTGAGAATCGGTCCATGAACCAGGAGGTCACGTTCAGTTCCCGGTCAGGCACATGCCTGGGTTGTAGTCTCTATCCCGAGTAGAGGCATGCAGGAGGCAGCCAATCAATGTTTCTCTCTCATTGATGTTTCTGTCTCTCTATTCCTCTCCCTTTCTCTCGCTAAAAGTCTATAAAAATATATTTTTTGCCCTAGCTGATTTGGCTCAATGGATAGAGTGTCAGCCCAAGGATTGAAGGGTCCCAGATTTGATTCTGGTCAAGATAACATACCTTAGTTTCAGGCTCAATCCCTGACCTCAGTCAGGCCACATGAGGGAGGTAACCAATTGATCTGTCTCTCTCACATCAATGTTTCTCTCTGTCTCTCCCCCTCCCTTCCACTCTCCTTAAAAATCAATGGAGCCCTAGCCTATTTGCCTCAGTGGATAAATTGTCAGCCTTCGGACCAAAGGGTCCTGGATTCGATTCTGGCCAAGGGCACGTGCCTCGGTTGCAGGCTCCTCCCCAGTCTGGGTCCTGGTCAGGGCACATGCAGGAGGCAACCAATCGATGTGTTTCTCACATCGGTATTTCTCTCTGTCTTTCCCTCTCTGTTCCACTCTCTCTGAAGTTCAATGGAAAAAGATCCTTGGTTGAGGATTTTTTTTTTTTAAATCAGCCCTAGCTGGTTTGGCTCAGTAGATAGAACGTCAACCTGTGGACTGAAGGGTCCCGGGTTTGATTCCAGTCAAGGGCACATGCCTGGGTTGTGGGCTCAATCCCTAGTAGGGGGTTTGCAGGAGGCAGCCAATCATTGATTCTCTCTCATCATTGATGTTTCTATCTCACTCTCCTTCCTTCCTCTCTGAAATCAATAAAAATATATATTTTTAAAAATCAGTGGAAGCCGAAACCGGTTTGGCTCAGTGGCTAGAGCGTCAGTCTGCGGACTCAACGTCCCAGGTTCGATTCCGGTCAAGGGCATGTACCTTGGTTGCGGGCACATCCCCAGTAGGGGGTGTGCAGGAGGCAGCTGATTGATGTTTCTCTCTCATCAATGTTTCTAATTCTCTATCCCTCTCTCTTCTTCTCTGTAAAAAATCAATAAAATATATTTTTTTTTTAAAGATCAGTGGAAAAATGTCCACATGGAGGATTAACAAAAATAAAATCAATGAAATATTTCTTAAACAAAAGCAATCAGAAAGAAAGAAACCTATAAAGACAGAAATTAATACTTAGACAATAGAATAGTAGAATTTACAAGTAAATTCAAGTGCTAATTCTCAGATAGGTCCTATGAGATAAACTACTAGCCATCCTAATAAAGAAAAAAGGGAATTCTAGATTTCCTTCAGACATTTAAAATGTGGAAGAAATTTAAAGGCTTTTGTACGTTATTGCTAATAAATTTGAAAGCCTGAATAAAATGAATAATTTTGTAGGATAATATAAATTTACTAGAGTAAAATCAACAAGAGATATAACACATAAATGGACAACAACATGAAGAAATTTTTTAAAATGTCAAAGAACTAACCCTGAAGAGTATTCAGATCAGATAATTCTATAGGTGGATTCTTTTAACCCTTTAAGCAACCTATAATTATAACTAGAGGCCCAGTGCACAAAATTCATACACGTGTAGGGTCCCTAGGCCTTGCCAGCCATTAAGGCTGATCAGATTCCCCGCCTCCCTGCCTCCTCTTTCCCTCCCTCATTGCCCCCGCTGCTACCACTGGTCGCCCACCATGTTCCGCACCGCCCCCTGGTGGTCAGTGCACGTCATAGCGAACGATCAAACTCCCGAGGGGACACTTTGCATATTAGCCTTTTATATAGATAGATAGATATAGATAGATAGATATAGATAGATAGATAGATATTTAAATTATTTCAGAGCATGGAAAACAAAGAAAACCTTGGTTTGTTTTACAAAGCCAGAAGAATCTTGATTCCAAAGCTTGACAAAATAAAAACAAAAACTACAGTTCAGACTTGCAAATATTTATGGGGAGAAAAAAAAAAAACTTGGGGAGAAAAGTATTTTTACAAGTGAAATCAAATTAGTTCTTTAAGAATAGGACCAACTAGCTGCTAGTATGGGTCAGTGGTCAAGTGTCGACCTATGAACCAGGAGGTCAAGTTCAATTCCTGATCAGGACACATGTCCAGGTTGCTCTCATCATTGATGTTTCTATCTCTTCCTCTCCCTACCTCTCTGAAATCAATTTTAGAAATTGACAAAATTATTCTAGCATTCTTATGAAAGAATAAATATGTGACAGTCACCAGAAATAGAAGAAAAAGAGAAAATAATCAAGAATACTTTGACAGCGTTTGAGATCCTGCTTCCCAATATGTCTTTTAAAAAAAATGCTTTGCACTGACAGATGTTACATTTTACAAAACTACATTTAAAAAATTGAGGTACTAGCTCAGGGCTAGTCAATGAAAGGAATATGCTTTTGAAAATTAAATCCAGAATATAAAGGTAGTATTTTAAGTCAGCAGAAGTGGATGGAATCAAATAATATTTAAAAAACAGGTAATCATTTGAAAAAGAAAAGGAAATAAACATCTGTACTCTTCCTCACTTCATATCCAAAATAAGTAAGATCTATATAATAAAAGCGTAAGCGACCATTACGGCGGAACGACCAGAACAACCGTTCACTATTATGTGCACTGAGCTCCAGGGGGCAGACACTCAATGCAGGAGCTGCCCCCTGGTGGTCAGTGTGCTCCCAGGAGTGCCACTCAGCCAGAAGTCAGAAGGCTGGCAAGCGCAGCAGCAGTGGCGGGAGCCTCTCCCGCCTCCATGGTAGCGCTAAGGAGCAGTGAGCAGGCTGGCGGTAAGGAGTGAGGGTTCCCGAACTGTGAGAGGGGGCTCCCAGACTGCAAGAGGACACAGGCTGGGCTGAGGGGGATTCTCTCCCCGCCGCCTTCCCCCCCCCAGTGCACAAATTTCATGCACCAGGACTCTAGTATAAACATAGAAGAAACAGTACTAGCAAAAATAAAGAGTACTCGTTTCTAACAAGTACATTTACTATATTTACCTATAATATTCATGTGTAAGCTTAGAGTGAGTTCTTTCTTTGCTGTGATATACAACCCAGTAGCCATAAAAGAAAAAAGTGATCATTTTGATAATGTTATCGATTTACAATTGAAAATATCAGTTAGCCCTGGCTGGTTTTGCTCAGTGGATAGAGCGTCGGCCTGTGGACTGGAAGGTCCCAGGTTCAGTTCCGGTCAAGGGCACATGCCCTTGTTGCAGGCTCAATCCCCAGTAGGGGGCATGCAAGAGACAGCCTATCAATGATTCTCTCTCATCATTGATGTTTTTATCTCTCTCTCCCTCTCCCTTTCTCTCTGAAATCAATAAAAATATATTTTTTAAAAAAGAAAATATCAGTTAGTTTAATAAAACAGTAGAAGGACTACTATTTCTAATGTACAAAGAGCTCTTTGAAGTCTAAGAAAAAAGTAACATTAAAAGAATAAGCAAAGGAACCAAATAAATGACTTATAGAAGGAAGGCAGCCAAAAGATATAAGAAAATGTGTTAATCTAATAGTTTTCAAAATGCCCAACAGAGATTGGCAAGAATTGTAAAAACATGCAGCCTGATGTGGGGTAGTACACACTCATCTCCCATTGATGACATTGCCTTTGACCCTGCAGTTTGATAACAGGGAGTCATCAAACTCCCACATAGTACTTAAATAGGTACACCAAAGGATAACTGTACAAGGAGTAATATTAGTGTAGCTTGTAAAAGCAAAAACTCTAGGCCAAACACAAATGCCCATGAATAGCAACTAAGTTTTCATACATCCACATAACATAAACTACAGCCAATGAAAGGAATAAAATAAGTCTATTACGGTAACACTAGAGGTCCAGTGCATGAAATTCATGCACTGGGGGGTGGAGGTTCCTCTCAGCCTGACCTGGGAGCCCTCGGGGGGTGTCCAACTGATGGCTTAGCCCTGCCGCTGAGGCGGAAGAGGTGCCCGCCACCACCACTGTGGTCGCCAGTTGTGAGCCCAGCTTCTGGCTGAGCGGCACTCCCCCTGTGAGAGCACACTGACCACCAGGGAGCAGCTCCTGCATTGAGCGTCTGCCCCCTGGTGGTCAGTGCGCGTCATAGTGACTGGTCGTTCCACCGTTCAGTCAATTTGCATGTTGGCCTTTTATTATATAGAATTGAAAATTCCCAAGTTATGTGGAGAAAAGTTGTTACTAAATAACAGGTTGCAGAATGAGATGTGGTTTATCATTATTCAAGAAAACAAATATGGCCCTAGTTGGTGTGGCGCAGTGGGCTGGAGCATCACCCTATACACCAAAAGGTCTCAGATTGATACCCAGTTTACAGGTTTGATCCCCAGTTGAGGCGAGTGCAAGAGGCAACCTATAGATGTTTCTCATCTCTCCCTCTCAAATTAATTAAAAATAAAAAATAAAGAAAAAGTGCATGAATATGGAAAGCCATGTACTAAACTGGGTAGTTATCTCAGGCTAGGTCACAGACCTTTGTTTTTTAAATTTTACATACTCTAATGTTTGAATTATTTCCAGCAAATATAAATCTTTTATATAATCAAGAAAAAGTTTTAAAATTGTTCATGTAAAAACTGGAAAAATTTGAATTCTTAGTATCTTAGGAAAAAAATATCCATTTTCGTGTGCTAATACATGGTATTCCTTATATTTTACCAATATGTATAGGAATCACAGACATTAATTTTAAAAGAAGAAATATCAAGAGAAGCCAATGTGAAATTAACTTAGATTTGTAATTGTTATTAGAATTCATAAGTTCCCAGGGTCCTCTCTGTGTATGAGTGACTATTGTGTTTAGTTATTTTGATATTGCATGGTCAAGATTAATCATTTTAGGACCTTTTTTAAAGGTTATCTTGAGATCAGTGGATAGAGCGTCGGCCTGCGGACTCAAGGTTCCCAGGTTTGATTCCGGTCAAGGGATGTACCTTGGTTGCAGGCAATCCCCAGTAGGGGGTGTGCAAAAGGCAGCTGATCGATGTTTCTTTCATTATGTTTCTAACTCTCTATCCCTCTCTCTTCCTCTCTGTAAAAAAAAAAAAAAAAAAAAAAAAAAAAAAAAGGTTATCTTGAGATCAGAACCCATTCCTAAAATAAAAAAGTGTTTTGTTTTTTTTATTATAGTTTACATACGATATTACATTAGTTTCAAGTGTGCAACGTCGTGATTCAACACTTAACCACATGATCACCATGATAAGTGGAATAACCTGTCACTGTACAGTTATTACAGTATTGTTGGCTATATTTTCTGTGCTGTCCGTTACATCCCCATGACTTACTTATTTTATAACTAAAAGTTTGTACCTCTTTAAAAAAAAAAAAAGAAATTCTTTATTGATTTCAGAGAGGAAGGGAGAAGGAGATAGAAACATCAATGATGAGAAAGAATCATTGATAGGCTGCCTCCGGCATACCCCTACTGGGGATCGAGCCCACAACCCAGGCATGTGCCCTTGGCCGGAATCGAACCTGGGACCCTTCAGTCCGCAGGCTGACGCTCTGTCCACTGAGCCAAGCCGACTAGGGCAGTTTGTACCTCTTAATCCCTTTCACCGTTTCTCTCATCCCTTCTGGCAACCATCAGTTTGTTTTCTGTGTCCATGAGTCTGTTTTGTTTTGTTCTGTTCTTTTAGATTCCATATGTAAGTGAAATCATACGGTATTTGGCTTTCTCTGACTTATTTCACTTAGCATGATACGTCCAGGTCTATTCATGTTGTTGCAAAGGACAAGATTTCTTTTTTATGGCTGAGCACTATTTCATTTTGTATAATTGTATGTGTGTGTATCTCATCTTTATTCATTTGTCAATGGATACGTAGGTTCCTTTCATGTCTATTTTAAATAATGCTGCAGTGAACGCAGGTGTGGGTGTATCTTTCAAATTAGTGTTTTTGTTTTCTTCATATAGGTACCCGGAACTGAAATTGCTATGTTATATGATAGTTATACTTTTAATTTTTTTATAACCCTAAATACTGTTTTCCAAGCAGCTGCACCAGTTTACAATCCTATCAATAGTGCACAAGGGTTTCCTTTTCTCCAAATCCTTGCTAACATTTGTTTACTAGTTGTCTTTTTTACTTGTTTGTTTTTGTATTGTTAATCCTCATCCATTTTTCCATTGCTTTTTAGAGAGAGTGGAAGGGATGGGGGGAGAAAGAGAAAGAGAAAAACATGGATGTGAGAGAGACAAATCAGTTGGTTGTCTCCCACATGCATCCCGACTTTATTGTGTCATTTAAGCTTCCTTACAATCCCATTTAATGAAGACACTAAGGCATAAGAGGTCAAGTAATTTGTTACAACAGCCAGTTACAATACCCTGTAATTTATTCAAAAACAGAATATGTGTCTTTAGGTCATGGAGACTTTGCTAGCCCTTTCTATTTTGGAATAACTCAAAATGATAAAAAATTGTAAAACTATTCATGGTTAATGTTAAGAAGTGGCGAGCTCAGTAAATGTAGTGAAGGGGAAGCTTGTGTAGAATTTGCTTCTTTTATTTTACTAGAGGCCCGGTGCACGAAATTTGTGCACGGGTAGGGTCCCTAGGCCTGGCCTGTGATCAGGGCCGATCAGGTTCCCAGCCTCTCCACCCTCTCCTTCCCTCGCTCCCTTGGTGCCCCGCCACTGCTGGTCGCCCGCCATGTTTCGCGCCGCCCCCTGATGGTCAGCACACGTCATAGTGAGCTATCGAACTCCTGGTCTGCCGGTTGAACTCCTGATCAGACAATTTGCATATTAGCCTTTTATTATATAGGACTAGAGGCCCAGTGCATGATTGAATCATGCACGTGTAGGGTCCCCTACACGCTTTCCCTTTCGATCACGGGGAGCTGGGTGCCTGTCAGGTGGTGCACCAGGCGCCGGAGGCTTCTGAAAGGCCTGGTGCCTGAGCGGAAAGGCATCCAGCTCCCATGCTTTTGCTTTCAATCGCTGGTGCACCAGGCCTTTCAGAAGCCTCCGCCACGCCAGAGGCTTCTGAAAGGCCTGGTGCCTGAGTGGACAGGCACCCAGCTCCCACGCTTTTGCTTTTGATCGTGGGGAGCTGGATCCCTGTCCGCTGGTGCACCAGGCCTTTCAGAAGCCTCCGGCGCCGCGGAGGCTTCTGAAAGGCCTGCTGCCTGAGTGGACAGGCACCCAGCTCCCACACTTTCCTTTTGATCGCTGGTGCACCAGGCCTGAGCGGACAGGCACTCAGCTCCCCCGCTTTTGATGGTCCACGCGGCGGACGTCAGCTCACTGCCCCAGAGGCCCCTTCTGTGCCACGGCACAGCCATGGCGCAGATGCTGAGCTCGAGCCGCTGCTGACAACGCAGCTCAGCGTCCTGCCGGCCCAATCAGCTACCCCGGCCACCCCGAGTCCCGCCCCCCCCGCGCCTCCTGGCCAGTCATGAGCATAGTGAAGGTACGGTCAATTTCCATATTTGTCTATTATTAGGTAGGATAATAATGCATTGACTAAGTCTGCTTCTGAATGCTAAGTCCTTCCTTGCCAGTGTTTTTGTTTGTTTGTTAGTTTACTACTAAAGGCTATGGGAATAGAAGAAAGATGGGGAGGTGATAAAAGCAGCCTAGAGTAACATTTTATGTTAATTAACTTGAAATTTAAAATAGATACAATATTTCATGATACTTAGTTTGATTTCAGTGACCTAATCTTTTGGTTTCTTTTCTTCATCAAAGCTTCTATTTATTGTTATTTTTTTCTTTTAGGTTAATTATGAAAGTCTGTTTTCCTTTCTTACCTTCTCTGTTTACTTCTTGATTGTCAACTGCCTATCCTCAACCAGTTTCCTTTACAACAGGAGAAAGAAGATGTCCCTGTGGAAATGTCTAATGGTGAACCAGGTTGCCACTACTTTGAGCAGCTCCATTACAATGACATGTGGCTGAAGGTTGGCGACTGTGTCTTCATCAAGTCCCATGGCCTGGTGCGCCCTCGCGTGGGCAGGTGAGTATTATTGAAGTAGGGCGGATGAGGTTGGGTCTGAGAGATGTTGAGCCAGTAAAAAAAAAAATCACTCTTTAGGATGAAGTCAAAAGTCTCTCTCCCAGTAACTTACCCAGCTTTCTCTTACATTGCACTTCCCTTGCTTTTGCCTCTAGCCATACTTCCTCTTTTATATTCCTCCATGAAATCTTTTTGTTTTTCTTCTGCTACCATTTATTGTACTCTCAACCCTGAAATCTCCCTGCCCACTTCATATGGTGAACTCCTTCAGCTTACATTTTAAATGGTACTTCTTTAAGGAAACCTTCTGTCTCCTCCAGACTGGGTTAGGTCTCCCTATTACAGCCTCTCAAAGCACCATGTATTTCCTTCTCCTTGGAGCACATATCACATTACATTATTCTCAGGTTCTATACTGGACTGCAAATTCCCTGAGAGTAGTCATCCTCTCTTTGCTCTCCTTTGCATCCACTATTCCAAACGTAGTGCATGAAACATAGTAAGGGCTCTGATATTTGAATGAACAAATAAATGGATGAAATTATAAATGGTTGGATGGCATAAAACAACAGTAAAGGAGTCGGGGACAGAGCTGGGCAGTTGACAGTACTTAAGAACTAGTTGGTTCCAAGTGCACATCAGTAGATGAGTGGATAAAAAACTGTGGTAGATTTATACCATGGAATACTATGCAGCAGTAAAAAAGAAGAATTTCTTACCCTTTGGACAACATGGAGGGACATGGAGAGTATCATGCTAAGTGAAATAAGTCAGTCAGAGAAAGATAAGTATTACATGATCTTCACTCATATGTGGAATCTAAGTAACAAAATAAACTGATGAATAGAGTGGATCCAGAGACATGGAAGCAGGGAACAGAGTGCGGAATCTCAGAGGGAAGGCTGGGTTGGTGGGAAGTAATCAACCAAGAACTTTATGCATATATGCATGTCCATAGCCACAAAGGGGAAGTGAGGACCTGGGGCAGGGGATGGGGGATTAGTGGGGGGAAAAGGAAGACATATGTAATACTTTCAACAATAAAGATTTATATAAATAAATAAATCTTGGTTTCAGATGATTACCTCTCTGAGTCAGTTTCCTGGTATTTATTTCATCATTCACTATTTATTACACATCTCCCATTTGCCAGGGTCTAAGGATACATTAGTAAATAAGACAAATATCCTTGGTCCCATGGATCTTTGTACTAGTGGGAAGACAAACAATAAACATCGTGAATAAGTTAAGTGTATAGTACATATCATGTTAAAATACTTTTTCCCCCTCAGGTGAATAGCCAAATCTTCATTTGTCTTTTTCCAAGTATCTTCTCATGTGTTTAAGTGGGATGGGGGGTGTCAAAGAAATTGTCTTATCAAAATAACCAGTGAAACTTCTCTACATACTAATTTTTGGTTAACGGAATTTTTGTTAGATTAATCCTTCAAGAATGAAACTTATTATTAGAATTTTATTTTAATGAAATTTCTCCTTTTTTCACCACCCAAGAATTGAAAAGGTATGGGTTCGAGATGGAGCTGCATATTTTTATGGCCCCATCTTCATTCATCCAGAAGAGACAGAACATGAGCCCACAAAAATGTTCTACAAAAAAGAAGTGTTTCTGAGTAATCTGGAAGAAACCTGCCCCATGACATGTATTCTGGGTAGGTATATATGCCGTTACATTTAATCACATGTATTTTACAAGAATTAATTAAATGCTTCTGTTCTAGGTGCTGGGTATACAGCAATAAACAAACGAAAGTCTCTGCTCTTTTTAAAGACATGATAGGGCAGAGATGGGGGATTCAGTAAATTAAAATTAAATATATAGAACCTCAGATAGTTATCCTATCTAATAAAGAGGGAGTATCCTAATTGACCCTCATGCCATCACAAAGATGGCGGCGCCCACAGCCAATAAGGAGGGAATATGCTAATTGACTGCCATGCCCTCAAAGATGGCGGCGCCCAGTCCCCTCAGCCCCACCGGGGTGGCAGGCGTGTGGCAAGCCCAGCCTTGCCACGTGCCTGCCTCGGGAATCCCCAGGTCCCCTCAGCCCCCCAGCCGCCCAGGGCCAGCCCGAGGCACAGGCAAGCCTCAGATGGAGGCTGCACAGCCGCCCAGGGCCGGCCCGAGGTGCAGACAAGCCTCGGATGGTGGCTGCCCAGCCACCCAAGGCCATCCGAGGCTCAGGTAACCAGGGCTGGCCGAGGCTTGCGCTGCTGGCAGTGGCAGCAGCAGAGGTGTGATGGGGCATCACGTTCCTCTGATTGCCGGGTTGCCTCCCGCTCCTGAGGGCTCCCAGACTGTGAGAGGGGGCAGGCTGAGCTAAGGGACCCCCCTCCAGTGCATGAATTTTCATGCACCGGGCCTCTAGTTAGGACAATAAATGAGAATAAAGCAGAGGAAGGAGGATAGAGATTCATGTTGCTGGGCAGTCCTGCTTTAGTTAATGTGGTCATCAAAAGATAATGTGACATGTGAACAGAGTTCTAAAGGAAATGAGGAAGAAAACCATTTGACTATCCAAGATTTTACTCCTTTTAGGCATAGCAAACACCAAATTCAAAGACCTTAAGGTAGAGTATCTGGGCTTGTTTGAGACACAATAAACAAGCTGCGTGGCTGGAGTAGGAAGGGTGGTGTGGTAGGGAATCAGCCCTCTGAGGTGGCTTGGCACCCAGTCATGGTAGGTCTTGTAGACAGTGCAGAGATTGAGTTTGGAGCAGATAGGAAGTCCTGTGAGGGGTCTGAGCAGAGAGGCAGTGTGATCCCACATATGCCTGAATGGAATCACTTGCTGTGGATTGGAGAGTATGTTGTAAGAATAAGGTGGGAAGCAGAAAGAGCAGCTAAAAGACTTTTACAGTCTCCGTTGGACTTAACCCTAGTTATTGTCTCCATTCCGGAAATAAAGGACTCATAATTTGGTTTCTGTTCCATCTTCCTGAGTGTTTCCACAGTAACATTCTGCTTTTCAGATCTAGATATATACATCATATATTGCCATCATTTCAGCTAGATTGTTTTTGGTACTGTGGGTTTTTTAGGATTGGATGTGGAAAAAGATTTCTGAATGGCCTGGTAGTTCAACACATTCTCTTCTTTCCACTCTGCAGAGAGGCACCCTGCAAAGGCTAGTGACGTTATTATACCCTTCTGGAGTTTCTTCAGCAGAGGAGGTCTTCCTTGTAACTGTGGTTCGTTCTAAAGCAGTGCACTGAGCCTTACTCCCTGCTGTAAACCCAGCCTGCGGTCAAAAGAAGCATAGCAAAGATGAGACGAAAGTTTCCTTTAGTTAGAGCAACCACATCATTCATTGTTTTTTAGTGATTTTCTTAGTGGCTAATCTGGAGATTATGTCTTAAATTTATAACAGTCTAATTTGAATTAATACTAACAGTTTTGTTACTATACAGACACTGTTCTCTACAGCTCCATTTCTCTCCATTTGTGTTGTCAGGAATTACCTTTTTATACTTTGCGTGTACTTTAACATAGATATCTTTTTTCCCCGTGGTTTTATTTATTTATTTTACATTAAAAATGTTTTTCAGCCGAAACCGGTTTGGCTCAGTGGATAGTGCGTCGGCCTGCGGACTCAAGGGTCCCAGGTTCGATTCCGGTCAAGGGCATGTACCTTGGTTGCGGGCACATCCCGAGTAGGGGGTGTGCAAGAGGCAGCTGATCGATGTTTCTCTCTCATCGATGTTTCTAACTCTCTATCCCTCTCTCTTCCTCTCTGTAAAAAATCAATAAAATATATTTTAAAAAAAATGTTTTTCAATTGCAGTTGATACACAATATTATATTAGTTTCAGGTGTACATCCCAGTAAATACATATTATATAACTTACTAAATGATCATCCTGATAAACCTAATACCCACCTGACACCATACATAGTTATTACAATATTATTGATTATATTCCCTGTACTATACTTTATATTCGCATGACTATTCTGTAACTACCAATTTGTACTTTTTAATCCCTTCACCTATTTCACCTGTCCCCCCAAAATCCCTCTCCCATCTGGCAAATGTCAAAATGTTCTCTGTATCTATGACTCTGTTTCTGTTCTGCTTATTTGTTTATTTTGTATTTTTAAATTCAATTGTTGATAGATATGTACTTATTGACATATTTTTTTTTAATATGTTTTATTGATTTTTTATAGAGAGGAAAGGAGAGGGATAGAGAGTTAGAAACATCGATGAGAGAGAGACATCGATCAGCTGCCTTCTGCGCACCCCCTACTGGGGATGTGCCCACAACCAAGGTACATGCCCTTGACCGGAATCGAACCTGGGACCTCTCAGTCCGCAGGCTGACGCTCTATTCACTGAGCCAAACCGGTTTCAGCTATTGACATATTATTGTTAATATTTTTTATCTTTTTCTTCTTCAAAAAGACCCTTTAACATTTCATGTAATACTGGTTTGGTGGTGATGAACTCCTTTAGCTTTTTCTTGTCTGGGAAGCTCTTTTATCTGTCCTTCAATTCTAAATTATAGAGTAATCTTGGTTGTAGGTTCTTGTTTTTCATCCCTTTGAATATTTCCTGCCACTCCCTTCTGGCCTGCAAAGTTTCTGTTGGGAAATCAGCTGACAGGCTATGGGGGCTCCCTTGTAGGTAACTAACTACTTTTCTCTTGCTACTTTTAAGAGTCTCTCTTTGTCTTTAAACTTTTGCGTTTTAATTATGATATGTCTTGGTGTGGGCCTCTTTGTGTTCATCTTGTTTGGGACTACACTTCCTGTACTTATGTGAACATTTCCTTCACCAGGTTAGGGAAATTTTCCATCATTTTTTCAAATAGGTTTCATTTTTTTGTTCTCTCTCTTCTTCCAGCATCCCCATGATGTGAAGTTGGTATACTTGAAGTTGTCCTAGAGGCTTCTTACACTATCCTCATTTTTTAAAATTATTTTTTCTTTTTTTCTGTTCTGACTAGGTGTTTTTCTTCCTTATATTCCAAATTGCTGTTTTGATTCTGGCTTCATCTCCTCTACCTGTTGATTCCCTTTAAATTATTCTTTATTTTAGTTAGTGTATTCTTCATTTCTGACTGGTTCTTTTTTTTTTTTCTTTAAAATATTTTTATTGATTTCAGAGAGGAAGGGAGAGGGAGAGAGAGACAGAAACATCAATGATGAGAGAGAATCACCAATAGGCCGCCTTCTGCACGCCCCCCACTGGTAGAATCAAGCCTGAAACCCAGGCATGTCAGCGGGCCAACACTATCCACTGAGCCAAACCGGCTAGGGCTCTGACTGGTTCTTTTATATGGTTTCCATGTCCTTTTTTAGGCTGTTAGAGTTCATCTCCTATTCCCCTAAGTTCATTGAGCATTCTTAGAACCTGTGTTTTAAACTCTGCATCTAATAAATTTACTTGTCTCCATTTTGTTTAGTACTTTTTCTGGAGTTTTTGTTCTGTTCTTTTATTTGGGACAGTTTCTTTGTCTCCTCATTTTGGCAGCCTCCTATGATTGTTTCTGTGTATTAAGTAGAGCTGCTGCGTATTCCAGGCTTGGTAGAGTGGCCTAATATAATAAGTGTCCTGTAAGGTCCAGTGGCACAGCTTCCCCGTTCAACTGAGCTGGGTACTTCAAGTGGACCTCTAGCCCTGTGTGGGCTATGTATACTCTTTTATTGTAGTTGTGCCTTAATTGCTGTTGACATGTCAATTGGGAGGGATTTGCCCCCAGGTCAATCAGCTATAAGGACTGGCTGTGACCACTGTGGAGTATCAGTTGTGTGGGGCCCACCCCATGGAACAGAACTTACTTCAACAGTGCTATGGTGTCTCCTGAGTTCACCCCTTGACTGTCCCTTGTAGAGGTGGTTGGGTGATGCTTCAATGTGGTCAGTAGCTATCCACGTGCACTGGCTCTGGAGCTTCCCGGAAGGTGCAGGCCAAAGTCAGCTGCTACTTGTGTTCTGCCCAGGGCTACCCAGCACAAGCTATAAAACAGTCTTCAGATGGCTGCTACTTGTGCTGGCTTTGGAGTTATCCTGGAGAGGCCAACCTATAAACCAAGGCTGCTAGTGCATGGCTTGGGGCCACTTAGCAAGAGGTATGGAGCATTCCCTTGCCAGAAACTGCTTGTTTGAGAGATTTTAGGAAATTCTGAAGCATGAGCCAAGACAGGCCATTTATATGGAAAAGCCACTGGAAACACCTTGGGTGGGCCGCAAAGGTGGATGGGGCAGGGCAGAGTCTCAGGGAATCCCCAGGGCGGGATGAACAGTGATAGCTAGGTTGATGGAGATTTAGCTATGGTGCCCACCTTGTGGCTTTGTGTTGGGAGGGCTCAGAAAAGGAACAGTGGCATCTGCCAGTACTTCTGTCTGAGAGAAAATACCCCCCTCGCCCAAACCTCATCTCTTACCCTGATGCTGGACCATTCATTCTTCCCTGTATGTCACTGGTGCCTTTCAAGCTGTTGCCCTAGTGCTAGAGCTCAGAGGGAGTGAGTCCATGCATGGACCTTTTAAGAGGAACTGCTTGCGACTCCAACAGCCCTTTGTCTCACTCAGCCACAATCCCCACTAGTTTTCACAGCCAGAAGTTATGGGGACTTCTCTTCCTGACACTGGAACCATGGGCTAGGAGTCCTGGTATTGGGCTGGGACCTATCGATTCTTAGGCGGTACTTCTACAGCCCAGATATCCCTCCAAATTTTTATCTTCCACATGTGAGTGTGGGACCAGTCTATTTCTGGTCTCTTCCCCTCCTACCAATCTTAATGTGGCTTCTTATTTATATCCTTAGTTTTAGGATTACCATTCAACTAGATGTCAGGTGGTCCTGAATAATGGTTGTTCTGTAGTTACTTGTAATTGTGATGTGGTTGTGGGCAAATGCAAGTACCACATTTACCTATGCCGCCATCTTAACCAGAAACCCCATAGATTTCTAATTATTGCTTTATGCATTTGTCTTTAAAATCTTATTGGAGGAAAAAAGAGGAGTTACCCAAAATACAATATTGGCTTTTATATTTACCTGTGTTATTACCTTTACTAGTGTTTTTAACTTTTTTGTATGGCTTCAAGTTATTGTCTATTGACTCCCTTCAGCATTTCTTGTAAAGCAGATCTGCTAGTAACAAACTCTCATCTTTTGTTTATCTGGCAATGTCTTGATTCCTCCTTCATTTTTGAAGAATATTTTTGATGGATATAGAATTCTCTATTGACAGATTTGTCTTCTTTCATTAAATTTGGGAAGTTTTTGTTCACTATTCAGATATTCTTTCTGCCCCTTTCTCCTTCTCCTTCCAGGATTCTCATTATGCCTATGTTAGTATGTCTAATGGTGTGTCACAGGTCTCTCAGAATCTGTTTTTTGTTTTGTTTTTTTGTTTTTTGCTAATCCTCGCCAGAGGATATTTTTTCCATTAATTTTTTTTTAAGGGAATGGGAAGGAAGAGTAGAGACAGAGAGAAACATCGATTCAAGAGAGACACATCAAAAAATTCTGGGAGGAACCAAGATGGCGGCATAGTTAAACAACTAATCTGCTGCCTCACACAACAATTTCAAAAATACAACTAAAAGACAAAAACGTCTACCACCCAGAACCACGGGAAAGCTGGCTGAGTGGAAGATTTACAACTAAGAAGAGAAAGGAGCACAATCGCTGAAAAGCTGAGGTACGGAGGCACGCGAATTGGGCCGGCGGCGGGCGGCTGGGTGCGCGGCTTTTCTTCAACCCGCAGGGAGACAAGCTCCCGATCACTCTGAAATCCAGTTTCTGGGGACACTCGGGGGACCCAGGCACCTACGGGGAGAAGCTGGACTCTCGGCCATCAGGTCGGAAAGTGAGAGTGACTTTTTTGCAGAGGTGCGCCCAGCAATCATTGTTTACTACGCTGGAGCGCAGGGCGCAGGGACTTGGAAAAGTGGAAAGGCAGAGACAGCTGACGGCAGCCATCGCCGTTGGCCACGCCCCAGCCTAGTGACTCCCTGAGACCCCGCCCAGCCCTGAGGCCCCGCCCCGCACATTCTACAAACCCGCCCAGGCTCCACACATCGGCTTTTGCATATAAATGGCCTGTTCTGGGGCAGCGCAACCAAATTAACTGCAGCTCCAGTCAGACTGCTCCAAAACCGCCCAAGCAAAGGAGGAGAAAACTAGCCCTTGCTGTAGCTCCTGCTGGGAGACACACAGTACACAAGGGTACACCAAGAGTGTCCACCTCAAGTAACTGGGAGGCTGACCCGTTGAACCAATAGGACACCTAGTACACAAAACTACCCTACCAACTTAGGGAAGCAGAGAGTATGAGAAGGCAAGGAAACAGATCACAAACCAAAGAAATGGAGGAGAACAAGCGACTGGACATAGAGTTCAAAACCACGGTTATAAGGTTTTTCAAGAATTTCATGGAAAAGGCCGATAAATTCAATGAGGACCAACTAGAAATTAAACATACACTGACTGAGATAAAAAATATTATACAGAGACCCAAAAGCAGACTAGAGGATTGCAAGAATCAACTCAAAGATTTGGAATACAAAGAGGCCAAGGACACTCCTCCAGAGAAGCATGAAGAGAAGAGAATTCAGAAAGTTGAAGATAGTGTAAGAAGCCTCTGGGACAACTTCAAGCGAACCAACATCAGAATTATGGGGGTACAGAGAGAAAAAAGATGGCGGCGGAGGTGAAAGGCTGATCTGTTGCCTCGCATGGCAGTTTCGGAAATACAACTGAAACATGGACTGCTGAGGGTGGCGACTGCTGCTCGCATCTCCCCAGACCGGGCAGCTGCTCCCCTCAGTCATTACCGCAGCCGGGGCCATGGGCTCGTGGGGGCTGCGGCTGCTGTGGCGGCGGCCGCGGACTCCGCGCAGCGGCTCTCGGTGAAGAAAGAGACCATCTTTCTGCAGGAGGGGCTCACCCGCGCCACCGACCTGGCCGAGCTGCGCACTGAGATCCTCGGGGCCCCGGACGCCGCCAACACCAATTTGGAGGATTCTTAAGAGATCTCATCTTACTTTCAAGTCCTCTAGCCATTTTGACGGAGGAGAATCAACAGGATGGCTGGGCCGCGCGCAGCGGTTTCAGGGGCGCGACTGGAGGACGGAGCGTCTGCAGCCCAGAACTACAGGAGAGATTTACAGCTAAGAGGGAAGAGGAAACCAGCGAAATCGGAGGGGACAAGGTGCGGAGGCGCGTGGCTCGGGCTGGTGGCGGGGGAAAGGGGCTTTTGTTCCAAACTTAGGGGAGATTAGCTCTCCATCACCCTGAAATCCAGCTTCTGGGGACCCGCGGGAGACCCAGATGCCTGCGGGGAGAGGCAGGTCTCTTGCGGAGGTGCGCCCAGCAATCAGTGTTTGCTGCGCTAGAGCGCGGAACGAGGGGACTTAGAAACTTGGAAGGCAGAAGGAGCAGATTCGCAGCCATTGTGGCTCGCCGCACCATGGCCTGTTGGCGCCCTGAGACCCCGCCCCACCCTGGGACCCGTCCCGCCCTGAGACCCGCCCCGCCCTGGGACCCGCCCCGCACGTTTTGAAGACCCGCCCCGCAAGTCTTGCAGGCACACCTATGCTCCAAGCAACGGCTTATGCATGTGGGTGGCCTGCCCTCTGGCAGCGGACCAGATAAACTGCTGTTCTAGTCGGACTGCTCCAGGGCCACTCAGACAGAAGGAGGAAACTACAGTTCTTGCTGTAATCCCTGCTGAGTGCCTAAGGCAGTGGCTGATCTACGCCCCATTGGGGACCCAGAAACGAGGGCATCTGGTGGTCTGTGGGAAATGACACCAGACTTCAACCACGCACATAAGGGACAAATCCAACAGGCAGATTCAGTGAGCGCCAAAGCCTTGCTGCACCAAGACCCGGCCCATAGAAGAGTCTCCTGCACAGCAACTCTTCCTTTATAGACAAAGAGAGCCCTCCCGGTGGCACCAGCAACAATCAAGACTTAACTATACAAGGGAGGACCGGGATGGAGACATAGGGCGGAGGCCTGGATGTTGCCTGCCACAACAACTTTGAGGCTGCGACGGGAGAGCGGAACAGACACCACCCAAAACCACCATAGGGCTGGCTGAGTGGATGCTCTGCAGCTAGAATAAGAGGGGTATGCGGGATGATGCTGATGCAGATGACCCAAGGACCACACTTTGGGAACTGCGGCTTGGGCGACGCAGGGGCGACCTGGAGCGTGCTCAGCGCGGTCCCCCCGGCAGTCTCTGGCTGAGGGGGCGGCTCCACTTGCTGCCGAGCATGGACAGACGGGCTCCTATGAGACGTGGGGTGGGGGACTCCGCGCTTGCTGGCCTCCGAGTCCTTCAGGAATTTCGGTGCCCCGGGGGCGGCCGGGTGCACATGCTCGGCGACCGGCCGCCGCTGCGGACCCAGGAGCCGGCGCGGTGACGCCGGGCCGGCCCGCCGCCACACACCGGGCGCACCGGAACTTCGCCGAGCAGCCGCCCGACGAGTTCTGCGGCAGCCGTCCTGGAGCTCTGGCAGGATGGCCGAGGGGGTTGCTGGGGGGGGTTGACCGGCGGGAATTGGGATTGGGAGGACGGGGCCCCGCTGGGACCCGGGTGCGGGCGGGGTTGCGCGCCTCTGGGCTCGGGAGTGGTCGCGCGCCTCCGGGTATGGGTGGGGCCTCGCGTCCCTGGGTCTGGGTGGGGCCACGTGCCCCTGGCTCCAGGTGAGGCCGGATTCCGGGTCCGGGTGAGGCCAAGTGCCCCTGGACCCGGATGACGCTGGGTCCCGTGCCCGGGTGAGGCCAAGCGCCCCTGGGTCTGGAAGAGGCCAAGCGCCCCTGGGTCCGGGTGAGACCATGTGTCCCTGGATCCGGGGGAGGCCTCGTGCACCTAGGTCCAAGTGAGTCCACGCACCCCTGGGTCCGGGCGAGATCATGTGTCCCTGGATCCGGGTGGGGCCGCGTACCCCTGGGCCTGGGAGAGGCAAGGCGTCCCTGGGTCCGGGTGAGACCATGTGTCCCTGGATCCGGGTGAGGCCTCATGCACCTAGGCCCGGGTGAGGCCACGTGCCCCTGGGGCTGGGAAAGGCCACGCACCCCTGGGTCCGGGTGAGACCATGTGTCCCTGGATCCGGGTGAGGCCTCGTACACCTAGGCCCGGGTGAGGCCACGGCCCCTGGGTCTGGGGGAGGCCATGTGTCCCTGGGTCCGGGTGAGACCATGTGTCCCTGGATCCGGGTGAGGCCTCGTGCACCTAGGTCCAGGTGAGGCCACGGCCCCTGGGTCTGGGAGAGGCCAAGCGCACCTGGGTCCGGGCGAGACCATGTGTCCCTGGATCCGGGTGAGGCCTCGTGCACCTAGGTCCAGGTGAGGCCACGGCCCCTGGGTGTGAGAGAGGCCACGCGCACCTGGGTCCGGGCGAGACCATGTGTCCCTGGATCAGGGTGAGGCCTCGTGCACCTAGGCCCGGGTGAGGCCACGTGCCCCTGGGACTGGGTGAGGCCAAGCGTCCCTGGGTCAGGGTGAGACCATGTGTCCCTGGATCCGGGTGAGGCCTCATGCACCTAGGCCCAGGTGAAGACACGTGCCCCTGGGTCTGTGGGAGGCCAAGCGTCCCTGGGTCCGGGCGAGACCGAGACCATGTGTCCCTGGATCCGAGTGAGGCCTCGTGCACCTAGGCCCGGGTGAGGCCACGTGCCCCTGGGGCTGGGAGAGGCCACGCACCCCTGGGTCTGGGCGAGACCATGTGTCCCTGGATCCGGGTGAGGCCTCGTACACCTAGGCCCGAGTGAGGCCATGTGCCCCTGGGTCTGGGAGAGGCCAAGGGTCCCTGGGTCCGGGTGAGACCATGTGTCCCTGGATCCGGGTGAGGCCTCGTGCACCTAGGTCCAGGTGAGGCCACGGCCCCTGGGTGTGAGAGAGGCCACGCGCACCTGGGTCCGGGCGAGACCATGTGTCCCTGGATCCGGGTGAGGCCTCGTGCACCTAGGCCCGGGTGAGGCCACGTGCCCCTGGGACTGGGAGAGGCCAAGCGTCCCTGGGTCAGGGTGAGACCATATGTCCCTGGATCCGGGTGAGGCCTCATGCACCTAGGCCCGGGTGAAGACACGTGCCCCTGGAGCTGGGAAAGGCCACGCATCCCTGGGTCCGGGCGAGACCATGTGTCCCTGGATCCGGGTGAGGCCTCGTGCACCTAGGTCCAGGTGAGGCCACGTGCCCCTGGGTGTGAGAGAGGCCACGCGCACCTGGGTCCGGGCGAGACCATGTGTCCCTGGATCCGGGTGAGGCCTCGTGCACCTAGGCCCGGGTGAGGCCACGTGCCCCTGGGGCTGGGAGAGGCCAAGCGTCCCTGGGTCCGGGTGAGACCATGTGTCCCTGGATCCGGGTGAGGCCTTGTGCACCTAGGCCCGGGTGAGGCCACGTGCCCCTGGGTCTGGGAGAGGCCACGCACCCCTGGGTCTGGGCGAGACCATGTGTCCCTGGATCTGGGTGAGGCCTCGTGCACCTAGGCCCGGGTGAGGCCACGTGCCCCTGGGTCTGGGAGAGGCCAAGCGTCCCTGGGTCCGGGCGAGACCATGTGTCCCTGGATCCGGGTGAGGCCTCGTACACCTAGGCCCGGATGAGGCCACGTGCCCCTGGGTCTGGGAGAGCCCAAGCGTCCCTGGGTCCAGGTGAGACCATCTGTCCCTAGATCCGGGTGAGGCCACGTGCCCCTTAGTCTGGGTGAAGCCGTGCCCCTGGGTTCGCCGAGACCAAACCAGAGGGAGTCGGACCTCCGTTACCACCATTTGTCCACCATCCAGAGCTGAGGGGTCAGTGCTGACATGTACAGATAAGGAACTGGTGGACATTGAAATTGGGTCTCAAAAGAACTGTTGGTCCAGAAAGAAACTCACTACAGACTGATCCATCTGCCTGTCAACATAACTATTATTGCTCGTCTCACATTCAGTTCTCATAAGTATATATCTAGTGACATATGATCTCGCTCATCTAGGGGAAATGATGAACAACATAGACTGAGGAACAAGAACAGAACCAGAAGCAAGGAGGCATCGATGGGACTATCGGGCCTCAGAGGGAGGATAGGGGAGGGTGGGGGAGGGGGAGAGTTCAACCAAAGGACTTGTGCGCAGGCATATGAGCCTATCCAACGGTTAAGTTCAACAGGGGGTTGGGGCATGCGTGGGGAGGGGGGGGATGTGAATGGGGGGATGAGGACAAATATGTGACACCTTAATCAATAAAGAAATTAAAAAAAAAAGAAAAAAAAAAAGAATTATGGGGGTACCAGAAGAAGAGAGAGAGCAAGATGCTGAAAACCTATTTGAAGAAATAATGAACGAAAACTTCCCCCACCTGATGAAAGAAATAGACTTACAAGTCCAGGAAGCGCACAGAACCCCAAACAAAAGGAATCCAAAGAGGACCACACCAAGACACATCATAATTAAAATGACAAGAGCAAAAGACAAAGAGAGAATCTTACAAGCAGCAAGAGAAAAACAGTTAGTTACCTACAAGGGAGCTCCCATACGATTATCAGCTAATTTCTCAACAGAAACCATGCAGGCCAGACGGGAGTGGCAAGAAATATTCAAAGTGATGAATAGCAGGAACCTACAACCAAGACTACTCTACCCAGCAAAGTTATCATTCAGAATTGAAGGGCAGATAAAGAGCTTCACAGATAAGAAAAAGCTAAAGGAGTTCATCACCACCAAACCAGCATTATATGAAATGCTGAAAGGTATTCTTTAAAAAGAGGAAAAAGAAGAAGAAAGATAAAAATTATGAACAACAAATACATATCTATCAACAAGTGAATCTAAAAGTCAAGTGAATTAAAAATCTGAGGAACAGAATAAACTGGTGAACTTAATAGAATCAGGCATAGAATGGGAGTGGATTGATAATTCTCAGGGGGAAAGGGGTGTCTGTGTGGGGAGTATGGGAAGAGACTGGACAAAAATCATACACCTATGGATAAGGACAGCAGGGGGGGGGGAGGTAAGGGAAGAGGTGGGGTGGGAACTGGGTGGTGGGGAGATATGTGGGGAAAAAGGAGAAACAATTGTAATCTGAACAATAAAGATTCATTAAAAAAAAAAAAAAGAGAGAGAGAGACACATCAGCTGGTTGCCTTCCACACATGCCCCAACTGGGGCTGGGGATCAAGCCTGCAACCGAGGTACATGCCCTTGACCAGAATCAAACCTGGGACTCTTCAATCGGTAGGCTGATGCTCTAACCACTTAACAAACCAGCTAGGGATGTTCATTTTTCTTTATTCTTTCTCTTTCTTGGACTGGTAATTTCAATTGATCTGTTTTAGGTACGCCTGTTCTGCCTGTTCAAATCCTCTGTTGAACCCCTCTAATGTATTTTTTTCATTTTAGTCATTGTTTCAGCTCTAGAATTTTCATTTAGTATTTCCAATTTCTCTCTCTTCATTTATATTCTCTGTTTGGTGAGACATCATTCTGGTTTCCTTTACTTCTTTGTCTGTGGTTTTCTTTAGCTCTTTGAACAGATTAAAGACAGTGATTTAAATTCTCTGTCTAGTAAGTCTAGTGTCTGGGCTTCCTTATGAACAGTATCTGTTCATTTCTTCTTATTCTGTGAATGGATCATTCTTTCTTGTTTCTTAGCATGCCTCATAATTTTTTGTTGAAAACTGGACAGTTTGGTTATTATAATGTGATGACTCTGGAAATTAGATTCTCCCCCCTCCTCAGGCTTTGTTATTACTCCTTACTGTGGGCTATAGTTGTTTATTTAGTGCCTTTTTATTATTATTATTGATTTTAGAGAGAGAGGAAGGGAGAAGGAAAGAGAGAAAGAGAAACATCAGTGAGACAGCTCAACATCAGTTGACTGCCTCCTGCACGCCTCTCACTGGAGATCAAGACTACAACCCGCGCATGTGCCCCAACCAGGAATCGAACCAGCAACCTCTCAGTGCATGGGACAGCACTCAACCAACTGAGCCACACCAGCCAAAGCTCTAAACTTTTTTAAAGAATGTGTTTTTTTGTTATGTGTGGTCACTGAAGTCTCTGTTCTGCTAGCTTAGTAGTCAGCTAGTGATTTAACAGATACTTTATTGTTATTTTTTATTTTTATTGATTTATTAGAAATAGAGGAAGGGAGGGGGAGAAATAGAGAGAAACATCTATTGGCTGCCTCCAACAAGCCCCCTACCAGAGTTTGAGCTACAACCTGGGCATATGCCCTGGTCAGGAATCGAACCGGCAACCTTTTGGTGCAAGAGACGATGCCCAACCAGCTGAGCCACAACGGCCAGGGCAAGAGATTTTCTTAAATGCTTAGATAAAGCAAACAAAAACAAAAAATTCCTAGTCTTTGAAACTGGATACTGTGTCTGTGTTGGAGCACACCTTCAACACACAACCTGGAAGTTTACAACTCTGCTTTGCCTTTATTTCCTGCTTCCACAGGGATTGACAATCAACCAAAGGTGAGAGCTTAGGGCCTTCTCAGATCTTTTCTGAGCCTGCACCCTGACCATGACATAGGCGTGGCTTTCTAAATTCCCAGGAATACATGGAAGGTTTTCAAAACTCACTCCCAGCTTTTTCTTCCTGGACTTTTCAGCATGTCTGCTGTTTTCCCCAACTGACATCCTTTTCCGCAGTTGGCAGCAGCTGATTTGTTTGCTTTAAGTGTTTACAATAAAATTACAAAGCCATTTCTCTGACCTTTGGAATCCAAAAAGGAGAGAATTTTAGGTCCGATGAAATGACCATAGTTGTTTGAAAACAAACTCTGCTCTCCTTCCAAGCTAGAAGACTTGCTAGATTTTGACTGGAACTGCAATCAATCTATAGATCAGTTTGGGGAGAACTGACATTTTTATGAGTCTTCCAGTTATAAACATGATAGATTACTTCATTTATTAGGTATTCTTTAATTTCTCTTAATAATTTTCTTACAGTTGTGTGTGTTCGTGCGCAGGAGTCTCATACATCTTTTTATTGTTTTGTTGTTTTTTATGCTTTATTAAATGATGCTTTCTAAACTTTTATCTTTCTCTGTCTTTTGAGGGCCAGTCAGGGCACAGAGATACAATATGCATTCCAAGTTCATCAGTCATTTTTACTTTTTAGATGTGAGAAGAATTTTTACCCTTTCCAAATTTTTAGTTTTTCTTCTGTGAAATATAGAAAATTAAAACTGTTCCTTCTCTGAATTGAAAAGCCTTGGATTATGTAAGTAAAGTATTATGTAACTCCAAGGAAGTGATGGTAATTATAGCTATTTTAAGCTTCTAAAATGTTTCTGACCTGTTGTTACATATTTTACAAGTATTGCTAAATTGTTAGTAATGAACACTCCTATTAAGATCAAGAACAAAATAGGGATTTTCTTATCACTCTTATTAAACTTTGTTCTGGAGGCACTAGCCAGCTCAGTTAGAAGAAACAGAAATTTAGCCGAAACCGGTTTGGCTCAGTGGATAGAGTGTTGGTCTGTGGACTGAAGGGTCCCAGGTTCGATTCCGGTCAAGGGCATGTACATTGGTTGCAGGCACATCCCCGGTAGGGGGTGTGCAGGAGGCAGCTGGTCGATGTTTCTCTCTCATTGATGTTTCTAGCTCTCTGTCCCTCTCCCTTCCTCTCTGTAAAAAAATCAATAAAATATATTTTTAAAAAAAAGAAAGAAAGAAACAGAAATTTAAAATACAGAAATTAAGTAGATGGAAATTTAGGAGAATCAGTTATACAACCATGACATTCAATAAGATGGTTGAGCCCTGACCTGTTTGGCTCAGTGGATAGAGTGTCGGCCTGCATACTGAAGGGTCCCAGGTTCGATTCCGGTCAAGGGCATGTACCTTGGTTGTGGGCACATCCCCAGTAGGGGGTGTGCAGGAGGCAGCTGATCAATGTTTCTCTCTCATCGATGTTTCTAACTCTCTATTCTTCTCCTTCCTCTCTGTAAAAAAATCAATAAAATACATTTTTTTAAAAAATAAGATGGTTGAGTATAAAACTAACAAATCAATTTTATTTAAGAATTCACTAATTTCAAAATATGATACCTTGGGATAAGTGTTATAGCATTTGTGCCACATCTGTATAAAGAAAGTTTTTAAATGCTTTCTTTAATGCATTTTAAAAGGAAATCGCTTGAACAAATTGAAAAGCATACCATGTGCTTGACATAAGAAATCTCAACATCACAGAAATATTTGTTCTTCCTAAATTAATCTTTATAATGTGATTCCCAATAGATAAACCAATTAGAATTTTCTTGTGACAAAGTTGGGACTAAATAAATTGATTTTTTAAATCGTGTCAAAAAATAAAATAAAAATCAGGAAAATTCTGAAAAGCATAGTGAATGGGGTTGGGGTAGTAGTTGATCCTTACCATATATTAAAACATGATAGCACTATAGTAATTAAAATCATTTATGATATACAAATAAACAGATTGAACAGAATAGAAAGTTTAGCACTAAACAGATATATTTTAATTTATGATAAAGGTGGTATTTCATATAAGTGGGAAAAGATGGATTTTTCTCAAGTTGGTATTTGGAAAGAATTGCTATTTGGAAAAAATAAAATTGTATCCATTCTTTTCAACTTTAGAATAAATTGGCAGATGAATTACAGGTTTAAATGAACATAAAATGAAGCAACAAAGAAATGATAGGAAAGAAATTTTGATAACCTTTGACCTAAAACCCAGAACCCATGCAAGTAAAGGTTTATAAATTCAATTATGTAAAAGTTAAGGTGTTTGAATAGCTAAAACTGATGGGAGCAAAGACAAGTGACAACTTTGAGGAATTTGCACTGTATATCATAGACAAATATCAGATTTTTCTCATATGTGAAGAGCTCTCTTATTAAAGCAGTTAGAAAAGATCAATATTGAACAGAAAAATGGGCAAAGGATAAGAGAGAGCAGAAGAAAATTACCAGTGATTCTTAAATGAAAATATGCTCAACCTCAGCCAAAGAGAAATTAAAATTAAAACTGTCCACATTCTCCTTTTTAAAAGTTACCTATCAAATTGTCAAAGATTCAGCCGAAACCGGTTTGGATAGAGCGTCGGCCTGCAGACTCAAGGGTCCCAGGTTCGATTCCGGTCAAGGGCATGTACCTTGGTTGCGGGCACATCCCCAGTAGGGGGTGTGCAAGAGGCAGCTGATCGATGTTTCTCTCTCATTGATATTTCTAACTCTCTATCCCTCTCCCTTCCTCTCTGTAAAAAATCAATAAAATATATTTTAAAAAAATTGTCAAAGATTCAGATGCCTATTACTAGTTAACAAGAACATACAAAAGCAGCATTCGCCCACTTTGTGTTGGGGTCATGTGTTTGCACCTCTATGGAAGGTGATTTGGTAATATGTATAAAAATTAAAGTGTACATACCCTTTGACCCAGCTTTTATACTTTTAGAAATTTATACCTCAAATATATTCACCCATATGCAAGTTAATATATGTCTTAAATTTTTTATATCAGCAGTGTTTTTGCTACAGTGGGAAAGCAAAAATTTGGAAACAACCTAAATATCTGTAGGGAACTAGTTTCAGTAACGATAGTATTTTAATACTACTAATTCGCAAGATATATTACTTTGCAACAAAATTTAGGTGCAAAAAATATAAGCAATATGCTGCCATTTGTAAGTTTTTTATTGTGGTAAAATACATATAGCATAAAGTGCAACATTTTAACTAGTTTTAAGTGTATGAGTCAGTGACATTAAATCCATTGACAGTACTGTTCAACCATCATCACAATGACTACCCATTTCTCCTTCTCCCAACTCCTGATAATATGTGTTCTTCCTGTCTCTGAATTTTGCCTATTCTAAGTACCTCATATAAATGGAATCATACAATAGTTGTCCTTCTGTTTTTGGCTTATTTCACTTAGCATAATGTTCTCAGGATTAATTTATGGTATAGCATATGTCAGAATTTTATTCCTTTTTAAGGCTGATTATATTCCATTGTATATATTTTTAATATTTGGTTAATTCATTTATCTGTTGATGGACATGTAGGTGATTTCTATCTTTTGGCCATTGTGAATAATGTTGCTAGGAAGATTGGTGTACAGTATCTATATGAGTCCCTGCTTTCAGTTCTTTTGGGTATTTATCAAGAAGTAGATTTGCTGCCCTAGCTGGTTTGGCTCAGTGGATAGAGCATCAGCCTGCGGAGTGAAGGGTCCCAGGTTTGATTCCGGTCAAGGGCACATGCCTGGGTTGCAAGCTCGATCCCCATTAAGGGGCGTGCAGGAGGCAGCCGATCAATGATTCTCTCTCATCATTGATGTTTCTATCTCTCTCTCTCTATTCCTTCCTCTCTGAAATCAATAAAAATATATTTTAAAAATCATGTTTTTTTTTAAAAAAAGTAGATTTGCTGGATTATATATCAACTATATTTAACATTTTGAGAAACTGCCAAACTGTTTTCCACAGCAGCTATAATATTGTACATTCCCACCACGGTTCCGGTTACTCCACATCCTTGTCAACACTTATTATTTTCCTTTTTTTTTTTTTAATATAATAGCCATCATAATGGGTTTGAAATGGTATCTCATTGTGATTTTTTTTTTAATTTGCCTTATGATTAATGATGAGCATCTTTTGGTCATTTATATATCTATTTTGGAGAAATGTCTATTCAAAGCCTTTGCCTATTTTTTTTAACTTTTTTTTTTAAAGAATAGTTTATTGACTTTTAGAGAGAGGAAGGGATAGGGATAGAGAGAGAGAAATATGGATGGGAGAGTGCAACATTGATTGGCTGCCTTCTGCACACCCCCGAATGGGAATTGAGCCCACAACCTGGGCATGTGCCCTTGACCAGGAATCAAACCAACCACTTCCTAGTGCGTGACTGACGTCCAACCAACTGACCCACAATGGGTAGGGCCCTTTGCTTGTTTTTTAATTGGGTTATTTGTCTTGTTATTGTTGTAGGAAGTCTTTATATATTCTTAATACTAAACTCTTATCAGACATATGATTTGCAGATATTTCTGAGTTTATTGGGTTACCTTTCCACTTTCGTGATAGTGTCTTTCAAAGCACAAAAGTTTTTAATTTTGGTGAAGTCCAGTTTACCTTTGTTTGGTTGCTTGTGATTTTAATATCATATCTTTGAAACTGTTGCCTAATAAAAGGTCACAAAGATTTACACCTATGTGTTATATTAAGAGTTGGGGTTTTTTTTAATATATTTTATTGATTTTTTTACAGAGAGGAAGGGAGAGGGATAGAGAGTTAGAAATATCGATCAGCTGCCTGCTGCACACCCCCTACTGGGGATGTGCCCGCAACCAAGGTACATGCCCTTGACCAGAATTGAACCTGGGACCTTTCAGTCCGCGGGGCCAATGCTCTTATCTACTGAGCCAAACCGGTTAGGGCTATATTAAGAATTTTTAAGACTTGTAGCTTTTACATTTAGATCTTTGATGCATCTTGAGTTAATTTTTGTACATGGTATGAAGTCGGTTTCAAACTCAGTTCTTTCGCATATGGAAGTCCAATTGTCCCAGTGCTATCTGTTGAAGAGACCATTCTTTCCAAATGAATTGTCTTAGCACCCTTGTCTATCAATTTTCCATAAAAATCTAATTGTATCAGTTTATTTCTATACTTTCAGTTCTATTCTATTGATCTACATGTTTATCTTTATGCTTGTGTATACCCTTTAAATCTTCTGACTTTTTTTTTTAATATATTTTATTAATTTTTTACAGAGAGGGATAGAGAGTTAGAAACATCGATCAGCTGCCTCTTGCACACCCCCTACTGGGGATGTGCCCGCAACCAAGGTACACGCCCTTGACCAGAATCGAACCTGGGACCCTTGAGTCCGCAGGCCAACGCTCTATCCACTGAGCCAAACCGGTTTCGGCTAAATCTTCTGACTTTTGAATCAGATCATTGTATTAATTCAAAAATAATAAAAATTGAAAATAATTGTTAGCTATGACCACAATGTACTCTGACTTCTCTCCAATTTTCTCTTTCAGGAAAGTGTGCTGTGTTGTCATTCAAGGACTTCCTGTCCTGCAGACCAACTGAAATACCAGAAAATGACGTTTTGCTTTGTGAGAGCCGATACAACGAAAGTGACAAGCAAATGAAGAAATTCAAGGGACTGAAGAGGTTTTCACTCTCTGCTAAAGTGGTAGATGATGAAATTTATTACTTCAGGTAAAGCTTGAAAAACTAAGGAAGAAAGAACACTTCAACTCTTAATAGTAAAACTGATATCAAAGTAGTGTAATGCGAGTGTTTTTTGTTTGTTTTTTAAATTTGTTTTAAACTAGATCAGTATACATTTTAAGTAGAAAATATTAATTAATTGTTAAAGATTCTTTATTTAGCCGAAACCAGTTTGGCTCAGTGGATAGAGCATTGGCCTGCGGACTGAGGGGTCCCAGGTTCGATTCCGGTCAAGGGCATGTACCTTGGTTACGGGCACATCCCCAGTGGGGGATGTGCAGGAGGCGGCTGGTCGATGTTTCTCTCTCATTAATGTTTCTGACTCTCTATCTCTCTCCCTTCCTCTCTGTAAAAAATCAATAAAATATTTTTTTTAAATAAAAAATAAATAAATAAAGATTCTTTATTTAATCCTCACCCCAGAGTGAGGATATTTTTTCCATTGATTTTTTTAAATATATTTTTATTGATTTTAGAGAGGAAGGGAGAGGGGGGACAGAGATAGAAACATCAATGATGAGAGAGAATCATTGATTGGCTGCCTCCTGCATATCCCACACTGGGGATCGAGCCAGGCTCCACTGATTTTTTTTTTTTTTTTAATATATTTTATTGATTTTTTACAGAGAGGGAGAGAGAGGGATAGAGAGTTAGAAACATAGATGAGAGAGAAACATCGATCAGCCGCCTCTTGCACACCCCCCACTGGGGATATGCCCGCAACCAAGGTACATGCCCCTGACCGGAATCGAACCTGGGACCCTTGAGTCTGCAGGCCGACGCTCTATCCACTGAGCCAAACCGGTTTTGGCCAGGCTCCACTGATTTTTAAAGAGCATGGAAGGGAGCGGGGGCGGGGGGCGGGGGGGAGAGAAAGAGAAATATTGACATGGGACACACACATCAATTAGTTGCCTCCTTCTTGCACCCTGACTGGGGCCAGGAATTGAACCTGCAACTGAGGTACATGCCCTTGATGGGGAATCGAACCCACAACCCTTTGGTCTGTGGACCCACACTCTTAACCACTAAGCAAAACCAGCCAGGGCTAGTTAAAGATTAAAAGAAATCCTCATAATCTGCTGAGATGTGGTAACTTATCTAATGGTGCCTGTTGGCCTAAACTCCAATAATTATAATGTGGAGGCAGAAATCTTTGGTTCTGGTTCATAGTCTGTTAAGATTGCATGGTTCACAAATTACAAAAATTCTTTTCACTACTATATAGGCAAGTAGATCCCAACTTTGGACATAGTACTTTTGTGGGTATTCAGTAAAATCCTTTAAAAACAAGCATCTGGCCCTAGCTGGTTTTGCTCAGTGGATAAAGCGTTGTCCTGTGGACTGAAGGGTCCTAGGTTTGATTCCGGTCAAGGGCACTTGCCCAGGTTGCAGGCTCGATCCCCAGTAGGGGACATGCAAGAGACAGCCAATCAATGATTCTCTCTCATCATTGATTTTCCTCTCTCTCTCTACCTCTCCCTTCCTCTCTGAAATCCATAAAAAAAAAATATAATATATATATATATATTTTTTTTTAAAAAAAATTTTTAAAAGCATCTATAAGTAGGTGTGACTTTATAAATACACATTTAAGTTATTTTCCTTGCTGACTTAGAGTGTACATTGCAGATTGCAGGCAGTCATTTCTAAACATTAAGGCAGAACACTGCTTTCTGACTGGTTCTGGAGTTTTGTTAGCTGATTTTCTTTTTATGTCACTTCTTTTAGAAAACCAATTGTTCCTCAGAAGGAGCCTTCACCTTTGTTGGAAAAGAAGATCCAGTTACTAGAAGCGAAATTTGCTGAGTTAGAAGGTGGAGATGATGATATCGAAGAGATGGGAGAAGAGGATAGTGAGGTCATTGAGCCTCCTTCTCTGCCTCAACTTCAGACTCCCTTGGCCAGTGAGCTGGATCTCATGCCATACACACCCCCACAGGTGAAGGTGACAAGTTCCTGTTACTTGTCTTGTTCCCAGCTTTGGTTTGCTGCAGGCTCAAACCAAAGTAAGGAGGTGTCCAGCTCCTGTATATGTTGAGTTTCAACCTAGAATTCCGCAGGAAGAAACAGATTTCTTTTTCTCAATGCCATTAATTATTTAAAGTTTTTTGTTTTTGTTTTTTATTTCATACATTGCTGCTTTTAATGGCAAGTTTAGTTAGAAAGTTCTCCTTGCCTTGTGTTGAAGAAAAGCAGTGAGGAACAGCATCATCGTGGTACTCTTATCTTTTATTTCCTCTATCTTTTTAGTTTCTTCTTTAGGACCTCATTTTTTGGTTGAGGTGATCCCTGTTGGTGTTTTTTTCTCATTCAGAATTTTCTCAAGACTTAATTATGAGGTCACCATTACAGATTGCAGTCATGGAATTCAGTGAAATTTCCGTTTATTTGTTATATGGTAAGAGGCAAGGAAGAGCTGTGTTTTAACCAAGGAAATGGCTTTCTATAAACTGAACATGTTTATAAAATAGTAACTATTGAGTCAAAAGTTCCTGGCTTCCAGAAACTTTGAGCAGTTAACCAAATATAATGTTCTGATGCACTCTAAGAGCTTTCTGTCTTACAGTCTACCCCAAAGTCTGCCAAAGGCAGTACAAAGAAGGAAAGCTCCAAACGGAAAATCAACATGAGTGGCTACATCCTCTTCAGCAGTGAGATGAGAGCTGTGATTAAGGCCCAGCATCCAGACTACTCTTTTGGGGAGCTCAGCCGACTGGTGGGGACAGAATGGAGAAACCTTGAGACAGCTAAGAAAGCAGAATATGAAGGTAAATAGAGACTAGACACAACTGTCTCAGCTTTCTAAGCAAGGGGATGTTTTCAGGAATGCATGTGCTTAGACAGGTTTTACTCTCTTATTCTTACCACTTGTACATGAACATTGTGCTGGGGACTGTCTCAAATGGCTCCCATCCAGCAATTGAAATACCAGCCTTGTCCTGACTGAGCAAGCACTGCCTCTGACTTGGCCTCTGATCCTGAGGTTTTTTGTTGTTGTTTTTTTTAAATCTCTCAAACCAATATTTTGTTATTAAAAATTGCATGATTTTCTTCTTTCATTGAGTCCTGTGAGCATACATGTTAAGCTGGGGAGTGATTGTACAAGGATATTAAATATAATTTTGCTTAAAATTCATCTGAAAGTGGGCTTTCAGTATCGATGGTCTTCTATTATGGCTCTTGATAAGCCATATGTTTAAACTTCATCCTGAAGCTTGGCTAAAGCACTTGGTTTCCTAGGCTAGTCCTGGCCTGTGCTGTGTCTGCATTCATAGTTATTTTTAAGGCACTTGGGGTCTCTTTGATAAAGCTCATCTGCCTTCATACTCTATAATGAAATCATTTTGGGCCATGAGCTATATCATTTAAGGATTTGGTGATTCTTAGCCATTAGGGATAAAATACTTGAGAGAGATTTTTTGTTTTTCTGTTTGTTTTTTATTATCAGTCATGGCTTTAATAAATAAGTAGTAAACATTAGATTAGGCAGGACTGTTGCCCTTAGAGCTGTATTATTTCCATTTGGAATTATATGTAATGGTTTATTTTGCCAGTTTAGAGCCATCTCTCAGTGGTTGAACATAGTGTTCCACTATTACTCTGCTTGGCCGATTCCAAATCCATTATTTTCCATCAAACATAAAGAAATTAGTTGTTAAGACTGCCTCCTTTATTAAAGTTTATGGAGTTTCCAAAAATAAAAGCGCTCTTTTTTAAAAAATATTATTCTTTTCAGTTATTATAATTGATTGCTTATTATAAAATTACCTGACAGGCTTCTCCAAAGATCTTCTGCAGAAACCTAATCCTACAAGATGCTCAGCTAAAAAGCACTTGTGGCAAAATTAGTTGAGAAGCACTCCAGACATTTTTTTCTCTTGGCAACATATAGTGCCTATTCTTATGTTAAAATCTTTAAGACCTACAGTAAAGAACCTGTGTTTTTTTTTTCACCTGGCATTTTCTGAAACGTGACCAAGTATTCAGATATTACCTGTTAATATCCTAAAGAACTAATATTTTATAGAATATACTTTGAGAAGCCCTAGTCAGTTTTGCAAGAACCTAGAACTTTGGAGAGCTTTGGTATTTCTGACCTTAGTAAAGGTTAAAACCAAATATATCACTCAGTTGGAAAAGTGTTGGAATGAAGCTGATTACGTAAAGTGTGAACAAGAGAGAGAGAAGTGTCTGGAGATACTGTAATAGTAAAACACTGGAATAGGGCTGAAAAGAGGAAGAAATGATAGCTCCTGGGACACCATGCCAAAATTAAAGGGTGGCTGAGATTCATGAGAACAAGTGAGAGTGTCAGTCTGAGACACAAAAACTGAACTTTTGGGTTTTTTTTGTTGTTGTTTTTGTTGTTGTTGTTTTTTTATTAATATATTTCTTTATTGATTTCAGAGAGGAAGGAAGAGGTAGAGAGAGATAGAAACATCAATGATGAGAGAGAATCATTGACCTGCTGCCTCCTGCACGCCCCCTACTGGGGATCGAGCCTGCAACCCGGGCATGTGCCCTTGACCAGAATCGAACCTGGGACCCTTCAGTCCGAAGGCCGACGCTCTATCCACTGAGCCAAACTGGCCAGGGCTGAACTTTTGTTTTGACCCATTGAATTCAAAACCCAAAGTTTGGAGTTTAGCTGGGTTCACTTAATAACTTTCTTTTCTAAGACAGCCCAAGTGGGCTCCCCCCAGAAAGAGCCAACAGTAGCCAGTCTTGTATTTGATCCACAGGCCTGAATTTTTCTATTTTCAGCTCCATGTCTTTGCTCTCCCATTTTACTGTATCATTTGTGTAATGAAAATACTAGAATTTAATGTGCGGGGTCTAGATCACTGATAGCTCAAGGAAATAGGTTGTTTAAATGGCCTTTATCCCTCACGTTCATTGTACAGAGGATCTGTAAACTGGGACAGTATTAGTGAGTGATGACAAGTCTATGCAGGCAACTGTGTCAAAGCTGAAGAAGATTTGATTTGTTTGATTTTCACATTCTTACATAACGGGGGATTGGAGCTATTGCTTCTTGACTCTTTTAAAGCCATGTGACCTCGAGTTATTTTTCCCCTCCATAGATCAGCCAGTGGTAGGCCTTCTGAATTCCATGTTGGAGGGTCAATGTGTAGTAGTTGGAGTGTGATACCGGGAGTCGGGGCCACAGGTTGCTGGTTCTCTCTGTATCTTTGGACAAGTCACTGCCTGTCTTCCAGCGTCAGTTTGCCCAGATGAAGAGTGGGAAAGATTGCTTATTTATGAATGATGAAGCAAAATAAACCCTGTATTGTGGGAGCTTTGGGAATACACATTACTAGAGTTCCCTAGTAAGGGTCCAGCCTATTAGCTCTCAAAAAGATGAAATGTGATCACTGGGGCTACATGCTGTGGAGATTAAGGCAGAGTAGCTCACAGGAGTGAGGGATATAGGAAGGTGTGTTCCAGAGCCCAGAACTGGCACAAGCAAATGCTCCTCTTGCATTTCAGATGAAATAATAGTGAATTCTGGAACTTTTGCTTATATAGGATGATTTATGGTCAGTATTGAACTGCTCAGCTTCAGGAAACCTGGTTCTGTCACTATATTGTCCATTGCTTCATATGTGTATATGTAATTCCCTTCTTTTGATGACTATAGCCTGGAGTATCATGGGTTTTTTTTTTCCTTTGGGGTTTATTAAACATGACCTCTTTGCTTCATTAGAATGTAGAAATTAGCATTTAATGTCTCTAAAACCTTGTGGAGAGGCAGTGAAGTACTTTTCCCTTACAGAGTTAATTTTCTTCAGCTGCTAAAATCCCATGACACTAATAACAAGAGTCCTCAAATCTTAATAAAATTGGGTGCAAGGAGTCAGGAAAATATAGTAAGTAACAATTGTGCCAAAAATTATAATGGGCCATGGAATTGCTTCACGTTGAAATTATAAATAATTTGCAATGCTTTTAATACTAGAATAATGGTAGCGCTTCTCATCTTCAGGGTGCCTTGTGAGATTAACCACGTTGGTTACGCTGGTGACGTGTATAAATAAAACCTGTGCTTTCTGAATGTGTGTTTCAGTCTTAACATTCTTGAAATCTTTGCAGACCAGTTCTCAAGATGGGATAGGAAAGCTGGACTCTAGTTTACCAAGTGAAATCGGCCCGAATCCTCCTGTGTTGAGACTAGTCATCTACTGTTCCTTCCATTGAGACAGAACTGTTGCCTGTGTTTTTATTAGTCCTGTTGAATGCAATGGATGGTGTTTTGAATTCCTGGGTTAAAAACAGAATTGAAAATCTGAAATGCCTTTACAGAGCGGGCAGCTAAAGTTGCTGAGCAGCAGGAGAGAGAGCGAGCAGCACAGCAACAGCAGCCGAGTGCTTCTCCCCGAGCAGGCACCCCTGTGGGGGCTCTCATGGGGGTGGTGCCACCACCAACACCAATGGGGATGCTCAATCAGCAGTTGACACCTGTTGCAGGTAAAAACAGGAGCTAAGACCATTTTTTTTCCACTTTAAGAAATTCCTTCATTTTTTTTTTTTCTCCAATGAGGAGTAGGCCACAGTCTCTAGGCTTTCCTATGAGAGATTCAAAGTTTGAAGTCATCCATGTTGTCCTTACATTGCCTTTCCCATATGGGCAATGCCTCCCCTCTGCCCCAGAAATGGGCCCTGGCCCCAGTCCTGGGAATTGGTAGGGAGCAGCTCTTCCCTAGCTGTGGGCCTAGTCTAGCGCTGTTCTCCACCCCAGGCTGCTCTTGATAGAGCATTATAGCAGAAAATATAAATAGACCCTGAATTCTCTTCCTGAGAGACATCCAAGAGAAAACAAAACTATTCTTTAGGTGATGTTGACTTTTCCATCTCATTCCAGTATTCAGTTTGCCTTGTTCTGCTGCAGCCATCCTTTAAAAAGACTGACCATTTAAAAGGATTTTTGACAATGAATTATAAATCCTTTTTTGGTCACCAGTGTGCATGACTGCTAGGTGGAATACAAAGTCCTTATTCAATTCATTGTGCCCACTCTGTAATGCTTTTCTATTTAATTACATTAAACTGCATTTTCTGTTAGTATCCCAGTCACATATTTTAAAAAGAAAAGAAAAGAAAAAGAAAGAAAAAATGATGAATGTGGTTTGTCTGTGTGTGTTGTCTCTGGATCTGGTAGCCATAGCAAATTTGGCTCTTCTAGAATTGGATATCGTTGTCTGACAAGCCTCCAACAAGAAGCCTGTAGACCACTTCTTGGGTCCCTCCTTCATGATTTCTCTAAACCTGGTGAGGTCTATACAAGCCCCCTTTCTCCTTAAGCAAAAGCAATCTGACCTCTTTTCCAAGGGAGTTGAAGACAGTCTTGTTCAAGGCAGGCTCCATTGAGATGCTGTTTTTGTTCTTGTTTTTGCTTTTTTTGTATTTGCTTTTTGAGGAAGAGTAGCATAAGATAACTTTTCCATTGTTGCTCCTACCTTTCATGATGGCAAGTTCTCAAATGCACTGTCGCTGAACTAGCATTTGCACTCGCCAAAGCACATCTGAATCATGGCTGTTCAGTACTTCCAGTGTAACTGCTGTTGATCTAACAAATCTTGTCATTGCCTGCTCTATTCCATGGCCCATTTTGGTTAATGGGGTTCCAAAGGTTTTAGAAATCAGGCCTCGAACATGGGGACCTTGAAAGTTAGAATTCCCTTATTGACATCCTGTTTTGTTCTATTTGATGTGTGATATTGTAGCACTGTGCCCTTGACTAAAAAGCCCAGGGACACATTAACTAAATGAATTCAAACAGCTAAAAACATTAAAAACAAAAAACGGGGATTGGGGGGACAAAACCAGCAGCTGCAGCATTTTAGCTCCCTGTTGGGGAATAACATCATAGAGCTCTGACGGGTGAGGAGGATGGGGCCACTTTTTAGAAAGCCCCTGTTCATTATTAAGTGTGTACTGCCCAGACTTGTGGGCCATGGGAGTGAAGGGCAAGCATTCGCTATAGGAACCAGTCTACAGTGGGAACTTTGCAGCTATCAGGGTGATCTTTCATGGGTTTACAGGTTGCATAGGGCCTAAGTCTTAGCCTGGTTACTGTCTGAGACCAGCTTTGCTTACAAGCATTGAAGCTCATTTGAACACATGTGACTGGGATAATAAATGCCAAAGTACAGTTTAATGAAGACAAGTGTCATGTCTTTCAGTTCTTAATTTCTTCAACTTCAGCCCGTGAAGGGTGCGTTCAGATGGGCTTTTGTAATTGAAAGCAAAGTCTCCTAACATTCTTAAATTCCCTAAAAGCTATATCTGGTGGTGGTGTTAAAAGGCAGTTTGGCAACATTGGATCTCCTCATGTTTAAGGTGATGGTGTCTGTTCAAAGTAGTTTTTACTCTCTGAACCCTCATTTTTTAAAACAAACTCATAATCCTATTTCGTGTATAGAAGTATTATTTAAAATGTGTTTTAATTGGTTCATATAATTGTACGTTTTTCAGTCAGCTTAGATGTAACTCATGACGCAGGCTGAATCTAAGAATTATCAGTAATTTTATAGCTTTAAGAGACTAAACTTTTATAAATAAATACCTTTCAAATAATTCTTTAGGGAAAGTCAAAGAGTAAAATTCTTAGAATCTGGAGTTTTCCACTATTTCCCCGAGTCTCTCTACAGAGTCTTTTATAAAAATGAGGTTTGGCACCAGTCCCTCAACCCTCCCTCTGTGCAAGAAGTTGTGGCCAAAGGTGATTGCATTTTGGGGGGAAGTATTATGTTTTGTTCATTGTGATCATTTCAAATCCTAGAAAAGTCAAGTTGTTTTTCTTGCTTAAAAAAATGTCGTGTGGCTTCAAAGGTCTTTTGATAGGTGAGTCTTTGACATTTTGAAATTATTTTCTTCCTTTCGCTCCTTTTGCCAAAAATACTTGTTTCTTGAAACTCTTCCTTAGCCAGCAGAAAATATTTTGTCATGTGAAGATGCACTTTGAAAATAAAGGAGTAAAAGACTGTTCACAGAAATTCTGTGCCACATTTAAAATGCTCCCTGTTAAATGAAGGTTTATGTGAGGACATTTGTGAGCGTGGAGACAATGATGACAATTGGCATTTTCTCATGTCAGCAGAGCCTGATTCTCCAGCCATTCCTCCCTAAGGTCTGCATGCAGGCTTTGAGTGACCTGGGCTTAGGTTGACTTGGGAGGGTTTAGTTTTGATCTTTATTTTAAACTTGTTTGAGATCTAAAGATGAAATATCAGACAATCAGACATTGTGATGGCTCTTAGTGGTTGGTCAGTCAAGCTCTAGCATGATCCATTCTTAGAAACAGTGGTGAGGCTAGAAGGGAGGAGGAGTGGATGAAAAATCCTTGCCATCCTCCCACAAGCTGGAGAACCATGCTTTGTGATCAGGGCTGTGCACCTCATTTCCTCCATTCCAGTTTCCCCTCGTGTGTACCCATGATAGGCATATGAGTGTGGGCAGAGTGGAATGATGGGGTTATTACTGTTCAATTAGAAACACAGTCGCAGAACTGGTCACTCTGAATAGCTTGCAATAATCATGACCTTGGGAAGGCTGTTACTGGAACTCCTCTTTATTTTTACCTGAAAACATACAGTATATTTATCCCAGGAAAGATAACTACAAGTAATAATATACTAAGTACTAATTCATCCAGAAATGTTGGGTTTCATATTTATAACTTTTTATTTTGTTCATTTTTGCAACAAAATAATTGCACTAATTGCTGTTGTATCATGCAATACTAAGGGTGCTTTATTCATTAGTAGTGCATGTGGGAAGTTTGTTATTACTTAGCTCATGTTGCATGTTAATGATGCATGTCTGAAATTTATTGTGTCCTTCAAGGCATGATGGGTGGCTATCCGCCAGGCCTTCCACCTTTGCAGGGCCCAGTTGATGGCCTTGTTAGCATGGGCAGCATGCAGCCACTTCACCCTGGGGGGCCTCCACCCCACCATCTTCCGCCAGGTGTGCCCGGCCTCCCGGGCATCCCACCACCGGGTAAGAACTTCATCCTCATTCACTCATTAATCTCATCTTTATGTTCTCTTTTTCCTCTCTCAACCAGTTGTTTTAGGAGGCACTTCCCTGCCTGTTATGAGCAGGCCTTCCCACACTGAGAACCCCAGAGATGTCAGCAGCAGGGTCTGTCCTGTGTGTAGAGCAACTGGATGCCTAGCAGCAGCACAGGACACGGCAGAAACCAGATTTAGCAGACATTGGGCAGGAGGCAAACTCTTAAAATCACACAATTTAACGTGCTAAAAAACTCAGACACAGCCTAGAAAGTTGTGCCCTCTTTATGAGTGAATAAAATTTCTCAGATTGCTAGTTGAGAGTCACTAAAAGCACTTTTTGCTCCTGAGTGCATTACTTCCTCTGATTCAGTTCTTATCTCACAGAATCTTGTATAGGGTCCCTACTGTATCTCTTGCTTCTCAATTAGCACTTCTAAGGAATTGAAGTCACTAATGTGGAACTCGTCAGAAATCCTTCAGTCAGTCCTTTTAGGCACAAAAAGGAGGGAGGGAACAAATTTGCACTGAACTGGTTTTCTGTATCTGAGTTCCCTAAGAAGCATGACATAACATATTAAAGAACAACATAGTCCACTCTACTAACTGTAGACACTGGTTGGCTATGGACCGAAGCTCAGAAGTTATTTTACATAGAAACATATAAATGAAATCCAGCTTTAACTACACTGTAACTTTATAATTAATTAGTAAGTTGAAAATTTATTATGAAAGGAAAATCACAAGTTCCCATATTAATTGTCATCATATTCAAAAGAACTGACCCTTAGCTATAATCTGGTTGGAGGGATTGTGATTTTAAGACAACTTGGAATTGCATTTGGTCCATTATCCAAAATAAAAGCTAAAGGCTCAGCCCAGATGATAAAATGTAACAACATTAGATTTGCTTACACCAGTATTGGACCTACTGATCATAGGGTTATAAAGAGTTCCAAAGGATGCTTCAGAGGGTACACCCAGCAATGTGCAGGGTGAGTCAACATGGTGGCTTGGCCTAGAGCCTCCCGCCACACTCCTATTACTAGAGACTCACTAGAGAATGGTCATAACTCCACAAAAGTGTTTGATCCAGATGTATCCAAAGGAGGAAATATTTGTGGGAGAACATGCTTCATTATGTAAATGGTGACCTGTGTGTGAGTTGCTGTTGCAGCAGAAGTCAGTCATAAAATGGGTGTGCCCATGTGGCAAATAGAATTGGCCTTAATTCAGTGCCTTCTCATCTTGGCATAGAGTGTATCACTGAGTCAGCAGACCAGGTTAGAGCTGACTTCTTAAGTACACATGGGACTCAGTGGGAAACACGTCTAAGGCCAGAACTGTGTAGGTAGCAGATATCTTTGATGGGTGTTGGGCACTGCTATTTGCCTTTTCCTCTTCAGATTTTAAATTGCGTTTGAAAGGAACAACACACCTGATGGAGACAGGAGACAGGGAAGAAACACTCTTAGTTCCTACATCCACACATTCCTGATCAGGCTTTGAGAGGAGAATTCGGTGAACTCCTCTGGGGATTTGGCCCACATTCTCACCTGCTGCTCCCTAGCATGGCATTTGTAAATAGAGAAAGGAGAGGGGTCTGCTGGTTTGTTTTGTGCTGCTCTACAAAGATTGATACCGGCAGCTCAGGGAGGCCCACTGTGTTGTGGAATCTTAAGTCTGGTGAGTGAGTGGGAGGCAGGGGGTAGGGGTTATTAATATGTTGCAGCTTACCCACGACAACCTCTTCATTCATTCATAAATAATCATTAGGATCCTATCATGGTGATCCAGGTGTACCTACCCTTCTGAGTACTTGAAATATAAAAATTCCTGCTTTGTAAACAGAAAGCTTATTTTCACTTATTCTTTTCTGTCTAACAAATGTCTCATACCTCCTGGAAGTAGCATTTAGTAATTCTGAACCTGAGAATATTGGGCTGGTTCTGCCTGGTCAAAATATTAACATTTTGAATCCAAAGGAACTATATAGAATATGAAGTTGGCTCCTCTTGAGCCTTTTAGGCAGCCAGTAGGATTTGTTTCAAGTTTAAACAACAACTCACCAGGATTTCTGTTGTAGTTTTTAATGAACCGGGTTTCTTGTATCTCTTTGTTTTGAGAACAGTAAATGGATGGTCCTAAGATTATTAAAATAACCCTAGATAATAAATTTAGGACATCTCATTATTATCAATTAGTACCTGTGAGACAGAATTGTTTATGAGGAGTCACCAAGAGTAATTTACAAAATTATTATCAGATACATATTCAAATATAGTAGGACCATATCTTTCTCTTTTCCTTCATTTTGCATTTGAAGTGATAGCCCTTTTCAAAGTGCTGTCTATCAGATGGAAGTGTCCTCTCTCAGCCAACATTAGTAACTCCAGTCAGAACTAGAGGTGCTGGTAGCCTGTGAGGGGACAGCAAGGATGTGCCTCCAACCTCCACAGAGTTCATTTAACTATGCACTTGCACAGCCTCTTCCCTGTGTCCTTATATCCTACCACACTGCATACTGCTGAGCCTGATTGAATGCCATTACTGCTGAACTTAAACACAGGCTTCAGGACAGGAGAATGTGTTGTCAGAAGAAAAATACCTTAAAAATATAGGTGTATTCTGAGTAAAGCTTACCTAGGGAAATACTAGAATTTTTGCAGGGTTCAAATAATTTCTAAGCCATGAATAATTAATACACATCTGACAAGTTGAACTAGCATTGTCAAATACCTAGGAAACAAAAACAATAGGAATTTCTGTTTGAATGCTACATCCTGTGTTGGGTGCGTAGGGTTCCTATCCACAAAGACTCAACTGCAGAGAGATCCATAGGCTTGCATTATAAATGGCATAATTTCTTATCAGACAGTAGTTTTTCAGTCATGTCAACCAGAGCCTCTGATTGAGACACTGCATTCTGAATTACAGGTGTAATGAACCAAGGGGTGGCCCCTATGGTAGGGACTCCAGCACCAGGCGGAAGTCCGTATGGACAGCAGGTAAGCCTCCCAGTTGGATTTTCTAGGACTTGACAGAGTTCACATTATTTTCTTTCTTAAAACATGAACTAAGTCTTTTTTCCCCTCATTATGTGGTCTGTGCTCTTTCAGGTAGGAGTTTTGGGGCCTCCAGGACAGCAGGCACCACCTCCATATCCTGGCCCACATCCAGCCGGCCCCCCTGTTATACAGCAGCCAACAACGCCCATGTTTGTGGCTCCTCCACCGAAGACCCAACGGCTTCTCCACTCGGAGGCCTACCTGAAATACATTGAAGGACTCAGTGCTGAGTCCAACAGCATTAGCAAATGGGACCAGACTCTGGCAGGTAAGGAGAGTCCTTCTCACTAAGTATGAAATCCACCCTTTGTTCAAGCCCTCTTCTGCTATTGCCATATTGTAACCCAGGGCAAATACCCATTTTTCTTATACAAGTAAAATAAATGGTATATTTAATACAAGGGTTTGAAGCTTCTTTGTATATTAACATCACAATTTGAAAAAAATTTTTTTGCTGAATCTCAAAGCTTAATTTTGTCATAAATATCACCGTCATCTTTTTAAGTATATTTCGAATTTTTTAAATTATTATTTTAGGCATTTGGACATTAAACATAGATACATTTGAATAAATTAAAGTTATTTTACCTCAAATTTTTTTGTGGTTAAACCTCACCTGAGGATACTTTTTTCCATTGATTTTTAGAGAGAGTGGAAGGGAGGGATGGGGGCGTGTGGGGGGGGGGGGAGAGAAAGAGGGCGGGGCAGGCAGGCAGGCAGGCAGACATGGTAGATTGGTTGCCTCTGGCACACCTCCAGGGATCAAACCTACAACCTAAGTACCTGCCCTTGACTAGGAATTGAACCCAAGACCCTTCAGTGCATAGGCCAATGTTCCAACCACTGAACAACAACAACCAGGGCTCACCTCAATTTTTAAAAGAGAAAAATATATTAGAAAATATGTTTCTGTTAACCTATCAAGTTAGTCATTTAGTTCAACAGACTTATTCAGTACAAACTAAAATAACTTGCCTAGTCTCTTGAAGTTTGAAGTTTCTACTCTTTATTTCTAAACCAAATTTGATAATTTGGTTTCTTTTATAAGAGTAGTAGGTATGTTTTCCCTTTCTTCACATTTACCTTTTTAGGAGTTTCTCTTCACATGGAAGTAATTATTAATTATCAGGAGTGGCTACAACAAAATATTAATAACCTAATCTTTTAGGTGTTTGTACAGCTCTTTGGTGAAGTCATTATTATAAATTAGGTAATTTCTAAAATACAAAGCATAAAACAACACATCCCCAGTTAGGTAGTCTCATGCCTAAGTGAAGTAGTTTTCTAAAAACCAAGATGTCTAATAAATTATATAAGAAATTTGCTTGGGGATATTCTGCAGAGTTAAAATGTGTAATATTTAATAAATCATTATGTTTTTATGTTCTAATCTATCAAACCTTAGGACTGAGGGAAAATTTGTTACCTTAAAATTCCTATTTATATTCCTCTGTCTACACTTTAATTTTCAGCTCGAAGGCGTGATGTCCATTTGTCAAAAGAACAAGAGAGCCGCCTACCCTCTCACTGGCTGAAAAGTAAAGGGGCTCACACCACCATGGCAGATGCCCTCTGGCGCCTTCGGGATTTGATGCTCCGAGACACCCTCAACATTCGCCAAGCATACAATCTAGAAAACCTTTAATCACATCTATTACGTTTCTTTTATAGAAGCATAACAAGTTTTGTGGAATAGTAGCCACATAGTTACAGGGGGTGGGGGGAGGAACAAAGGATGATAATTTTTATTGCATTTTACTGTACATCACAAGGCCATTTTTATATAAGGACACTTTTAATAAGCTATTTCAATTTGTTTTTGTTATATTAAGTTGACTTTATCAAATACACAAAGATTTTTTGCATACGTTTCCTTCGTTTAAAACCAGTTTCATAATTGGTTGTATATGTGTAGACTTGGAGTTTTATCTTTTTACTTGTTGCCATGGAACTGAAACCATCAAAGGTTTTGTCTTGGGTTAGGGTTTTTTGGTTTTTGTTTTTATAAAAGAACAAAGTGAAAAAATACACACACACACACACACACACACACACACACACACGAGTTTACAGATTAGTTGACAATGAAATGTGAAGTTGGTCCTAGTTTACATCTTAGAGAAGGGAGTGTACTTGTGTCTGTTTCATGTGCCTGAATATCTTAAGCCACTTTCACAAAAAGTGTGTTACAGGTGAAGTGAAAGGTTGTTATTTAGGTTATACGTGTTTGGCAGACATGGCACATTTGCTCTATTAACTCAGAGGCTCGCTGCAGAAATCTGAAGTCAGTGCTGTGCATCTTTCTGCAGCTGGTGCGTCTCCCGGACACCTGGAGAGAGCACTTCTTGAGTTGAGTTAGATGTCTGTGGTGTCAGTTATTTTTGTAGAATATGTGCACAACCCTGAATTATATTTAGTCTTGGCAGGTAAGTTTAAGGGTACTTTTGATCTATTTATAATAATTCACAATTAATGCCTATACGTGTTAGATGATTTAAAATTTTAAATCTCTTACATTGAAAAAAAATTTGAAGTTCATCTTGAAGAAAGCATTGAGGCGTCCATGGAGGTGATTTATTTTTCAGCATAATACCTAAACTAACAAAGGAAGTGCATCACTAGATATGAGCTGCATCAGAAGCCTAATTGTAAATGGGTAGACCGCCTGCATATGCAAATGTTTTAGTATTTTTTGTTTCCTCGTCAGATGTGGCTTTCTTTTTTTCTTCTAAATTTCTTCATTGTAATTCTCAACCAGAAATTTAAAACTTCCTAAAATATTTAAAATTCAGCTTGTGTTTTTAAATTTCAAGAGAAGAGCATCATAATTTAAGAAAATGCTCATGAAAAAGACTATTACAGATCCTAAACTCTTGGGTTTGATGACCCTGTCTCTTATATGACCCTAAAACAAACATGTGGAGGCAGTGTACGATGCTCAGACAGGTAAAAAGCAGCAAATATGGAACAGTGTTTCTAGGGTTTTTGGAAACCTGCTTTATTGTAGCAAAGTGGTTGCCATTGTGGTTGACCTTCTACTGCTGTTTGTAAGTTGAAAGAGTGACTTTCAGAGGATACTTTTTTCTTTTAGTCTGGTATGACTCAGTACCTGGATATTTCATTACCATTCTTACTAAATCATGGGGACAAAAGTGTGTAGAATGGATAAAAGTCTCTTGTTATCTACATAGGAGGCCCTTGTAACTTAATTGCGTATAGTCAACCACTGGATCTCAGTTTGCATCAAGTATTTTAAATAATTCTGAATTTTAAAAAAATGTATTGCAATAGTATATCAGTACCTTATTGTTAAACTGAATCAGATAAAGAAATCTTCAGTTCCTGGTTATTTGGGCCATTGAATCATCATGGACTGTATAATACAATCAGATTATTTTATTTCTAGACATCCTTGAATTACACCAAAGAACCTGAAATTTAATTTTGGTTAAGTTATTTATTTATTTCTTGTGTCCATTTTTTTTTTTCCCTTTTTAAGGTCTGGATGAGACTTCTTGGGAAGCCTCTAAAAACTTTACTGTGGGCTACATGGGGCATTATAAGCCAGAGCACTCCTCCTCCGGATTCCTTCCCAGTGTCTGGAGGTGCTATCGGAACCATAGACCCGGCCAGGAGCGTCCCTAAGGCAGTGCAGAGTCGGGCCAGGGGGCCACTAGGCAGGCCCTAATTAAGTTTTTCTTAAAAAAAAATAATAATTTATTTTAGAATCATGTCTTTCTGTATATTAACTTGGAGAATATCAGTTAATATTTAGGAAATAAGATTTGAGGTCAGCCATCTTCCAAAAAAAATTTCTTTGCTCATTTAAAAAAGTGCAAGTTAACTATACACCTTTTATCCACGAGTTTTAGGAATTGTAATGATATGGCTTAGAAAGCATAATGGCCTAAGTATTTTCAAAATATAAGTTCATGTGGAAAAGAATTTTGTTTATATGTGTGGAGGAAACCTATAGGTTTAAAATAATACATCAGCCAACTGATTGAAAAGACCTTTAATGGTTTTGTTTCTGAAGCCGCCCTTGTCTTCCTCTGAGGAAGAATTGAGAGGAGATGCTTCTCTGAGTAAAACTTCCAAATTGGTGGTGTTGGCTTTTGAGCTTGAACATTTTCAGACTTGATTTAAACTTGGTTATTCTAATTTCTATATCAAAACTTGGTTTATTCTAATATCTGTATCAAAAGAGTTTTACGTGGTAACTAGACTTATAACATGTATGTATCATATGTTTGTTCATCTAAAGCTTTTTAATCCAAATAAAAATGGAGTTTGCAAAGTGATTTGGATTAACCAGATTTGGTTGTTCTGTTAAAGCTTGTCTCAGATGTTAGCTTCAAACAGGTTAACTCCTGCAAAGCTTGATTTTTGTGCTGACAGGGATACCGCTGCTAATTTAGGGGAAGAGAGCTCCTCACAGTGTCCAGACACTGGTCCAGGGCTCAGGCGCATTAACACAGAAGCCAAATGTAGCCACACTGCTGTCCTCAGGGTGGGCAGAAATGCAGGTTTAGGTTAAAATTAAAGAGTTACTGATTGCAAAATTAAATTAAATTAAATTTAAAAAGTTTCTGATTGCACAAGGTAAGGAAAGCATGTCCTAGATCATAAAGCAGTATAACCCGTTTCAAATAGTCAGTTGTTTGTGGTCAGAAGAGATGTGTCCCAGGTATGTCTTTAATATGGTTATAAGCTCTTAAAACATGACCACACTTTCAATAGAAAGTGTTGGTAAAATCAACCAACTGCTTTCCTCTAATATCACTTTGCAAATCCCTGTGATTCTGTTCTCCTAAGAGCTTAGGGCTATGCATACATCTTTGCTCATGAGTATATTTTGGATCAGTGTTGTATAAACATTCCAACTAAACACTATGAGCAAACAAATACTGCCAAGTATTACTCTCTTTCTTTTTGGTTTGGAAGTGTGCTAGGTCAGCTGAAGGAAAGTTTAGAACCTAACAGACTATTTCTATCCCAAAAATAGATGTATTCATTGGATTACACATAAAAATGGCAAGAAATTTCACACATGTGTGAAGACTAAAAAATTGATAATATTCTACTAGGAGGGAAATTCTTTGGAAAGCCTCATGTTCCCCAAGTGCATTTTGTTTTAAAGAGAGGTTATTCAGTTGAAAAAAAAATCAAACTTACAAAAAGATATTAATGTAATTAATTTACATCCGAGAGATTAGACAAAACTTCCAAAAAAGGACTGTGAGATGAACAAAGTGACTATGTTCCTAACTTGGGTATTTTATCAGTTCAGATGATAAAGTGAAGCTCCAAAGCCCAAATTCTTTCCACAGCACTACAGTGGAGGTAGATTTCTAGCAATAACTGCTAATTAGGCTTGTCATTCTAAATTGAGTATTGGGGGTAGGGGGGTTGTTATTCAATATTTGCCTTGTAGTTGACACTAGGGGGCACTGCAGTCCTATAGTTGGCATATAAGAGCAATGCCTTTTTGTTGTTTTGTTAATCCTCACCTGAGGATATTTTTTCCATTGTTTTTGTTAGAGATTGGAAGGCGGGGAGGTAGAGAGAAACGTCTGTGTGAGAGACATATCGATTAGTTGCCCTCCATACACACCCAAACCTGCAACCCAGGCACATGCCCTTGACCAGGAATCAAACCCATGACCCTTTGGTATTTGGGCCAATGCTCTAACCACTGAGAACACTGGCCAGGGCACAATGCCCTTTAAATTCATTCAAGTTCTCTTAAATCATTCCAGTGTCGGATGGGGTAGAGTCATATTCTTTAGGAGGGTTAGTTTTTTTGAGCCCTGGCTGTATTGCTCAGTGGTAGAGCATCAGGCCTTTGCACCCAAGGGTCCTGGGTTCAATTCCTGGCCAAGGGCATGTGCCTGGTTGCAGGTTTGTTCCCTGGCCCAGTTGGGACATGTGCAGGAGGCAACTAATCAATGTATCTCTCTCACATAGATGTTTATCTTTTACACCTCCCCCCCTCTAAAAATCAATGGGAAAAATATCCTCGGGAGAGGATTAACAAAAAAAAGAAGTTTTTGAAGTAAAGTTAAAAAGAAAGCTTGCAACTTGGTTAACAAAGTTAATTTTTAAGTTATTGCAGGGATGGGGAACCTTTTCTGCCAAGGGCCATTTGGACATTTATAATACCATTTGCTTAATATAATTCACTTAATATAAGTTTATATTGCTATGAAAAAAGCTCATAGATTTATTGGCAGGGCCAGACCAAATGATTTCTTGGGCTTTATACGGACCAAGAGCCGGATGTTCCCCATCCCTACTCTCTAGCATCCAAACTAATGTGCTCTGAAAGTATCTTAAATTTAATACAGTAATTGCTTTGCTAGTCTCCTTGCCTTGGAGTCAGAAATTAACCTGTCATCTTCAAAGGTTTGTTGCCTTTCAGTAAGTTAGCACTCGTGTGTGTGTGTTAATAAAACATTTTTTATTAATTTGAGAGAGACATTGATTTGTTCCACTTATTTTTGCATTCATTGCTTGCTGCTTGTAAGTGCCCTGACCAGGGATGTTGAACCCGCAACCTTAGCATATCGGGACAATGCTCTAACCACCTGAGCTACCTGGCCAGGGCTCTAATATATATATATTTAAAAAGAAGAAAGCTCGCCCTAACTGGTTTGGCTCAGTGAATAGAGCATCGGCCTGCGGACTGAAGGGTCCCAGGTTCGATTCTGTTCAAAGGCATGTACCTTGGTTGCAGGCACATCCCCAGTGGGGGGCGTGCAGGAGGCAGCTGATCGATGTTTCTAACTCTCCCTCTCCCTTCCTCTCTGTAAAATCAATAAAATATATGGGGGAAGGGGGGCGGAGAAAGCTCTAGGGAAGATCAATACAAATTTCAGACTAGTGATTCTAGGATGGGGTCAGGAAGGTGAGCCAGGGAAGGAACCCACAGCAGACATAGAATTAGATTATTTTATTAGTATTTACAACTATTCTTTGTTAAAGGTTAAAATGTGTGGGTTCAATATTCTATATATGTAGCAAATATTAAACTTCTAAGTCAGGAGGTGGAGGAACATGGAATAATAAGGCCATATAATTGTATCATACCACAATTTTCTTATGCTGCAGTCCAACCAGTAAAATGCCTGTGAGGTGAGATTCACCAGCAGTTCTTGAGGTGATGCAAGTGCACCTGAGAACCACCTTCCTCTCCCTGGGGCTGCCGATCATCACTGGTCTTCACACTCCATCTCTGGGCAGTGATTCTGAGTTTACTTCAGGTAGTACTTTAATGAGTTAATCAGTGGCTCTTTATACTGAGTTGGTTCTAACATAAATGGACTAAAATTAGAAAAATCCCTAAACAGTTTAGGAAGAGATGTGTTTGTGATAGAGATCATTTGCTTCTTATTCATGAAAAAATAAACTATTTTGAAACAAGTGTTCTTTAATATGTAGCTACTTTCTTGTTTCAAAAGATGTAGGATATGGTTATCCAAGCATGGGAAGATGCCTTTGCATTTTCTATCAGCTGACCCAAACTTATTCTGGATCAAATTACAAAATCTCTACCAATAGACTGAGCCTACGATTTAGCCAAAGTCTATGGTTGCTTTGCACTGTGACGTTTACATTTCTTAGGGAAAGAGCAGCCTCTTTATCTTTATTTAGCAGCTGTTTGAAAGCAGTATCTTTTATCACAGAGGGGCGTGGGAAGCCTGTCTCCCACCCCCACCCCACCCCAGTTCTCCAGCAGGTCCAGCCCCTGCATGTTAATGGAGCCTGGCAAGGGAAGGGTTTCACAAGAGCAAGTAATGTAATGTCAGGAATCCCAGCACCCTAGCAAAATGTTTACAAAGTGGCAGCTGACAAATGTAATCTGCATAATTATTCTGGTTACAATGATCTTGTCTGCATCAAATTTTACTTAGATCTTACTTTTATGTCCGTGATGAAATGTGAATTCTGCAAAAAAGTAAAGTTAAAATTTTTGCCTAAAGAATTTCACCAAGAATTCAGGCTGCACTGAAAGCCATCCTGATGGATCCTTGAATTGTTTAGGAAATAGTTCCTGGACTAGATTCATTCAGTGGGTAGAGGTATGTTTTAGGAGGAAATAATTTTCACACAGGAAAGTAAGTATTCAAGCAGTGATAGGAAAACGAAAAAAGTTCTTTGTTAAGGCAGTTCTGTGTAAGAGATCTGGAAAGTACATTTTTATTTGTATTTATTTTACAAATTGGGAACATTTTATTCTTTTTTTAAAAATGTATTTTATTGATTTTTTTACAGAGAGGAAGAGAGAGGGATAGAAAGTTAGAAACATCGATGAGAGAGAAACATCGATCAGCTGCCTCTTGCACACCCCCTACTGGGGATGTGCCCGCAACCAAGGTACATGCCCTTGACCGGAATCGAACCTGGGACCTTTCAGTCCGCAGGCCAACGCTCTATCCACTGAGCCAAACCGGTTTCGGCGGGAACATTTTATTCTTGAAAAACTGCTCAAACTTTGGTTAAGAACAGCAAGTCAGTGGCCTTTTTACCTGGGGCTGTTTTCACTCAGTCTCTCAGCCCCCACCCAGTTCAGTGGCAAAAACTGAGTGGCTTGACCAGTGTGGGTCTGATTGCAAAAACATAAAACCCAGCAGCTTTAATGCCAGAAAGAATGTAGCATCAATTTGGGGGCCAGGAGGAAGTCTGTGATTTTATCAACTAAAAGTGGCAAAATGGAGAGAAATTAATTAGGAAAACCTACAACTTTGCTACCCTGGTGTTGCAGTCCTGGTTTAGACAAGCCGTGCATCAGTCAGATTTAACTGGTGTAAGGTTTGAGGCGCAGGAAACGGAGTCAGAGACCCAGACAAGTTAAAAGAGGAAGTTTATTCTGCACTAATGAGCAAGATTCATTACGAAAGGGGGTAGAAAAAACCAGGATTAGAGGAGAAGGACCCAGCTGAGCTGTCTCGCAAGGGGAGAACAGCAACACGTGCAGAGGTGAACACGCCTTTTGAGGGGAGGAACGGGAAGGGGTTGGGGCCCAGGGCACTTGGCACGTGCTGATTGGTTGTTCAGTGTCTCGGGAATGTCCCGGCCGCAGACGCAGGTTACATCATACTCTGCCCACCAGTTGGGGGAAGGGAGGATCTATCATTCCAGGCTTTTGGTGATATTAAAAAAAATTGAGAGTCCAGGCAAGGTCAGGGGGTGAAGGTCCGTTTTCTGTAGCTACTTCCTGCTGAGAGCGTGCGTCGTCAGGGGCGTCTACCCGGGGTCTCAAGGATTCTGGTGACATAGGTGTCTCTAGGTTCTGAATTCAAGGCCAGATAGATCTCTCCTACCTTCTGGTTGGTGAACGCCTGCATTCTGTTCTGCAAAAAACTAGTGAAACAGCGCATGAGACGGGCCAAAGAGCAAAATTAAAGGAATAGATACCAGTGGGCCTAATGGCGGAGCAGGCAGCGGGCCATGGGCTGGAGGAGGAGGAGGAGGAGTGCGGCGGTGGGCGGCCACACCAGGCCTGGCCCACGGGGGCGGGCTGTGGGAGGTCTCAGTAACTTTATTCAAAGAGAGGGGTTGGACTTTGCTGTTTCAAGATGGCGGCCCCCATGGGAGTGGCAAGCCATGTGGCCAGAGAGGGGTGGGCCTTGCTGTTTCAGGATGACGGCCCTCATGGGAGCGGCAAGCCATGCGGCCAACATGGCAGCTGCTCACAATACACAAGGGAAGAGCAAACCAAAATTTCTGCAGACAGAAATCTCACTTAGCTGTTTGGAGCGGCCAGCAGGGTGGCGGGCGGGCGGCTCTAATGCTGCGCGGCAGCCTCTGCTTGGCTCGCGGCCCAAGGCGGCGGTGGTGGCACCTGCAGCGGCGGCCGCCGGCTGGGAAAGGGGCAGCCGTGGCGAAGGAGGAGGAGGAGGGAGAGAGGGAGCAGAAGGCAGGGCAGTGGGAGCAGGAGAAGTGGAAATGAAAGATCAGCTGAGTCGAAAGAGTCAGAAGACAGAGAAAGGGGCTGAGGACCGGTTTGAGGGGGTGAAGAAGACTTTTCGAGGAGGATCTGATGAGTGGAACATGAGGAGTAAAGCGAGGGGCGGGAGCAAAGGGCTACTTCCCGCTTTGCCAGCAGAAATTACTGAGGTCAGTGAGGATGTTAAAATCAAAAGTCCCGTTTTCGGGCCATCTGGACCCATTCCAATTCATACTGAGGCCATGCTACATTACAGAAGTAAATGAGGTGTTTAGGACGCAGATCCTGGGACAGGCCTAGCTTAGCCAGATTGGTGAGGAAACACCCTAGAGGTGTGCTAGGATCCGGTTTAGATTTTTTTATTACCCATGTCTAATACCCGGGGTCAGTAGCCAGGGCTAAAGGACCAGCGTCCCAGTCGTTCAGCCAAGGCTATGGACGGAGGGACGGCAGGGACGTCTCCACTACCTCCCGGGATCCAGGAACTCCTTCCTGGAAGGGGGTCCAGAAAACGGAGGCCAAATGGCTGGAGAACCAAGGGGTGGCAGGAACATCTCTGCTGCCTCCCAAGGTTCAGAACCCCTCCTGGAGGGGCCCAGAATGCTAAGCCTGGAAGGCAATCTCTGACGCGGGCTGCAGTTTATGGACAGAGACGCCGGAAAAACGACCACCAGGAATCAGCACGGGCTGAGACTTAACCGCTGACGCTGCCGAGCCGGGGGGGAGAGGCAGGAAGATCCTGAACCACGAGATGGGAGAGGGGGGTACCCCAGACTGTGAATGGTCAAATGGAATACTCGACCCTCCCGGGTTTTGGCACCAAATGAGAGATTCGCGATGCAGGAAACAAAAGACAGTCTGGCCGGTTAAAAGGGGGAGGTTCACCAGTCCGAGTGTGGGGCCAGAGAAGTTTGCGCCAAAAGGGATTGTCAGTACTTCCTTTGTACAGCTGTTTAGTGGCAGGGGTGGAGGGCATGAGCGGTGTGGAATTTACGCCTCGGGCTGGGGGTCCAGGAAGGCACCAGTTATCTGCGTCACCATCTACCTTGTGGCTGCATGCATCGGCTCTTGACTTCCCCTCCTGTGGGGCCGGTCCATGTCCATGCCTCGACCTAACAACTGGGAGAATCTAAAATGAGAAAACGTTAGGCAACGTGAGTCTCCCACATAGCTTGCTGCTGGAGAGCTACCACATGCCTGGGAAAGAACCATGTTGTCTATGCAGTGATTGATTGCAAATGGGAACAATGAAACTTTGGGGATGACAGTAGTATCCTAAAACTAGATTTGAATTTGAATTGGAACATTTATGATGACTGAAATTTTGGTCATGATAGGAATTATACCTCAATGGAGCTGGTTTTTTTGTGTCTGGTTTTTTTAAAATATATTTTATTGATTTTTTACAGAGAGGAAGGGAGAGGGATAGAGAGTTAGAAACATCGATGAGAGAGAAACATCAATCAGCTGCCTCCTGCACACCCCTCACCGGGAACGTGCCCGCAACCAAGGCACATGCCCTTGACCAGAATCGAACCTGGGACCCTTCAGTCCGCAGGCCGACGCTCTATCCACTGAGCCAAACCGGTTAGGGCTGGAGCTGTTTTTTAAAAAATCTTTGGCCCTAACCAGTTTGGCTCAGTGGATAGAGCATCAGCCTGTGGACTGAAGGGTCCCAGGTTCAATTCTGGTCAAGGGCTTGTACCTTAGTTTCGGGCACATCCCCAGTAGGGGGTGTGCAGGAGGCAGGGGATCGATGTTTCTCTCTCATCGATGTTTCTAACTATCCCTCTGCCTTCCTCTCTGTAAAAAAATCAATAAAATATTATTTAAAAAATAAAATCTTTGGCCCTAGCCAGTTTGTTTCAATGGATAGCACTGTGGACTGAAGGGTCCCAGGTTCGATTCTGGTCAAGGACACATACTTCGGTTGCAGGCTCCCTGCCCTGATTGAGGATGTGCAGGAGGCAACCAATTGATGTCTCTCTTTCACATCGATGTTTCTCTCTGTCTCTCCCTCTCCCTTCCACTCTCTAAAAAAAAAAAAAAAAAACTTGCCTACTGGAAAAAATCTACCATTAGTAGATTCAAGAAAAACGGTTCCTATATATTTGTCTAATATTGTCACAAAATAATATTCAATACTTACTAAAGGTCATTATTAACCAGTTATGCACTTTTATTATTCTAGTAGGATATTGGCTATTATGTAATTATATTCATTTTCCTTGTTTTTTATTTAAAAACAATTTTTATTGATTTCAGAGAGGAGAATCATCAATGATGAGAATCATTGATTGGCTGCTTCCTGCACACCCCCACTGGGGATCAAGTATGTGCCCTGACCAAGTAAGGAAATTAACCTTAACCCCCTGATTCATAGGACGATGCTCAACCACTGAGCCACACCCACTGTGCTTCATTTTTCTTTTTGTAAGAACTAAACTGTTGTAGTCAACCATTAAAACAATGTGTCATTTTCTTTTACTCAGACTGCCAATTTTTGAATACATTGAAATGAGTTGCAGTAAAATACTAACAAGTTGTCCAGTTTATTTTTGGTTGTTGAGTGCAGTATATGACAAAAAACAATTGAAAACTAAGGAATATTCCTAACCGGTTTGGCTCAGTGGATAGAGTGTCAGCCTGCGGACTGAAGGGTCTCAGGTTCTATTCCAGTCAAGAGCATGTACCTTGGTTGCGGGCACATCCCCAGTGGGGGTGTGCAATAGACAGCTGGTCAATGTTTCTCTCTCATCAATGTTTCTAATTCTCTATCCTTCTCCCTTCCTCTCTGTAAAAAATCAATAAAATGTATATATATAAAAAAAATAACTAAGGAATAGCTATGGAAATTATAAATGTAAAGCTGCCTCTCTACGGTTAATAATTTACCTTTTATTGAAGGTGGTCAGAATGAAATTAAACTGACTCAGATGTCTGTGTATCAAACACAACTCCTGATCCCTCTCCTTGCCAAATGTACAGAAATGCCATTTCCTGGCAACTAGAGAATGCAAATTCCAGATTAACTGCCTAGCATGAACTAGGTATCTAAGAACATTTTTTATGCTTCAAATTTAATTCTCCCCTGAAATGTAGACTGCACAGAAATGTCACTGAAGTAGAAAATATGGGATGCAGTTTTCCAAGCATGTTCAAATTCTCCGATGCAGACCTTAGAGCCAGGTGAACACCATCCCTAAGTGCATAGGAAAGGAGGAACTTGCTAGGATGTTAGCAATGTGTGTTTTTTGTTTGTTTGTTTATTTTATTGATTTTTTACAGAGAGGTAGGGAGAAGGATAGAGAGTTAGAAACATCGATGAGAAACATCAATCAGTTGCCTCCTGCACACCCCCACTGGGAATGTGCCCGCAATCAAGGTACATGCCCTTGACTGGAATCGAACCTGGGACCCTTCAGTCCGCAGGCCGACACTCTATCCACTGAGCCAAACCGGTTAGGGCAGCAATGTGTTGTTTTAGTATTTTTAAATTGATTTCAGAGAGGGAGAGAGAGAGAGAGAAACATCAATGATGAGAATCACCGACTGGCCGCCTCCCGCACACCCACACTGCAAAATAAGCCTGCAACCCAGGCATGTGCCCTGACCGGGGAATTGATCTGCAACTGCCTGCTTCATAGGTCAACACTCAACCACTGAGCTATGCCAGCTTTTTGTTTTGTTGTGTTTTTTTTTTTTCAGTTTACTAGTATATTCAGTATTATTTTGTACTAGAGGCCCGGTGCACGAAATTTGTGCATGGGGGCATGTGTCCCTCAGCCCAGCCTGCAACCTCTCTAATCTGGGACCCCTTGAGGGATGTCCAACTGCCCATTTAGGCCTGATCCAGGTAGGATCGGACCTAAATGGGCAGTCGGACATCCCTCTCATAATCCAGGACTGCTGGCTCCCAACTGCTCGCCTGCCTGCCTTCCTGATTGCCCCTAACCACTTCTGCCTGCCAGCCTGATCACCCCTAACCACTTCCCTGCCAGCCTGATTGATGCCTGTTCCCCTGCCAGCCTGTTTGCCCCTAACTGCCTCCCCTGCAGGCCTGGTCACCCCTAACTGCCCTCCCTTGCAGGCCTGGTCCCTCCCAACTGCCCTCCCCTGCTGGCCATCTTGTGTCCACATGGGGGCAGCCATCTTATGTGTTGGAGTGACAGCCAATTTGCATATTATTATTTTATTAGATAGGATAGAGGCCTGGTGCACGGGTGGGAGCTGGCAGGCCAGCCACGCCCCTCAGCAACCCAAGCGGAGGCCCTGGTATCTGGGATTTATTTATCTTCTATAATTGAAATTTTGTAGCCTTGAGCAGAGCCAAGCCTCCTGCTCGCTCCATGGCCGCAGCCATCTTGGTTGGGTTAATTTGCACACTCGCTGATTGACTGGTGGGCGTGGCTTGTGGGTATAGCTGAGGTACGGTCAATTTGCCTATTATTCTTTTATTAGATAGGACTAGAGGCCCGGTGCACAAAATTTGTGCACGGGGGCCCTCAGCCCAACCTGCACCCGCTACAATCCAGGAGCTCTCAGCGGATGTCCTACTGATGGCTTAGGCCCACTCCCTGTGGTTCTCTGCTCTCTGCGGGCCTGGAGGTTTCACTGCAGCCATGGAGATGAAGCCCCCATGCCCTGCTCTCCGCTTTCTGCCGGCCTCCCCATGCGCCATGTGAAGGAAGCCCCAATGCCCTGCAGTGTGCTCTGCCAGGCCTGGGGCTTCCCCACTGCCACAGAAGCCTCCAGGCCCTGCTGTCCTGGCCTGGCTCTGTTTGCAGGGCCTGGGGCTTCCCTGCTGCCATGGAAGCCTCCATGCCCTGCTGTCCGGGCTGTTTGCAGGGCCTGGGGCTTCCCCGCTGCCGCAGAAGCTGCCATGCCCTGCTGTCCCAGCCCGGCTCTGTTTGCAGGGCCTGGGGCTTCCCCGCTGCCAGGGAAGCCTCCATGACCTGCTGTCCTGGCTCTGACTGCCGTGTCTGGGGGCAGATCAAAAATCCCTCCAGAGGTGGATCCAGCTTCGCTGCTCCTGCCGATAGGCTGGACACTCCAGCAGGGGAGCTGAGCAGACTGGGCGCCGCCATCTTGATCTTCTCAACGGCCGGATAGGCCACCCTGAGTCCCGCCCCCCAGCCTCCCGCCGGCCCAATCATGGGCGTAGCAGAGTGATGCTTTTTTGCATAGTACCTTTTTATTAGGTAGGATTAGTTTCAAGTGTACAGGACAGTGGTCAGACAATCATACACTTCACAAAGTACTCACCCAACACAACTGTATTTTTTAATGAATGTACATTTTTAAAGAATTTGAAACTAGAAAAATTTCATATTCACTTTATTGACTGCTGAAGTTCAGTCTCTGATGCTTCTTCCAGCCTTCTCTGATACTGTCTTTCTGAGGCTTTTCTACGGTAGACATCATCTGTATTGAACAAAAATTTTACTTAGGTTTTTAAGAAACTGAGGAATTAAAAATACTAAGATCTAAGTAATTTAACCAGTAGTATAGGTTGGTCACTATATCTGAATCTCAACATTAATGTTTTTTGGGGTTATTTTGTAAATTCCCACCCAAGGATATTTTCCCATTTATTTTTAGAGAGAGTGGAAGGGAGGGGGAGAGACAGAGAGACACTGATTGGTTGCCTCCCAGGACCAGGATGGAGCCTGCAACCGAGGTATGTGCCCTTGACTGGAATTGAACCAGGGACCCTTCAGTCCATGGGCCAACACTCTATCCACTGAGCCAAACCAGCTAGGGCTCAACATGGATTCAATGCCAAAGTAATTTAAAACATGAGTTAAATGAGGCTATGTCAATGGAGTTCTGGACTTCAATAGCAGGGTAAGAGTTGGTATCTTCACTCTGGCTGGTGTGCTCAGGGGTGAGAGTGTTGGCCTGCATGTTGGAGGGTCTGGGGTTTGATTCCGGGCAAGGGCACGTACTTTGGATGCAGGTTCAATCCCTGGCCCTGGTCACGGTGCTTGCAGAAGGCAACCAACCAATGTGTCTCTATCATATCGATATTTCTCTCTCCCTCCCCACTCCTTTCCACGCTCTAAAAATCAATGAAAAAAATATCCTCTGATGAGAATTTAAGGGGAAAAAAGTATTTTCAAAGACAGGATCATATCCTAGCATACCTCTTAGCAATGATTTAAGATATTAAGACTTCCCGCACTTCCGTATCCCCCACAATTTCTACTCTCTCTGAAATCATCCTTCTTAACTAAAACGTGTCCCCTCAAAGGCACTTCCCGAGCTGTGGCTCTCTGCTGCTCCCTCCCCCACACCCGGGAAGGAACTTGGGGTGGGGAGTTGAGGTCAGTTTCCTTATTCTCAGCTGCTGCTTTTCCAGACTACGGATTCGCCACCCTCTTCCTTCAGGGCTTGTGCCATTTGCCACCATCTTCTCTGCACTGGTACGTTCTCCATGCCTTCCTTTTCAGTCACTGAAAACAGCATCTAGCTCCGGCTCCTTGACCCTATCCTGTCCCAGGCAACACCCCTGTCCCCTTAAGGATAAAGCATAGCCTCCCTCACTTCCCTGCCTTCCCCACACAACTTCTCCCACTCAATGGCGCTGTTCCTGTGAAGTCAGCAGACGAACTAGCCTGTGCGGAGCTATAATGCTCAGCAAAGCAGCGCCCGGCATCCCCTTCCCAGTGCTGGGCCCTGGTGCCAATGACCTGCCTGTAAAAACAGTGGTAATTGGCTAAGCGGGCAGACCAGCTCCCTCCAGGGTTTGGACTACAGAGCCCAGAGAGGACTGGCCGGTTAGCAGGAGTTTCCATGAATCCCCACGTTCCTACCCCCGTCTACCGTGTGGTGAGCCAGTCTGTCCCCTAGGCCCACACAATGTCACCAGCGGGCCGGAGAGGAGGGCGTCCTGAGTGGAGTCCCGTGCACTCCCTTCAACGCGTGAGCAAGGTCTCAGGGTTGACGCCCAAGTGCCTTTGTTTCCCCGCTTACAGGAGACCCCGTGAGCCCGGGTGGGTCTCCAGGGCCCAGGGCATGGAACCGCACTTGCCCTCCCGACGCGGAAAAAACCAGTTCAGCGCTGAGTGGAAGGAGCGGTCTGCAACCTGGGCATGACGATCTCCCAGGAAAAAGGGCCCTATGCCACCTCCTGCCTTCCTGAAATGGAACGGAGGCTGCTGATCCCCACTTACAGAAGGTCTCCTGGCCCACGCGCACTTGAATCATGATCCACTCCATCGTTCCTCCCAGGACAAAAAAGAAGGGCAGAAACCTGTAGACGCCGAGTCGCTGCTTTCCGGGCACCCACTGCAGAACCCGCCTCACCTGGGCCCTGGAAAACATGCCTAACCGAGGCCGCGGAGAGGGGTACGGAGAAACCAGGACCGACGGGAGCTGCCTCAGACCCTGGACTGCAGCGCCCGGGTGGCGGCGAGGCCGTCCTGCCTGCCCTTGCAGAGCCCAGCGGTCGAGTTCACCGCGCCATCACGGCCCGGCCTCTGCTCCAGGCGGGTAGGTCTTCAGGAGCCCAGCGCGGAGCTCCGGGTCCACCAATCAGAGCACGGCAAGGCGCGGGGATTCGCCCGTAGAATGCGGCCGAGTGCGCGTGCTCCGTGAGGCCGAGCCCGGCGGGGGAGCTCGCGCAGGCGTCTCGGCTCCGGAGGCGGGGCGGGGCGGGGCGGGCTAGGGGGCGGGACCGCCCACGTGGCGACGGCCGGCGGGGACCCGGGCCTCCCGGTGAAGCTAGTGCTGGGAGTCGGCGGCCGTCCCCCTCCCGCCCCCCCCCCCCGCGCCCCGCGCTCTGTCACCGCCATCTTTTTTCTTTAAGGCCTGATGGAAGTGATGACCCTCTGATGGACTAAACGTGTGCTGCACCATAATATAATTGCAATTAGGGAACGCCTTGCATTTATTTCGGAGTCTGTGAACGGTGACCAGACTTCTAAAAATAACAGAATTTTTTTTTTAAATAATATTTTTTAAATATATTTTATTGATTTTTTTACAGAGAGGAAGGGAGAGGGATAGAGAGTTAGAAACATCGATGAGAGAGGAACATCGATCAGCTGCCTCCTGCACACCTCCCACTGGGGACGTGCCCGCAACCAAGGTACATGCCCTTGACCAGAATCGAACCTGGGATCCTTCAGTCCGCAGGCCGACGCTCTATCCACTGAGCCAAACCGGTTAGGGCTAAAAATAACAGAATTTAATATGCCTTGTGGAAAGCTGAACTTTGTCATCACAACAAAAGTCTAGGTAAGCATGTTGCGACAAACGACCCTAAAATTAATGAAAAGCTTTCCTGTATGGGGCACTTACCGTTATGCAGGGACTTGTGCGTGCTTTTTATGCATCATCTCACAATCACAGAAGAACTTAATGGTTCAACATGGATGGGCTTTGTTAAACCACATCTCCCCCCACACACACACACCCACCCCGCACATATTCCCTTAGTCTGTGCCTCAATTCGCTACACAAAATGGGGACCTTCCTCTGATGCTGTTAGGATTTAGAGATAATACAAATAAAGAAAGCACTTAGCACAGTGCCTGAAGTATAATAACTGATCAATTAGATTAGCTGCAATATGATGATAATGATGATTTATTGAACCCTAGCTCTTTATATGTACTCCGAAGCCTACTGGACCTCGCCTCTATTTTCATCATCACCTCTTCCAGACGGAGAACTGAGAGGCTGAGATTAAGCCAGGCAGAAGCAGAGATCTGGCTTGAAAGCCCTCACTCTGGCTGAGCTGTGTTTGCCGAGGTCTTTAATGAAGCTGTCACCTCATTATCTCTGAGAAGGGAGACAGCTGTTAGACAATCAAAGAAAATAAAATGAAAACTAAGACCCAAGAAGAGCGTTTGTGGTGATAGAGGCACAAAATCTACAAAAACAGGCTGGAAAAGAGAGAATGAAAGCAGGGCCCCTGGAAAGGGTCAGAGTCTGTGGCTGAGAGCCATGCCCCAGAGGCTGCCTGGATAACCTGCCTTCTGGGGCCAACACGTCCAACTGCCCCACTCAGTGCTCCCTCCGTTTCTCCTGGTGACTCTGGGGGCCCATCTCCTGCCCAGATGAAGCTCACCTGTGGCCAGTTCCCCAGGGCCCACCCATCTCACTGACTCCCTCAGGTGGGCGCAGCTTTGGGCCTCCGTCCCGCAGCAGCACCTGGCCAAGGGCTGACACACTGTAGGTCTTCAGCCAAGGCACAGTGGGTGTGCAAATATATCACGCCCTTGGGAAACAAAGTGTCCGTCCAGACGGCCAGCTCCCCGCCAACAGCCCACCCGAGCTGGTCTGCTCTCCTCGGGGCCCAGGGCATTAACGGATACACGTGCGGACTTAGGAAACGGATCTGAACGGCAGAAACAAGGTGGAGAGTGGTTCCAAGCAGAAAAGACGAATTTCATTGGAAAGTCTAGCGACGTTGCTAGAAGAGACCAAGGCATCTCAAGAGGGGGCCTGCGCGGGAAGCCAAGAGGGGGCTGTCGGTGCAGCCATTAGCTGAGGTCGGAACTGGCAGGCGCAGGGACTCCAGGCCCACCGCCCGAGAGCCGAAGGCCCAGCCCTGCTCCGAGTTAAACAGTTAAAGAGGGTCACCTGGGTGAGGTACAGGGCGGGGAGGGAAGGGGCTGCTTCGCGTCGGCCGCGCTGCGGGCCTCACCCTGCGTGGGGACGGCACCGGGAGCGAGCGCGCGGTAAGGGCTCTTTCTTCGCTAACGGGGCGGGAGGGACCCCGGGTCCGCGGGCAGAGCTGGTCAGGGGCCAGAGGCGAGAAAAGGACCCCACAGCGGGGCTGGGGGAGGGGCGGAGGAGCTAAGGTCAGGAGGACTAGAGGTGGAGGAAGGGGCGGGAAGACCCGGGCATGGAGGAGGGAGAGAGGACGGGGGCCGGGGGGACCCGCTGCGCCCCATTCGTCCGCAGCCTCCCGGGAACGGCTGTTCTTAGGCCCCCCGACCTCCCGAGAGGGGCACAGAAGGAGCCGCCACCGCCGCCATACCGACCTAAGGGGGGCGCAGAGAACTCAGCTGCGCGGGAGACGGGGGGGAGAGGAAGGGGGCTGGGGAGCCCGTCCCTCCCCGTCCCGGGGCCTCCCGCCTCCCGGGCCAAGGGGCGCGCCTATTGGCCGGCCTGGCTCCGCGCGCCGCGCCCATTGGCCGGTCTCGGTGAGGAGCACGCGGCCACCGTGGCGGGCGCGCAGTCGGGGGGTGGTGGACCAGCCGACGGGCCGTGGGCTCGGCGGGCGGGCGGCGCGCAGCGGGCATGGCGGGCGTGGGGCTGCGGGCGGCCGCTCGGCGCTGGCTGCCGTGCCCAGGCCACGGCAGGCCGCGAGCCACCTCGTCCTCGCCCTCCTGCCCCGGCTGCGGCCCCCCGGGTCCCAGCGCCCACTGCCCCGGCGCTCCGCGCTCGGCGCCCGCCCTGGCCCCCGCTGGCGGCTCCGAGCTCAGCGCGCACTTGTGGGCTCGTTACCAAGATATGCGGAGGCTGGTGCACGGTGGGTGAGCCCGAGCGGGACGGCGCCGGCGGGGGGTGTCCTGGCGGCTGCAGGCGCGCGCGGGGGCACCGCCCCCGAGCCGTCGGGGTGCCGCTCTTCGTGGGGAGCGCTGCAGTGGGGCTCGCTGGGACTCCGAGGGCCGGGCGGTTGTCCGGGAGAGGCTCCCTTGGGTCGTCCCGGGAGCCTCCGCGGACGCCCCGACGCCTGAAGCGGACAAGCCGGAGGTTGGTTCGCCGGCTCCGTCTGCAGGAGCTCGCGGCTCCTGAAGCGACCGCGGAATGGAGGGCCCCGGCCCTCTTTCCTCGGGGTCCCGCCTGCCGGGAGGCCGCTGCGGAAACGCCCCCAACCCCTTGTTCTCGTGGGGGCCGTGGTTGGGGCGGGAGCAGCAGGGACAAAGCCAGCCGGCGGCGCTGGCCGGAACTGGCTCCTAGGGACTGGCCGACCTCGGCGTCCGCCGATGAGACTTTCAGGCCCCCCTAGATTCCGCCCTGGAGGTCCGGGGCACTCAGACCTCGAGGGGAAGGAGGGATGAGACCAAATGGCTCCAGTCCAGAAGGATTGCTGCGTCCTTGGCCGGAGTGCACACTAAGTCTCCTGTGGCCTCCTCTCTCCCTCTGCAAAATGGGCTGAAGCCTCCTCTGAGGGGGTCAGGCTGGGGCGGTCTGGGGAGGCCAGAGAGTTGAGAGCGCTGATGTTTGTTCAGGGGTCCCCTGGGGCCCTGCCTCTGCAGCAGGCGGATGTGGTTTGGGTTTGGCCCTATCACTGTCCAGCTGGGTGGTGCCCAGCGAGCCTCACCCTCTCAGACCCTCAGTGTGTTAGGTCAGCAGTTTCAACCGGTGCGCCGCAAGAATTTTTAAAACGTGCAATACCTGAGTGTTTAGTCAGGGGCACTGACCTCTTTTCCCTTAGATGGTCAAATTAAAAAAATGACCATAGCCGTCCACTGTGAATTAGTCAAAATTATACCTTTTGTTTTTCGGTCAGATCGACAAAAAACTTATTTTATTGTGTGCTGCAGAATTTTAGTAATTCGTTTGTGTGCCATGAGATGAAAAGGGGTGAAAGTCGCTGTCTTCGGGTGTAAACAGTCCTGGTGCTGCTGTGGCAGGGTTGTGGTGAAGACTCAGAAAGACCCAGGCCAAGAGGGGCCGGGGAGCTTCCGGAGGTGCCCCCAGGGGTGACAGGGCTTGTTGTCTGATAAGACAGGGGCCCTGTCTGGAATATTCCAGCTGACTGACTGAGTGGGGGTTGCCCCGCTGACTGTGCGGAAACCTGGGAGGGTGGGTGGACTGGACTCATCTCTTGAGAAGCTGGAGGCAGAGCGGTTACCACCGACCCCTGAGGAAGGATTTTTTTTTTTAATATATTTTATTGGTTTTTCACAGAGAGGAAGGGAGAGGGATAGAGAGCCAGAAACATCGATGAGAGAGAAACACCAACCAGCTGCCTCCTGCACAGCCCCCACCGGGGATGTGCCCGCAACCAAGGCACATGCCCTCGACCGGAATCGAACCCGGGACCCCCCAGTCCCCAGGCCGATGCTCTATCCACTGAGCCAAACCGGTCTCGGCGGAAGGATGGTTTTGAAGCCCATGGGCCTCGCTGAGGGTGCACTCCGCACCTGGGTGTAGGGGGCAGGCCTGGGATGCTATTGAAGGTTAAGACCTGCGGAAGAGCAGCTTGAAAAACCTACCTCGCAGGTGTTGGGGGTGGGATCTAGGGAGGTGTATTGGGCTTTGTCTCTCAGGACTCCCATGGATCTTCAGATCTTCATGGAGGCCCCAAGCTGCTCTTGATGTGAAAGGGGCAAGGTCATTTGCTAATGCCAGGGTGAGTGCCAGGATGAACCAGCCTTCCTGGCCCCTCCCACCTCCAGCCAGCCCAACTCCCCTCTGACTGGGTTTTCTAGGTCTTGGGCTAATGCCTTTGGGCAAATTGTTGCCCAGTGCCAGGCCCCAGGCCAGCCCTGCCCCCTCCCACATCAGAGGGAGGCTAGGCTGAGGCTGCCCAGTGAGTAAGGCCAGTGGAATGGCTGAATTCAAATCTCTACTCCACTGTCTGCTGCTATCCAGTGGAACATGACTTGACCTCCCCAGTGTCTTCCTCTGGATGGCAGAGGAGTCAGTGTGATCACCTCACCAGATTGGAGTGAGGATTGAACAAGTTGAGCTTCTAAGGCACCCAGCGAGTGCACCCAGCAGCAGCTGGGAGGGTGGCACCCACAAGTTGACTTGAGCGGGGAGGGTTTAGCCTTGGAACTTGGGCAGGCTTTGGAGCTGGGGGCTGAGGAGGGAAAAGAAGGGTGGGGGCTGGGCAGTGAGACCAATGAACTTGGAAGGCCAGTGTGGGTGAGGGGCACACCGGGCTCACCTGGCCCTGTGGAAGGGAGTGGGGCCTTGTGGCCCAGAGCTGTGGTTTTTGTCAGTCCAGAGGTCGGGTCAGGAAGCCAGGCCCTGGGGCTGCTTCCCATCCTGCTCCGTTCCTAGGAGAATTGTCCATCGCTGGGAACATCCTCCAGGGGAGAGGCGAAAGCCTGGGCTTGGCCAGAGCTCTGCCCACAGGGGCTGTACTGCCGAGCAGACCCCTCCCCTCCTGGGGAGCTACTGGACGTGGTTGGTGCCCAGGAACTCAGGGCCACGGGGAGGGGAAGGCCCAGGGTCCTGCTGACACCAGATGAGGGGCCTCTCAGAAGCAGCTCCCTGAAAGGCTAAAGGCAGCTGTCGCTCACGTGCCTCCAAGTGAGGAGTGTTTTGTCTGCACCCAGGAATCATCGTCTAAACAGCTGCCCTGTGCCAGGCCCACGTTGGCCTGGGTCCACCAGAGGAACCAGCCACACCTGTTCCCCCACCCACTCCCTGCACTTGGCCCCAAAGGAGAGGGGGTAGGGGTGGAGCCTGTGTTCAGGAGGAGCCTCCAGCCTGGGAGCTCATCAGCAAGTGTCTGCCTCCGAGCACAGGCAGCTGCAAGGCCAAGGGCTTCTGCTTTGAGAACGTGACTGACTGTGGCTGAAGCAGGAATTCCTAGAGGCGTGGGTGTTTGCTTGGACTTCAGCCACAGGCTGGAGGTCTCCGGAAAGGAGCCCCTGCGAGGCTCCTGTGCACCTTGTCCTGCCTGCTCCCTTCCCCCTGCAGCCCCTGCTCCCTGAGTGCCATAGCGACATGAGGCGCATTGACCGTTTAATCCTGCTTTGCCACAGGTGCAGAGTGGGAATGCTGCGCAGAGCATTCCATGACCCTCATAGTAGTTCTGTAGGTTGGCACAATTTTTTTAATATCTCTATTGGTACAACTTTTTTTTTTTTTTTAAATATATTTTATTGATTTTTTACAGAGAGGAAGAGAGAGGGACAGAGTTAGAAACATCGATGAGAGAGAGAGAAACATCGACCAGCTGCCCCCTGCACACCCCCCACTGGGGATGTGCCCGCAACCAAGGCACATGCCCCTGACCGGAATCGAACCCGGGACCCTTGAGTCCGCAGGCCGACGCTCCATCCACCGAGCCAAACCGGTTTCGGCTATTGGTACAACTTTTATTTCCCCTTTCAGAGACAAGGAAACTGAGGCCCAAAAGTGAGGTGACTTTCCTGAAGTCACAGCCATGAGGAAGAGGGCTTGGTCTGATCTGACTTCAAAACCCATGCCTTTCCCCCCACCCACCTCCCCGACTGTCCAGATAAGGAAACTAAGGCAGATGAGCCTGGGACCCTGAGCTCACTCTGCACAGTGTCCCACTCAGCCCCTCTGGAGCAGCCAGGGGCTTGGAGTGGCTGTGGCTGCATCCTCAGAGGGAGCAGCCTGGGTAACGGCCCACATCCCGACATCACACGTCCTGCCTGTCGTAATTAGCAATGTTCCCTGGCCAGAGGCAGCAAATGTCATTATGTGGGCTGGCAGGCCACTGAAATCCTATTAGCGAGGCCTTGATTCAAAGGCTGGCAGGTGCTCAGAGCTGGGAACACGAGTGGCAGGCGGGCTACCTAATACCTCCCACTCCAATAACGTTCCCAAGCCCTGATCCCAGCTTCAGGCAAGGTGGAGGGGGTCGGCACGTAGCCATGTGTCCGATGGGGCTTCTGAGAGCCTGGAGGAGGCACAGGCTGGGTGCACGTGGTGGGCAGCAGGTGATGGTGTAACCCAGGACCGCACGGTAGTTCCAGCCATTGCCAGCTCTGCCTGACCCAGCATGTGACCCTGGGCAAAGACCTCTCTGAGCCTCTGCGTTTGACCACCTGCAGCATTGGGCTAAGAGGACCCATCCTGGGTGTCTTGGGAGACTCCCAGGGCTGGGCACCTGGAAAGTGCTCAGTAGCCATTTGCTGCTTTCGTGGTCATCATCTTCACACTTGCATCTCCTTCCTCTAGACCTCCTGCCCCCCGAGGTCTGCAGCCTCCTAAACCCAGCAGCCATCTATGCCAACAATGAGATCAGCCTGCATGATGTCGAGGTCTACGGCTTCGACTATGACTACACGCTGGCCCAGTACGCAGACTCCCTGCATCCAGAGATCTTCAATGCCGCCCGGGACATCCTGATTGAGCACTACAAGGTGAGGCTAGCCAGGCAGGGTTCCCAGGCCCTGGAGAGCAGGTGGCTGAATTGATCCTGCGAGGCAGCTGCCCAGCCAGCGGTGTGGCCGTGCCACTGGCTCAGGCCTGGTCCGCTTTCCCCCAACAGTACCCAGAGGGCATTCGGAAGTATGACTACAATCCCAGCTTTGCTATCCGTGGCCTCCACTATGACATTCAGAAGGTGAGTGGCTAGACCACTGATCCCCCCGCCCCTCCTTACTGGTTTGTGTATCAGCCACTTTCTTGGTTCCCCATCCCCTGTGGAGGGAGCTCATCTGTCACCCCTTGGCCTCATTCATAGCTTTAGCTTCTTGGTGTGTATGTGGTCCCCTTGATACCATCCAATTGGGGCTTCAGTGTAGGGGGTGGGAAAGGCTGGCTCGTGGCCGGTGGCAAACTCCTTCCTCACCCCCATCCCGCTCCCCTGGTGCCCCCAGAGCCTTCTGATGAAGATCGATGCCTTCCATTATGTGCAACTGGGAACGGCCTACAGGTCAGTGCTGCCTCCACCCTGACCCCACCGCAGTCGTCTGCTCCAGTCCACACTGTCCTGCCTCACCCCACTGTTCCCCACCCTGCACTTCTGCCCGGGCTCAGGACCACTTGGGACTGATGTCTCTGTGCCCACCCAGGGGCCTGCAACCTGTGCCAGATGAGGAGGTGATCGACCTGTATGGGGGCACCCAGCACATCCCACTGTACCAGATGAGCGACTTCTATGGCAAGGTACTCACTCTGCTGTTGCCCAGGGCAGCCCGCTCAGTGATCTCAATGTGGGTGCTGGCTCCCTAGGAGGCCGTGCCCACACCCCTGACCCACAGGCTGCACCCCTCTACCAGTGTCCCACGGCAGATTTGGAGAGCTGGGTCTTCAGAGCTGGGGCTTGTGGGGCTGGAGCGGCGGCTGAAGCAGTGCCCTCCTCCTCAGGGTCCCTCCATCAAGCAGTTCATGGACATCTTCTCGCTGCCGGAGATGGCGCTGCTCTCCTGCGTGGTGGACCACTTCTTGGGCCACGGCCTGGAGTTTGACCAAGCGCACCTCTACAAGGATGTCACAGTGAGGATGCTGGGCCCGTTTGGGGTGGCAGGGAAGGTGAAGTCCAGACACAACGGGCAGGCCCTCCCGGTCACCACTGCCCCTCACTGTCCCTCCACTGCCCCCAGGATGCCATTCGAGATGTGCACGTGAAGGGCCTCATGTACCAGTGGATCGAGCGGGACATGGGTAAGGGTGGACAGTGGTTGCTGCAGCTGCCTGGGCAGGTGCAGGGCCGGCTCTCACAGACGCATCTCCCCCCAGAGAAGTACATCCTGAGAGGGGATGAGACCTTCGCCGTCCTGAGCCGCCTGGTGGACCACGGGAAGCAGCTGTTCCTCATCACCAACAGCCCTTTCAGTTTCGTGTGAGCCCCGCCCCAACATGGGGGTGGGGGAGGTGGGGGTCCAGGTGGGAGTGGGCGGGCCCCATCGCCCTTCCGACCACCTGTCCCACCTGTGCCCTTTCCTGCCCAGGGACAAGGGGATGCGGCACATGGTGGGTCCCGACTGGCGCCAGCTGTTTGATGTGGTCATCGTCCAGGCGGACAAACCCAGCTTCTTCACCGACCCGCGCAAGTATGGGCCTGGCAGCGGCGGCAGGCCAGGGAGTGGGGACTAGCTTTTGCTCACTGCCGTGTGCTCGGGGTGCGAATGCCCTCTTGCTCACTGCCCTGTGTGTTTGGGGTGCGATGCCCTCTCGCTCACTGCCGTGTGTTTGGGGTGCGGATGCCCTCTTGCTCACTGCCGTGTGTTTGGGGTGCGGATGCCCTCTTGCTCACTGCCGTGTGTTTGGGGTGCGGATGCCCTCTTGCTCACTGCCCTCTCGCTCACTGCCGTGTGTTTGGGGTGCGATGCCCTCTCGCTCACTGCCCTGTGTGTTTGGGGTGCGATGCCCTCTTGCTCACTGCCGTGTGTTTGGGGTGCGATGCCCTCTCGCTCACTGCCCTGTGTGTTTGGGGTGCGATGCCCTCTTGCTCACTGCCGTGTGTTTGGGGTGCGATGCCCTCTTGCTCACTGCCCTGTGTGCTCGGGGTGCGGATGCCCTCTTGCTGGCACGTGAGCAGGTGGGCCTTTGCCGAGTGTGATGGTACCCAGTTTGTGGTCTTGCCACAGACTAAGTCACGCCCTTGACCCCCGACCCTAGGCCTTTCCGAAAACTTGATGAGAAGGGTTCGCTCCAGTGGGACCGCATCACCAGCCTGGAAAAGGGCAAGATCTATCGGCAGGTGAGAGCCATCTTGTTGGGAGTAGCACCTGGGTGAGTGGATGGCACACAAGGCTAACCAAAGCCCCAGGGGCAGTGGCACCAGGGAGTGGCTCTCAGGGCACAGGCCTAGGCAGTGTCGAGGGCTTGGCCTGTGGGGCAGGCTGTCTGCATTTGGATTCTAACTCCACTCCTGATGGAGAGGGCGCCTTGCCGCGTTACTGGGCCTCTTGGTGCCTTGCCTCCCTCGTCTGTAAAAGAGGCATCGTACTCAGGGGTGTTAGGCCTTGGGACTGGCCAGGCACTCGCCAAGTGTCCAGTAAACGGCGCTGCTGGCTCTGCTGCAGCCAGACATGCCTGGTTGGAGCGGTTCCCGGGCCTCTAGGACAGCGGTGGCCAACCTTTCGGACCTCACGGACCACCGGTTGGCAACCGCTGCTCTAGGAGACCTCCCGCCCCGTTGCCTAGGAAGATGAGAAGGCAGGCGCATGGTAGGGGGTGGCGGGGGTGGCTCTGAGCTGGAGCTGATTAGACTTTTGGCCCAGGATGGAATGCGGAAGTCCTGGCTGAGCTGGTGAGCGGGGCTTCTTAGGGGCTGGAGCTCTAGAAGCCGGGAGGGGGAGGGGGGAAGCCGCAGTTGGGCCAGGGAGCAGCCTCACAGTCCCCAGTGTGGAGGCCTGGCCTGCAGGCACTGCTCTGTCGCCCACCCTGCTGCCCCCCAAGTCCTCATGGCCCCCTCGGGCAGACTTTCCCTTGCTCTGAGGGTCACGCAACTTGGTGGGGAGCATGTGACTTTTCCTTATGCCTGATGTTCAGACGTGCGTGTTGGATCCTGCTTGGTTCTTGTCTTTCTTTGCTCTCCCCTCCTCCCTCCCTTTCCTGTTGCTCAGGCTCCTTCCTGACTCAGCATCCGTGCCTCCAGATTCTCTCTCTGGGTTCATTCAGGGCACATCCCCTCTGCCCATCATACCTCCTCTTCTGCAGGTCCCTGAACCTCAGCCTCTCCACTTGAGCTCCTGTCAACAGTGAAGTCTTTCGCAACCACCTGTGCTTTCATCTCCCTGGGCCTCCTGCTTTAGTAACTCCTTTTTGCTGAGTAACAGTTCTCACCTGGGGGTGGGCTCTTGCCCTGTGGCTGCTGCCCTTCTGCTCTGGGCCCCTGGCTTCTCCCCTGGGAGCTTCCTCCATTGTGTTTTCATCTTTTCTCCAGCTTCGGAGCAGGAGGGGCAGATGGCCTCAGTGAGGTCTGCCGGGTCCTCTGGGCTCAGGCCAGGGAGGCCAGAACTTCGGGGCCACGGGGTCGCTGCTGCCGTTTATTTCCCACAGCGTGGACTCGGTCCCTCGCCTGGGGTGGGTGGGAGCTTTGGGGAGGAGACTCTGGAGGCACACGGGCACCATGCCAGGCCTACAGGAGACCTTCCTGCAGCAGGCGACCCCCTGCCTGAGTGTGAGGCGGAGGTAGAAGGGCCAGAGCCCAGAGGAGACATGCTGTCTCCGCAGGCCACGGGAAAGGGCAGCCCAGCATCCGGCCGAGAGGCCTCGCTGTCTCTGAGATTTGGGAGAAGGCGGGGGAGAACCAGGCGTGCTTCTGGCAGCGTGGGAATCCCTGGGGTACACTGGGCTCAGCCGTGTCCCCCTCCTGTCCCCAGGGAAACCTGTTTGACTTCCTGCGTCTGACAGAATGGCGCGGCCCTCGTGTGCTCTACTTCGGAGATCACCTCTACAGTGACCTGGCGGTGAGGGGGGGCAGGACTGGGCCTCGGGGCCAGGGCGGTGCCCCCCGCTGGTGCTGAGCCTCGCCCTCCACCCTGGCCCCCAGGACCTCATGCTGCGGCACGGCTGGCGCACAGGCGCCATCATTCCCGAGCTGGAGCGCGAGATCCGCATCATCAACACGGAGCAGTACATGCACTCGCTGACGTGGCAGCAGGCGCTCACGGGGCTGCTGGAGCGCATGCAGGTGAGCGGCTGGCCAGGTTTCCCGGGGGCGGGACCGGGGCTGCCACCTGGGCGCACACATCCAGGGCACGCTCGTCTCCCCCAGACCTACCAGGATGCCGAGTCACGGCAGGTGCTGGCTTCCTGGGTGAAGGAGCGGCAGGAGTTGAGGTGAGCAGGGTGGGGCGAGAGCAGAGCCCCGTCCAGCCTTGTCCTGTGTGGCCCCCTTGGAGAACTGCCTGTCCCCCCCCCCCCAGGTGCATCACCAAGGCCCTGTTCAACGCTCAGTTTGGGAGCATCTTCCGCACCTTCCACAACCCCACCTACTTCTCAAGGCGCCTCGTGCGCTTCTCCGACCTGTACATGGCCTCCCTCAGCTGCCTGCTCAACTACCGCGTGGACTTCACCTTCTACCCGCGCCGCACGCCCCTGCAGCACGAGGCGCCGCTCTGGATGGACCAGCTCTGCACCGGCTGCATGAAGACACCCTTCCTCAGTGACATGGCCCACATCCGCTGAGGACACCTTTATTGTCCAGACAGGCCCCAGCCCTCCTGCCCCACCCACTCTGGGCGGCATCTGTCCAGATGGGCAATAAAGTGGTCTCTCCCGCTGCGCCTCTGCAGCATCACTTGACTGCGAGAATCCTCTGGGTGTCGGGGATGTCCTCCTCCAAGAGCGAGTCCTGCAGGGAGGACCGAGTGTGGCTGGGCTGAGACCAGGCCCTGGGCCCACTCCCCCATTCCCCGTCCCCCACACTCACATCGAAGGGCTCACAAAAGGCATCACTGCTGCCAAAGACTGGGTTGGGGATGGAGACCAGGGCTGGGCTGGTCCCTTCCTGCCACGGGGAGAAGTCGTCATCAGCGTCATCCTCTGCCTGAGAAGAGGTGAGTGGTGAGGGGCCTAGAGCAAGATCCACGACCCCAACCCCTAACCCCCAGCCCAGCCCTACCTGGAAGACAGAGAAGCCAAAGCCGGTGGCCTTGCCTCGGGCACGGAGGTAGACGGCTCCAGCCACCAGGCCCAGCAATGTTCCAGCGGCTACCACAGCCCCCACGCCTGCTGCCACAGGTCGGGCCTCGGGTGCCACCACCGCCCGCTGCACACAAGGAGAACATGAAGGACAGGGCCACGCTGTCTCCGCCCTCGCAGCTCTGCCTGCCCCCCACCCCCATCAACTCACGGGCTGTGGGGGTGTCAGGAGGGGGCTGGCCAGAGTATGGATGATGCCATTGAAGGCCATGATGTCCCACACGATGACATGGCTAACCACAACTGTCCTTGGGGCCTGGAGGGAGACCAGAGTCAGGTCCAGTGGGTGAGTGAAGGTCAGGGGGGCAGGGCAATGGCCAGACTTACCACAGGGGCCCTAGAACTGTTGTCCGAGTCCACACCACTGATGACAAGTCTGAGGCCTGAGCGGGAGAGGAGCAAGGTACCCTGGCTGACGTTGGTGCTAAGGAAGGTAGCATTGGAGGCATGCAGCTCCAGGTCCGGGCCACTCAGTGTCTGTGGGTAAAGCCAAGGCCACTCACCCTGCTTGCTGGCCTGGGCCAGCCAGAGGGAGCAGGCCATACCCCCTGCTAGTTACCATGTTGTCCACAAAGCCTTCATTGACCGGGACAAAGAGTGTCTTGTAGGTGAGCTCATCGTCCAGGAAATCCAGGAAGGCAAGACCTCGAGGAGTGGCATTTGCATAGTCCAGCAGCATCTGGGAGGTGGGGAGACAGGGCTGTGAGCAGGCTTCCTCCCCAGGGGCCCCAGCTACCCTGAACCCCCTGGGCCTCTGCACACCCCGTAGAAGGTGGAGAAGTTGGCGGTGGCGGCTAGTACATCAAGCAGCTTCCCGTTGCACGTGCTGGTCCCATCACCCACAAAGCCATCGTGGCATCGGCAGGCCACATCTGTGGGAAAGGGGGGTTCAGTGGGTTGGTGGGTCAGTGGGAAGGGGCAGACCGGGGGAGTGAGGCATGGTGGGGCGGCTGCACCTTGCACACGGTAGCAGTAGGCATCCCAGCGCTCCGACAGGTTCTTCCGGGTGCCCAGGCTGACGACGCCCACCTGACCAGCACCACAGTCTGCCTCAGGGAAAACGACGGGGTGGGCAGCTGAGCCGTTGGCCAGCCAGCCCACAAGGCACAGGTGGAAGCCCAGCTGTAGAGGTAGAGGGGGATATTGAGACCCAAGGCCTAACCCAAGGGGCTCCCACAGGCTTGGCTCCATGCTCCTGGGCCCCACGCACCTGCTGGGCAGCCGAGAGCTGAGGAAGAGAAGCAAGGACAGCTCCCTGGGCCCCACATGCTGCCTCAGCCTCAGAGAAGTTCAGACCATAAGAGCCGCTGGTGGCCTGGAGGTGGAAGACACCAGCCCGTTTCTCTGCAGGAGGGAGGGATGCAGTCAGCTGGGGCCCTGAGGGAAGAAACAGGCACAGGAGCAGGCAGGGAAGCTCACCCTGGAAGTGCAGGTCCGTGCACACGGCATCCACGTGACATGGCGGGGGCTGGCCCAGGCAGCGGTCCACGGGTGGCTCGGGCTCCTCCAGACACTGCAGTCCATCACCCACATAACCGGCGTGGCACACACAGCGCCGTGTGTTCTGGGGCAGGAGAGCAGGCAGGTGCCCTTTAGGGACTGGGAACCCTCTGGGACCTCCTCACCCAGCTGCTGGGCTCCCTGCCTGCTCACTGGGCCGGTACTCAGGCAGTCCGCGTGCTCGCTGCAGCCCCCTCGGTGGCTGTCTTCACAGGGGTTGCGGGCCCGGCAGCTCCAGCCATCACCCTCGTAGTCTGGCAGGCAGGCACAGGTGACCACTGTCCCTACCTGGCTGCAGTTGGCATGCTCACTGCAGCCACCACGCCCATCCTGGCACAGGTCCGGCACTGTGGGCAGGGAGAGAGTGACTGGACCAGGTGACAGGAGGGGAATGGGCCTCCCACCTCATGGCCCCTCCCGCCTGCTCACCTGTACACGTGCGGCCATCCCCTTCGTAGCCCAGGCTGCATTCGCAGCTGTTGCCTGCACGGCATACTGCCTGGGGTGCACAGGGTGGGGCGCACACAGGCTGCAGCTCTGTCCCCAGGGCACACCCCGCATGTCAAGGTGAGTAGCTGCCCTCCTGGGTGCCCCAGCTCCTCCCACCCACCCTCAGCGCATCCACCTGAGTGTGCAGTTGGGGCATGCACTGGTGTGGGCACAAGCACAGGGTCACTCACCCAGCTGCACTTCACAGAGTGGCCCGGTCCAGCCCTCATCACAGAAGCAGGAGCCAGAGCCCCCAAGGCCCTCATCACAGTGTCCATGAGGGGTACAGCGACAGGCTGCAGAAAGGGAGAAGCAGGAGGATGGAGTTGGCACGTGGGCCAAGGGAGTCGGGGCAGGGCAGGGTGGGGCAGGACAGCCCACCTTGGCAGTGGGGCCCAAAGGCCCCTGGGGCGCAGAGCTCACAGGCTGTCCCAGCAAACCCCGAATGGCACCTGCATTGCCCGCTGCCGCTCATGCCGTCCATGCACACGCCATGGTCACTACAGGGGTGGCTGGCACCCCCAGGGCAAGCTAGGGGATGGAGTAGGAGAAGTGAAGTGGGGTCAGGGACTCTCCTCAGGACTGCCCTTGTGCCCACAGGCAGCCCCAGCCCGGTCACACCGTCCATCCTCCACCCCGTGGCAGCCCAGGCTCTTCCAGATGCAGCAACCCACCCAAGTCCCCCTGCTGCTGAGAACAATCCAGGGGCCCCAGGACACCCCACCGGGTCCTTTACCATCTACACTCCCCTCCCACCTCTTGGAGCATTCTTTCCTAGTAAAATCCACTCACCACCCCCAGCCCGAGCACCCCAACACCTCTCAGAAAGAATGGGCCAATCAGCAGTGTCTGCCACCTCGGGGTGCTCACCGCGGCACTCGCTGCCGTAGTGACCAGAGCAGCAGCTGGGCTTCCAGGTGGTGGTGACACAGTTGCGGTGGCAGCCCCTGGCCAGACGCTGGGGCTGGCCCCAGAGGTTGCGCAGTGCAAAGGAGCGCAGGGCAGGGGACGTCCAGAGCTTGGAGAAGTAGCGCAGACAGGCCTGGGGGCTTCCCTGAGCCAAGAGGAGTCAGGCTGCAAACAGCCTGAACCTGGAGGACCTGGGACCTACCCAACCCCCACTCAGCTCCCAGCCCCTCACCTGCTCCTGTGAGCCCTCGGGGCATGGCGGTTCCTGCCCGCAGACGCTGCAAATCTTCTAGAAGGAATGGAGGCCAATACAGCAAGGTCAGACGGATGAACAGTAGAGGTGGGCGTGGGCCCTTGCCTGTCTACCTCTGGCCTTCCTTACCAGCCACAGGGGCCGAGTCTCAAAGCGGTCACAGCGGGCTCCAAGGCCAGGTGGTTCCAGCAGCTGGTCAATGCCATAGGCCACGCCACCTTCAAAGGGCAGGTGCCGCTGCACAATTCGGGCACCATCCTCACCCACCATGAGCTCACCCTGCAGGTAGAGGGGGTGGGGTACGTGGGGGTCACAGATGCACAGCAGCCCAGCCCCCAATACCAGGGCCCCTGCCTCCTTCCCTCACTCCAGCCATCTCCCCAGACTCACCGGCCGAGCCCGGCTGCACGAGAAGGAAATGGGGTTCCCGTACAAGGTGCGAAGTGGGCCCAGGTTGGGCAGGTCAGACGCCGAGGCCTGAGCAGATGAGGCCATGATTGGAGTTGGGCGGGCAGGCTGGGTGGCAGTTAGTGAGGACCAAGGTGGGGGGTGCACCCACCCGTGTGTTACGGATCACATGGCCCAGAAGAATGGCTGCCAGCTTGTCTCGGTGGTCCTCGTGGTACAGCCAGGCCCGGCGGTCGGGCGGCAGGGCTCGCAGGGCAGAGTCTGTGGGCCACAGCATTGTGAAGGGCCTATTGGACTCATCTCGAAGTAGCGGCAGGAGACCAGCCACCTGGCGGGGAGGACGAGGTGTGCAGTCACGGCCTAGTCAGACTGGTGGGTGGAGGCAGGGGGCTGGGCCACAGAGACCCAGGCAGCCTTCCCACCAGCCACACTCCTCTGTAGCCATCCCAGGCAGGTATGGGAACATACAAGGGATAAACTTGCACACACACTGACTACTGTCAGGTACGTGGGCACAGAGCCAGCGCATCCTTGTGCTCACACTGGGAAGCCCACCCACACAAACATGGCCTGAACACACAGACGTGCTCACTCACACAGGGGACAGGTCTGTACACAGGTGGGTGTGCACACACCAGCAGGCTCACACACGGGAGCATACCGTCACAAGGCTGCTGAAAATCTTGTAACCGAAGCTGTCCGCAGCGGCGGTGACATTTCTCTAGGGAAAAGCGCGGGTGAGCGGTGAGTTCAGGTGGGGAGGGAGGAGGGATCCCACGCCCCCAGCCACCTGCCTTCCAGGTCATACCCGCAGGACCGGGGCCTCCTCAGGCTCCCAGTGTAGCACGTCCGGCGGCAGCAGGACACGGTCAATGAAGTGCAAGACGCCGTCCACCGCCTGGTCACTGCTCACCACTCGTGCGAAGTCATTGATGTATATGTTGCCCTAGGGCCGAGGCCGAAGCTGAATGAAGGCGATTGGTGGCTCAAGAGCCGTGGGTGGGGCCTGAGGCAGGGACCAAGCCTTGGTTGGGCAAATCTTGAGGCAGGTGGGCGGGGTCAACACAGAAGGCGGTCTCACCTCTCAGGGAAACAGCAGGGGGCACAGGCGGGATGGGGAGCGGGGACCCACCCAGGGCTGGGAAGTATTGGGCCCCAGATCAGGCCCATGGTCGTGGGCAGGGTCCAGGGCGGAACTCTGAGCCCGCTCCAGCCCAGGGGAAGTGAGAGGGTCTTAAACGTATGGGGACCGGGAGCTCAAAAGCAGGGGAGTCCTGGGTCTGCGTCAGCTCGGGTCCGGGTGGGGCCTGGCTCACCTCCTTCTCGCTGAAGCGAAGCGGGTGCCCTGAGAGCGTGGTGACATAGCCTTCCTCTAGCAGATCGGGGCCCCGCAGCTGCCGGCAGCCCACCACATGGTAGCGAAACACCAGCTGGCGATGGGCTCTAATCCGGGCCAGTACATCCTGGAGTAGGAATCTTAAGGGTAAAGGGGGGGCCCTGACTGCGGCCTTTGCCCACACAATACCCGTCCCTCCAGCTTTGCCCCTGGGAGCTGTTACCTGCGACAGGTTGGTCATTAGATCCGCACGCGGCACGAAGACTGTGAAAGGCCCGTTGCCCTTGATTTCGGGGTAATTCTGGGGGAGGAGGGGAGACAGCTGGAGTGGAAGAGGGGCAGCCGAGGACCAACTCGGGGCCTCCATGAATCCTCCGGGAAAGACTTGGATTCTGAGAGACCAGACCAGCCAACCCCCTGAGCAAATGAGATCACCAAGACCCAGACAGGCGGGGCCTGGAGGTCAGAGCGTCCAGGCAGGGCAGAGGAAGTGGAGGCAGCCGGTTACTCACCAAAAGGTTGAAGTTGAAGAAAGAGGCGTGCCTGTCGCGAATGAGTTCCTGGGGGGGGAGCAGGGGAGGCGAGGACCAGCTCAGATTTGGGACGGCCCCCACTTAGGGCCCGATGCCTGTCCTAGCACCTACAGCCCAAGGTCTGGCCAAGACAGAGGTGAGGACAGGAAAGCCAGGGGGTCTGAGCTAGGGGCAGGATTAGTTTCATGGACCATCGGCCCAGTGGAGTCAGGCTCAGGGTCATGGTCGGGGCCAGGATCAGGATCAAATCATGGGTCAGACCCAAGCGGACATAACCAAGGCTGGGTCAGGAGTCTGACTTGGGCATCATTACCAGGCTGATGCTGCCACGGCAGGTGAAGCCATCACCCACGGTGTGGGCTGGGTCACAGGTGCACGTCCTCTGACCGTCTCCTGTGCTTTTGCACACGGCATCGGAGCTGCAGCCTCCATTATTCTGAGGCAAGGACAGGAGAGGGGCATCAGCAGCTCCCAGGACTGCTCTGCCCCAACCATCCCTGGGAAAGGAGCCAGAAAGATGCCTGTCCAACACCCCTGACCCCCCAAAGCCGTTTCCTACTGATCAGCCAGTTTTGAGCCTGTGGGGAGGTGGCTCACCCTTCAGAGGCCCTGAGAACCCTGCTGGGGACAAGGAGGGCTGGTTCCTGCCTGATCTCCTCCCCCTTGAAATGGGGTGGAGCTTGGGGCCTGACCTGGGAGCAGGGGTCCAGGAGCTCACACGTCCGGATGCCGTCCCCACTGTAACCCTCGCGGCAGCTGCAGGAGACCTGTCCCAAATCCTGATTCGGGGTGCTGCTGGGACCCAAGAGCAGGCCAGCACCCTGGACAGGAGTACCCCCCTCCCCAGCCCTGGTCAACCCCTACCCATGGAGGAATGGCACAGCCCCAGGGCCCAACACTGCTGTGCTGACCTGCTGAGGGCCTGTGGGAATACATTCTGCGTGCATGTGGCAGCCCCCATGGTGGATGAGACAGCTGTTAGCTTCTGGGGGAAGAGACACTGGGATGAGGGGGGCCTTAGGTGGCCCCTGCATTCATCTGGTCATTTGGGTGCTCATCCCCTACTCTCAGCAGCCCCAGGACCCACACCCCATGTGCCCCTCAGCCCTTCCTAGTCTGACTCAGATCACTGAAACCAGACCCCTGGTCCCACGTACACCCCGGTTGGGGATCCCAGCCTCACCCTGGCACAGCTCCCCATCGCCCGCGTAGCCATCCTGGCAGGTGCACGTCCGCTGCCCAGGCGCCACCTTGGTGCAGTTGGCGTGGGGGGAGCAGCCCCCGTGGTCATGAGCACAGGGGTCCACCTCTAGGTAGATGATCCCAAGGGGTTGTGAGGAACAGGCAAGGGGATGGAGTGGGGACAGGGGACGGCACGGGTGAAAGGAAAGGTCAGAGGGAGGCTAAGACCCAAGTGGGACAGGGAGAGACTGGGTCTAGAGGCGTGGAGAAGGCTCTGCGGGGAAAGCCCCCCACAAATGTCATGGGGAACTCGGGGCATCAGTGTGGCTGGACCTGAACAGTAGGTGCCATTGCCCGAGTACCCCGCGGCACAGACGCAGGCAGGGGCCGCCGCCGAGTCCTGCACGCAGCTGGGAGGGGTGACAGCAGTCAGCCGAGGCCCGCCCAGCCCCTGCCCTGCCCCCAGTCCCCCACCCACTGCCCACCTGCTCCAGGCCGAGCTCACTCACTTGGCATTAGGGTCACACTTCGTTGGGCAATGAGGGCCAGAGATTTCTGGGGAGTAGAAGGATGGGATGGTTCTGATCATTCCGACCCAGAAACTGCCTCCCAGGGTCACCTGCCTCCCCTCTGGGGCCACTCACTCTGGTCACAGCGTTGGCCCTGCCAGCCCACATTACAGACACAGCTTCCGTCCCCTCGCAGCCCCTCCTGGCACAGCCCGTGGGCACAGGCGCACACTGGGGGTGGACAAAGGAGGCCGGGGTTACCCGCTGCTTCTGTCCTGCCCCCGCTGCGGTGTCTCCATGACTGCTGTCTGCCCGCCCCAGTCCTCACCTCCAGTGCAGTTGGGCCCGTAGCGGCCCAGCTCACACATCTCACAGGCTGTTCCGTGGAAGCCCTCGTGGCAGCGGCACTCCCCACTGCCCAGAAGCCTGTCCTGGCACTGTCCGCGGCCCGAGCACACCCCACCCAGACCCCCCGGGCATGGCTCGCACAGGGTGCCAAAGAAACCGGGGCAGCAGTCGGGCACCTGCGGGGAGGGGTGCAAGGAGAGGCCCACACAGGCCAGGACAGACATCAAGGAGAAGCAAAATGCTGGGAGCGGGGAGGGCATCTTGGGACCACAAAGCCACAGAACAAAGCAAGCTGGATCCGGGGAAAGGGAGACCATCGGCAACCCTCCCCGTGGCAGGGCTGTGCCAGTCCCACAGCGAGGCAGAGCTGGACCCAGTTGCTGCCCCTGGGGCTTGGCTGATGGTGTTCACTCTGGGCCTTTGTCCTCCTCCCCTCCCCCTTCCCCTCCCTGGGGGCATGGCCACAGGAACAAACACTGGCCCCTCTGGCCTCAGACCTGTCTCTTCCCCTTTTTCTGGGCCCTTGCTTCACTGGCCTTGCCTAGTCCCAGCCCTGCTTCTGCCCCTGAAATCTAACCTGGGACCTCCCCTGGGCCCCCACTTCATTCTGGTCAAAGATATGGGTGTGAAGGTTCAGGGCAAACCTGGATCCTCTTGGCACACGTGTAAGAACAGCCCCGGGAGAAGGAATAGCCAGATCGGTAGACGCAGCTCTTCTTGGGAGTGTCCTGCAAATGGGAGCAGGCAGGAGGGCTCAGCCGGTGGCTTGGGTAGGGCAGGACTGGGACTGGGGAGACAGACAGAGGGACCACAGGTATCCGTGGGTAAGGCATGAGCAGGAGAGCAGAAGGGGCAGCTAGATGAGACACACAGACCGGCTGAGAAGAGGGCGGGCAGGACCCAGGCCTGGGCCACAGGTCACAGGCCTCCGGGTGCAAGTCTGAGTGAGGCCTGCTCTGGGCAGACCTGGGCCCAGGCCTCCTGGCCTCTACCAGGGAGTGGAGAGGCCACGCCCTCCCAGTGCCCCACACCTGGGTGAGCAGAGCTGGGGGCAGTGAGAGCAGGCGAGGCGGGGATGGGAAGCGCCAGTCCAGCCTCACCTCCAGCTGGAAGCCCTGGGTGCAGCGGAATTTCCGGGAGCAGTTTACACATTTCTCCTGTGGGGAGGGAGGGGGTTGCAGAGCGTCAGGTGGTCCCTGGGAGGAGGCCCCAAACCCATCTTCCTTCCGACAGGCTGACAGCTCTCCTATCCCCGACCAAGGGCCCTGCCCGCCAGCCCGCACCGCCCCTGGCCCGCGTCTCACCCTCAGGGCCTCGGCATGGCTATGCAGGCAGCGGCTCGAGTCCACCGTCAGGACGCCCGACAGGCCGAAGAGCGAGCGGCCAGGAGCCTCCAGCACCGGGCCTTCCAGCGGCACGTGGTTCACCTCAGGCTGGGAAGTGGGGCAGGAGGCTCAGCCCGGCCCAGCCCACCCTCACCCCCGGGCTGGGCTGTCTCCACGAATGGGGGCTCCCAGGTGGAGGAACTCCAAAGAGAAGGGGCCTCGTGGTCAGGTCTCCTTGTCCCCACAAACCTGGCCGCTGTGGTTGTAGAAGACAAGCCAGTGAGCGGGGCCCAGGAGGGAGTTGCGGTGCCCCCCCCTCCGCAGGGCTTCCGAGGAGAGCGCCTCCCCCAGGACCACGTGGTGTCGCACCGTGTCTGCATCCTGAGGGAAGGAGAAGCTCAGGGACTCCCGGGGCTGGCGACCCAGGGCCCTGGGCGGGGCATTCCACCCACCGTGCCCCTTTGCCCCCCTCCCCCACCTCCGTCCCAGTGACCTCACCAGGCTGCTGTGGTTGCCCTGGGCCTCCAGAGAGTGATTTGTGGGCACGAAGATGGTGTAGGCGGTGGCGGCCTCAATCTGGGGCACCAGACTGTGGTGCTAGGGACAGGGGTCAGGGTCAGGGAATGGCATAATCGCATCATCACCCTCAGTCCTGCCCCTGGGGGCCGGCCGGCCAGCCCCCTCCGCACCTGGAGAAGGGCACCCCTGACCGTGAACTCCCCCTCTCCTCTCGCCCTCACCTGCAGCAGCTCCCGGAAGAGGCGGAAGGCAGGCACTGAGTCCAGTTGCTGCAGCAGGCTCTGCCCCGCCGGCACGTCCTTCCTGGGAGGCAGTAGGACCTGTGACAGAGCATGGGGGTTGGTTAGCATGTCACTGCCTCTCGGCCTGCCCGGGCGGCCCGAGCACACTCCCCTCCACCATACCTGGCTGAGGACATGCAGGACACCGTTGGTGGCAAGGAGGTCAGCCACGTCCAAGCTGGCATTCTGCACCCAGACTCTCTGGAAAGCAGCAGGCAGAGCTCAGCCACAGTGGACACAGGCAGACACGCAAGAGTGGGTGTAGCCCCAACAGAGAGGCTGCTGGGCACACAGGCACCCACAGGTGGCCCTCAGCCTGGTCCAGACACCCTCAGACTCAGGAGTAACCAGATGGGCACACGGACCCTCAGCAGGGCCCATGCATGAAAGGGTGGTGTGTACACGAAGATGGACAGACAACCCCTGACAAGGCAGTCACTGCTGGGCCAAACACTCCCCAGCCCAGCAGCAAAAGTGTCCCTGGCACACCCTCCGAGCCTAGCCCTGGGCAGGGCGAGGGGACCCCAACCTCATCCCCTGGAGTTCCTGGTCCAGGAAGCCTGCAGTCACCCAAGTTCCCTCCCATGCCCTGCACCGTCCCCCCTTCTGCCCAGAGTTCACCACGTACCCCACTGACGTTGTGAATCTCCCAGCGTGTGGTGGGGCTCAGGGTGGCCACCTGCTGCCCGCCCAGCCGGGCCAGCTCCTCCTCAGAGAGGGCCCCCTGGAGAAAATGGGCCCTGAGGGGACAGTTGGGGGGGCCATGGGACAGATTAGTGTAACCTGCAGAGACCTCTGGGACTGGGCTCTACCCAGGGGTGGACACATGCCAGGCAGAGAACCTCAGGAGGAGCTGGGTCTCACACAGAAGCCCCCTCCCAGGGCCCGACCCTGGCTGCCCACCTGACCAGTTGTGGCAACATCCTAGGCTGCAGCCAGAATGCCTGGTCCTCAGGGCTCAGCCTGTGGATGGCAGACTCAGAGGGCACCAGGGCTGTGACTCGGCTGTCGGCAGGAAGCGTGATGCCAGCTCTCTGTGCGTGCCGTGTGCAGAGGGACGGGAGGCGGGTGAAGGCAGCCCCCACCCTGAGATCGCCTGCTCCCAGCCTCCAGGCCTGCCCCCCTGCCCCCCGCTATGGAGATGTTATGTGGCACCCATGTCCAGGAGGCCTCCTGGATTGGAGCCCAACCCAGCATTCTGCCCTGTCCTACCTTGATCCACTGGTAGAAGACAGAGAAGTGGGCATTTGCCTCCAACTCCTAGGGGAGGGAAAGAGCTGAGGCCATGGGCTTAGGGACAAACCCCAGCCTCCCCCCGCCCCCCAGGGACCTTAGCACTGCCCCTTCCCACCTGAGGTGCATGAGAGGGCCCCTCCCCCGGCACAGGGAACCACTCACCCGGAAGATGTCTCCGTAGCAACCAAAGCCATCACCCCCATAGCCAGGGGGGCATTTGCAGACCCGCTGGCCTCCCCCGACTGCCTGGCAGGTGGCCTGGGGTGGGGCACAGAAACATGGCCCTCCATTTAGCACCCATGTGGCAAGCTGGACAGCACCCACCCTCCATCTCTCTGTCCACGCTTGTCACCCATTCTCCTACCATCTGCCTTTCCAACCACTTGTCCCTATCAGTTGCCTCTCCCGCCGCCCGGCTGCATTGCTCCTGATGTGCCTGGCCGCTCAGATCACAGTGCATCTGACATCACCCCCCGGCAGGACAGATGAGCCATGGAAGCCCAGGTCTGGGGAGGCCCAGGAGGCCCTGTACCCTCAGGAAAGGAGCCAGCTGGCCGAAGGCGGTGGCCTCAGAGCGAGCGAGATAGGGGACAGCCAGGGGCTCAGAGTGACCATGAGAGGAGTGTGGAGGGCGGGCAGTGAGGGTCAGGGCAGAGAGCCGGCTAGGCAAAGGCTGGGCCGAAATAAAAAGTGAAAGCTCTATCCTGTGGGCAAGAGGGTGACACCGTTTGGATTTGGGGTTTAGAAAGATGTCGGTTCTGACCAGAGACAGGGGACACCCAGAGAGTTGCAGCCGAGGCCCACCCCGGAGACACCCCCCAGGCTCCATGCCTTCTCACCAGGTCATGGCAGCCACCGTTGCCTGCCCTGCAGGGGTCGATAGGGCTGCACGAGTAGCCGTCCCCGGCAAAGCCCAGCTTGCAGGTGCACCGGCTCTGGGGAGGGGAGCAGAGGGCCTCATCTCACCAGGAGCACCCCCTCTGCTCCTCCAGGAGGTCTGGAGCTTCTCCCAGCCCCACCTTGGAGAGCTGCGCTCCAGACGGGGAGACTGAGGCCTGGAGGGGAGGCTGGCTCGCGGATGAGTTCGGTAGTGATGGCATCGGCAGGGAAGTAGCCGTGGAGAGCCTGGACCCTGCCAGGACTGTTGGGGTCAGTGGTATGGGGTGAGTGGGCTGGTGTTTGCCCAGGGCAGCCCCAGGGATGGCAACTCGATCCCACCTCCAGCCCTGCTCCCCTGCTCAGCAGCTCCGATCCTTCCCACTGTCCTCCAGTGGGCTTGTCCTCACTGCGGGTGACTGACTGGCGAGACTCCCCCGATCTCAGTTGCCCTTGTTTGCATCTCAGCCTCATTCCAGCCCTCAGGGCTGAACTTTAAAGCCCCTGGTGGAGTTTGGAGCTCCAGTGCCCATGCGCATCTGAGCTCTCACTGCGAAGGCCCCTGGGCTGGTGGCGCAGGCCGTGGTGGGGTGGGAGGGCAGGGAGTCCAGGGGCCTGCACAGGCCTGGGCCATGAAGAGGCTGATCCTGAAGCAGCCAGGCCTGGCCTCCCCGTTGGCGTATTAGATACTCTTAAACGCCAGTTCGTCCTCGAGCGTATCAGCCTGAAATGCCTCACCTGGAAGGCTCCTGGTTCTGAGACCCTGTGACGAGTCTGAGATTGCCGTGCCCGTGAGTGTGAAGATTTGGGGATGTCACTTCCTGCTTTGTTCAACATCAAATTCCTACATCTAGAACAGGAACTAGCATGAACAGGCACTGGCAACACGTGGGAAACCAATGAGTGAATGAATGGACGGACTGCCAGGGACGCTGGCCCAGCGCCCAGTTAGAGCAGCGAACTCACTGATTTGGTGCTAAGAGTTCTTTATCCCTGAGAGACGGGAATCACAGCCTCTGATTTGGAAAAAACGCTGCCTAGACTGGCCCTGGAATGCGCTTTCCATTAAACTCCGGGAGCCGTGCCCGGCCTGCGTGGTGCCGTTGGTTGAACATGGTGCCATGCACCAGGAAGCCACACGTTTGTTTCCCGGTTGGGGCACATGCCCGGGGTTGTGGGCTCGATCCCCAGTAGGGGGCGTGCAGGAGGGAGCCGATGTTTCTCTCTCATCAATGCTTCTCTCTCTCCCTCTCCCTTCCTGTCTCTGAAATCAATAAAAAACGTTTTGTTAAAAATCCATATGCTCTAACATTATAAAAAAACAACAACACAACCAAAAAACTCCCGGAGCCCTCTCATGGCTTCCAGCACCTGTCTGATGCTTCCAGATCGTACGACTCAGTACTTCAGAACTGGTTCTCATTTGTGTCTGAGATTGAAGACCCTGAGCTTCAGTTCTTGGAGTGGACATTCCTGGAGTCAGGGGGGGTATGGGGAGAGGAACGGATGTCCCCCACCCTGCTCTGCTGTCCCCAGGTCTGCTGTGCCTCACCTGCCCGGGTCCCACGTAGCTGCAGAGGGCGTCAGCGTGGCAGCCGCCTCGCGTGTCCAGCTCACACTCGTCAATGGCTACGCAGACACGGCCGTCCCCGCTCCAGCCTTTGTGGCATGTGCAGTTGTGGGTGCCCAGGGCCCCAGGGACACACTCGGCCTGTGAGAGCCACGGATCAATGAGTCAGGGCTACAGGGCAGAGGGCAGAGGGCAGGAGTCCCTCCTCCCGCCCCTGAAGCAGGACTCAGGGAGTGGACAAGGAGACTGACGTTCTCTGAGCAGCCTCCACGGTCAGGGCGGGAGCAGGGGTTGCTGGGTGCGCAGGAGAAGCCATCGCCCTCAAAGCCATCGAGACAGAGACACCTGGGGGAGGCGGGAGGGGCCTCCAGTGAACCTCTGGGCGAGGCTAGAGGCTGAGCAGTGAAGTCATGGGCGGGCAGAGAGGAAGCTCGAGCCCTCACCTGGCGATGCCCCCCTGGCTGACACAGCGGGCGTGCAGGTGGCAGTTCTGGGCCTGCTCCGTGGACCCACAGTTCCCGGTGGACTCGTTGCAGAAGCGCCCGCTGAAGCCTGGGGCACATGTGCCACTCTGACACACCCCTCCACTGCCTGGACGATTGTCACATAGACCATGGACACAGCCGCAATCTGTAGGGGGGGAGATGGGAGCAGGGAACCTGAGGCAGGGGCAGGGCGGGCTGGGAGCCAATGCAGTTGGGAGTGCTGGGAACGGGGCAGCACGCGGGCTCACCCAGTCAAAGGCGGGCAGAGGAAGTGAGAGGGGGCATTTGTTGCTTTCAGTCACCCCATTCGAGCTGCCCTGCCCCCAGGCCCCCACCCAGTTCTGTCTGACCGAAATCCTGGATGCTTTAGATCAAACCACGGTTCTCTTCCGGGCCTGGGTGGAGGAGACCTCGACTTCTGCTCCCAAACCCTCCCCCGCTCCTGGGGCTGACCCCTTCCTCCTGGGCTCTGTCCCCTTCCTGGGGTCCCCAGCCCCTTCCCAAGCCGAGCCCTTCTCCCCCGGGCAGGCAGGGGGCCAGGACCACCCACCTTCCTGGCACTGGTCTCCATGCTTGTTGGGGTTGGAGCAGATGTGGCAGGCGACGCCCTTGTAGTCTGGGAAGCAGAGGCAGGCCCCGTTGCCCAGGACGCCATCGCTGCACTGGCGGCAGGAGCAGGGCAGTCACGGGGAGGGGTCTCCACAGCTCCTCCCCCCAGCATACCTCCCCCTGCATCTTCCAGGTCACCGGTGCTGCCCGGAGCTGGCCCCTCAAGGGCACCGGGCCGGAGGCTTCACGGGTGACGCCTGCCCAACCCAGAGCCAGCGCCTCTGATCCTCCCCTGGCCGGGTGCAACGTAACCCCGATGTCACCAAGGGGCAAAAACAGCCTTTATGAAAGGAGATCTAAAAAGCTGCCAAGTGACTATTTCTAACCAAAGGAGTAAAATATGACTCAGCTTCCACACCTCGATGTGAGGAACCTGAGGCCACATCGAGGCAGGCTCGGCTCGGACACACAGCCAGTCCCGGCCGCCCTGGAGAAGTCCACCTCCCCCACATCTCAGCCTGGGGCAGGGGGACTCACGTTGCCTTTGCCATAGCAGGGGTTGGAGAAGCCCCCGGGACACTGCGCACAGTCAGGCCCAAAGAACCCTCTGCAGCAGTCAGGCTTCTGTAAGAGATGGAGCGAGTCTGCCCCATGCCACCCCCGCCGCCCAGCTGCTACTGCTCCCTGGTCCCTTCTCTAGAGCGAGGGGGTGCGGAGGCCCCTCGGGGACACCCCTCCCACCATGAGGACGGCACATCTCTGAGGAAGGCAGCCCGCTCGGCCCAGCTGGGGGCCCCCGGGAGAAGCGGGTGCCCGCCCAGGCTCACCTGGAAGGTCTGGTTGCAGTAGTGCGCGCAGCCCTTCTTCAGGATGTTGAGGCCAGAAGGGTCATGGGTGTAGACACACTCCTCAGGGGACATGTCCTGGGGGGGCCATGCAAAGCTGGTCAGCAGGTATGGGTGTTGGGCAGCCTTGGTCATGAGTCCTCAGTCCCCTGGGCCCAGCACTGCCCCCCTCGGCAGGGCTGAGGGGTGCTGAACCTTCAAGTCCAGCCTCACCTCCCGGCCACACTGCCCCACCCTGACCCCGGGCAGTTAGGGCTGGGCCAAGCTATGCTCACCAGCTTCACGCTGTTAGGGGGGCAGGTGCTACTGGTGTTCAGGGCGTGGCAGTCCACACAGGAGCCCTGGGCAGGGAATAGGGAGCGGGTAGAGCGGTTAGTCCTGGTTTATTTGTTCAGCATGCCCTGAGAAAGTGGCCTGGAGCCGAGAGCTGGGTCTGAGAAAGAGGCGACAGCAGGAGGGCCAGGAGCTGGTGTGGGGGCCGAGGGAAGACAAGAACCCAGGCCCTGCGGCAGGAAGGAGCTCGGTGTGAGTGAGTGCCGGGCCTGGGCAGGGAGGCTGCAGACGGGGCGGAAGATGCAAGAGAGGCCTCAAAGGGATGAACAGCAGCAGGGGATGTGGGCGAGTCCAGGCGGGTCTGTGGTCTGTGGCCGGGCCCTGAGCCACCATCAGCCCACCCTCGGGGGCGACCTCTACACAAGCAGCACTGGGTCTCAGCGAGGCCGGCTGTGCGGCGGGCACTCACCACCACGATCTTGTGCTGCTCCTGGCTGCAGTGCTTGGGCAGGATGGGCAGGATGGTTGGGGGCAGCAGGATGCCCTCCAGCATGTGGATCACGCCGTTGGCAGCCGGCACATCCACCCTCCGCAGCGGGACGCCCGCAGGTCCCAGCAGGATGCGCCCCTGTGGCAGAGCCCAGTGTGCGATGCATCCAGCCCAGCAGGCTCGGCCCCGCCCCGGCCTCCGCCCCACCTCCCTGCTGTCCTTCCTCCCTTCTCCTGGGCAATGCTCCCTGCTCTGGCAACACTGCTCCAGCCTCAGTGCCCTGACCACGTGGTTTCTGCCAGGGAGCACCCCACCCATGTGCTCTCCCTCCTCCTCCTTGGAGCCCTCCCAGCCTGTCAGGCGCCGGGAGAAGGATTTGACCTGTGCTGCCTCCCGTATGACCTCCACCGGGGCCTGCTGGCCACAGGCTTGGAGCATGAAGGCAGGTCTGAAAGAGGCCGAATGGCCACTCATCACCAGCCCCCTTCCTTCGTTCCCGGTGCTCCTGATCTCACCTCCTCAGAGATGTTCACAGCCAGGACCTGGTTTGCCATGGTGAGGACGCGACCCTTGGAGATGAGTTTCTCAACCGTCAGCTGGGGCAGAGGAGAGGGTGGCCTTAGGCTGGGCACGAGCCACACACCTTGGGGCCACCCCTGGTCCCTCCAGGTGACCACACTCTGTGGTAGAGCAGTCCAGATGGGCAAGGAAAGGAGAAGGGCCCCTGGGAAGGCCGGAGCCCACAGACAAACCCCCGACAGGCCAGCCCCGGGTGCAAGCTGGCCACCCTCTGGGAGGAAGACCCTCACCTGGCCATGGTTGTAGATGTGGTACCTCACCAGCTCCTGCAGTTTGGAGAGACCCTGGCAAGGGACAGAGGGCTTGGCTGCTGGAGGCCTGGTAGGGGAGAGGGAAGCCCTCCTGCCCCCCGTGTCCCCGGCCCCTTCTTTCCGCCTAGCTTACCGCTGTGAAGAGGTAGATCAGGCGGCCGTCACGCAAGCTGTCCACAGCCTCGTTGCTTGGGGCAAAGACTGTGAAGGGCCCGGGCCCGTCCAGGATGGAGGGCAGCCCACAGTTCTGTGGTGGGGGAAGGGAGACTCAGGCAAGCTCTGTGGCCAGCCCCCACCTCTGAGCCCTGCCTGGGAACTCCACCAGGAATAAGTGGTAGGCATCAACAGTGGGTCCTGCACAACCTCCGGATGGGACAAGCAAGAGCTAGGATGAGGGCATGGGCAAAGGCCTGTGCCACTGCAGAACCTCAGGTCACTGTGGGGCAGATTCCGGGTAATAAGGGATCCTGGCCCAAAAGGTCAGATAGACTAGGACCTTTCCCCTGAACTTACCTCTAGGATGGTTTCAAACCGGCTGAAGGCTTCAGTGGAGGCAAGGATCTGGCCAATGGTTTTCTGTAGGAAGGAACAAGCATTAGGGCCTCAGAGGGGTCATCAGTGAGGCTGCTTCAGCTCGAGGCAGCTCTAGCCCTGCCCGGAACCACCTCTCTAAATTCTGTGGGGGTCAGAGGTCACCCAGTGGCAAGGGTGGGGAGAGAGGAGACACTGGCTTACCTTGGGGTCAGTCGGGAGCGCTGGTGGGGGCTGCCACCGCAGGACAGTGACTACGTGGAAGACGCCGTTAGCTGCTGGGTAGTTGGCCTTGTGGACGGTGAATGTGTGCTGGGGCAGGTCTTTGTATTTGTAGGAGTATTTCTGCTGAGAAACGAGACCTCTGGCTTAGATTCCACATGCCAGCCCCCTGGCCTGACTGTCCCACCTCCACACCTTTGCTGGAGCCATGTCCCTGCACCTGCGGCTCCTCTGGTCCCCAGTCCCCCCTCCTTACCATGAAGCGGTTGAAAGTGACAGTGATCTCCTGCCCAGCCAGTGTCCACCACCTGCGTGTTTGCTGCTGGGCCCCTAAGTCCTCCAGTATGTGCTGCCCTGCGATGATGTGCTGTCTGCAGAGCTGCTGGGCATAGGACGCCTGTGGGCACGAGGGGATCGAGTGCCTAGGGGGCCTGGGGCAGGTGGTCCTCTTCATGCCACCCTGCTCGAGCTACAGAGGGGATAAATGCCTCCCAGGCCTCAGTGCCCCAGAGGGTAGAAGCCTGGGGCAGGGTCCAGGAAGGAGGCAAGGGCCGCAGCCAGCTCCTCAGTGGGGAGGGACTCACGTTCATGGTCCAGGAGATCCTGGAGGAGAGGGACGGCACCAGCACGGTGAATGGGCCCGATGTGGTGAGGATCTGCCGGCAGCCGTCATCTGGGGGACAGGAGAGGGTGCGTCAGAACGGGTCTGGGGAGACCCTAAGGCATCGGTCCTTGGTTTTGGAGAGCTGTGCTAGGGGGCACTGGATCCAGGTCTAGGGTAGATGTGCACCCCAGGGTCTGGGGGACTAGCTCCCACCTCCACCGTGCACCCTCCACAGACACTCTGCTTCCACAGCACTTGGGCCGTAAAGCAAGCTCTGTCGGCAGAGTCCGCCCTGCAGCAGAGCTGGCTCAGGGGCGAGGCCTCACACCTAGCATGGCGAGAGCGGTTCTCAGTCCCAGGACCCTTGTCACGCTGGCACTGGCCTTCTGCACCTCGTGGAGCAGGTGTCCGTAGCAGGCACGCCCATCCCCAACCTGGTCCTCCTTGCACACACAGCTAGGGGGCAGAGAACTGATTAGGGCGGAAGGTGGGTCCAGTCCCCATCTCTTGGCCCACCTCCACCTGTCGCCACAGGGCCTTGAGCTGAGGGTGCGCACCTCCCCTTGCCCAGCCCACCCTCTCTACCCTGCCTGGGTGCCCACCCCAAGGCCCCTGTGCCCACCTGGTCTTTCCATCAGGGGTCACCTGGCAGGTAGCTGACCGGTCACAGGAGAAGGGGGAACAGTAGGCAAAGCAGCCTGCAGAGGCATTGCCGTTGATGCTGACAAGGCCTGGCTTACACGTGCAGGAGGCCTGGGCAGGGCCAGGAGGGTGACATCGTGTCGGTGAGGACTGCTGGCATCTGCCACACCCACCGAGCTCTGCGTGGTCCCCAAAACCACCCTCCGAGAAGAGGGTGTCATTCTCTTCCCACTTCACAAATGGGGCAGCTGCGGCTCCCAGAGGCCCTTGATCTGCCCAGGGCCCCACGGCCAGTGTGCTGGGCGGGCGGAGGGGCTCACCTTGCCGGGCCCCTCGTACAGACACAAGGTGGAGTTGCTGGGGCAGCCACCATTGTTGGTGCTGCACGGGTCCTGGGGCAGACACACTGTCCCGTCGCCGTAGTAGTTCTCGGGGCAGCGGCACTGTGCCTGCCCGGTGGGGCTCACTGAGCACTGGGCCAGTGGGGAGCAGGGCGATGGCCGGCAGGGGTCAGGGGCTGCAGGGCAGAGAGAAAGCCCAAGTGTGCTTAGCTCCCAAGAGCCTGTCTCCTCCACAGCTTCCAGAGGGATGGCTCAAAGTGGGGGTGCGCAGGCTGACCCAGACTCTGGGGACAAGCCCCCTTCACCTCCCTCGGGGACAGATTGCTCGCGCTGGTTTAAAAGGACATCCGCCCGCTCACCCTGCCCCCGGGTCACAGACTTACCTTGGCATTCGCCGCCCTGCTGGGTGTAGGGAGGCAGGCACTTGCAGGCGGGGGCCTCTGCAGAGCACTGGGAGTTGCGGGGACAGTGCAGGGCCTGGCACTCGGGCACCTCTGAGTGGAGAGGGGAGAGTACTGCAGGGGCCGGAACCCCAGGTTGGAAAGGAACACAGGAGCAGAGGTGCTCTGCCCAAACTGCTGTGCGACTCTGGCCGCGCCCTGCCCTCTCTGAGCCTCAGCTGAGACCTCCCTCTCCCCCTGACCAGCTGTGTGCCTCTCCTACTTAGAAAGAAATCAGGGTGCAGAAAGAGTTCCTACTGAGGTTCAGGCTTCATCTGTCACCCAGCCGACCCCTCCTGTTCTGGCCGCCAAGGACCCGCTGCCCAGGCTGTCCCCGCAGCACAGCTCACCTTGGTCACAGTGGGGTCCAGTGTACCCAGCAAAGCACAGGCAGCTTCCATCCCCGAGTGGCCCATGTCTGCACACGCCATGCACACAGCTGCACACTGGGAAGAACGCCCAGGGACAGGTGGGACCCTAGCCTCACCCAGGGACACACAGGACATCGAGTCTCTGCATTTCCAGAATTCAGCCCAACAGGCACAACTTCGAGTGCAGAGCTGTGAGGGAGGACTACTGGGGTGGCAGGAGCCCAGGGAGGCACCTGGCCCAGGCTGCAGGCTCAGGGGGGCTTCAGAAGGCCCTCCAAGAGGCCCCCAAGAACCTGTGCAAGGGCTGGAGGTGTGATGAACCAGTGTGTGTCCCTAGAGGGGAAGCAAATGGCTGAGGGGCTGGGAGAGAGGCTGGTGGGGCTGGTTGTACAGCTGGGTCTCCTTCCAGAGCTCACCTGACTGACAGGCAGGCCCGAACCGGTTGGGGTCTCGGCATTCCTGGCAGGCGGAGCCACTGAAGCTTTCCTGGTGGAGGAGCACACCCAGTCAGCACGGCCCCTTCCCTGTCCCCCACCCCGCCTGCCCGACTCTTACCTGGCACACGCAGGTCCCATTCCTGTCTATGCCATCCAGGCAGGTGCCATGGCCGTTGCACGGGGTCTCTGCCCCTCCTGGGCACTCTGTGGACCCCCCCCCCCAATAATTCAGCTGTGGTCTAAGAACTCTAGATTCATCCCTAACCCCAGCAGCTCTTGGTGGACCCTCCCCAAGGCAGCCAGAGTCAGGCAGCCAGCTGTGTTGGCTCAGTAAGTGTCCGTTAAGTGAACAAGGTGGAGGGGAATGCAGGCAGATGCTGCAGATGGGGAGCCCAGGGCTGGGGTGTTAGGAACTAAGTGGGGACCCCCTGCTGTACCATAGCACTGAAACCCCCCAATACCATAGCACTGGGACCCCCCAATACCATAGCACTGAAACCCCCCAATACCATAGCACTGAAACCCCCCAATACCATAGCACTGGGACCCCCCAATACCATAGCACTGAAACCCCCCAATACCATAGCACTGGGACCCCCTAATACCATAGCACTGGGACCCCCCAATACCATAGCACTGGGACCCCCAATACCATAGCACTGGGACCCCCCAATACCATAGCACTGGGACCCCCAGTAGCCAGGGCAGCAGGCCTTCTGCACCACGTCCTTCCAGCACTCCACGCTGCAGCCGCTCATGGACACCAGAGAGCTCCCTAGCTGCACCTCGTAGCTGAGGATAAAGGATGGGCAGGGAGGTGGGCAGGGCAGTAGGTAGGACAGTAGGCAGGGCTCCCACCCTGCAGCCCCCACCCCAGCCTCCTGACATGTAGGTTGCAGTGTTCCTACTCCACCTCCCGTCTATGTGCCGGGCCCAGAGTGGAGCACAGGGCCTGGCACACAGTAGATACTCAGTGACCACCTGCCCCCACCTTTTTGTTTATTCTTCTATCTTCCCCACTGGAGGACCAACAAATGTGTAGGTGAGACCCTGCCAGGCCCGCCCGGCCCCTCCTGCCCTCCTGACACCCCACAGGATACCCCTAGAAGTGGACAAGGATGGGGTGGGGGTCCACACCGGCAGTCCTGTGATATCTTCTCCGGGAACTCACGAAGCCAGCCTGAGGGGCACACCCGCTTCTTGATGGCGGGGCACACGGTGCAGGGTATGTGAGTGACAAACTTGGTCTTCACATCGCAGCGTCTGGACCACACCTGGGCCACGGGTGGATTTGGAATGAGGGCCTGGACCCTGGACCAGTCCTGGCTCTGTCCTGACCAGGCAGGGCCTCGCATCTCTCTCCCGGCCTTGGTTTCCCACCTGCTTAGTGGGGATGCGACGAGGACAGGGAAGGCCCCGAGACACGGGGAAAGCTGCCTGTCACGCGCTGTGACTGCCACGTATGTCCTTACGGCCACAGCCACATACCTTTGCCCGGGGCCCTGCGAGCACGCCCAGAAGTCTGAGTCTATACTTCTGACACCAAGAGAATCCAGCCACTTGGTTCCACCTCAACCCATTCGGGTGAGGAAACTGAACCCACCGTGGGTGGCCCTTGCTCAGAGCCGCCCAGTGACAGCATGCAAATCAGGGATTAGAACCCGGACTCTCCACCCAGTGCTAAGTCTCACCTTTCATTTAAAAATAAATCAGTCAATGACGTGGCTGACACCGGGAGGGGAGACCTGTCTCCACTCGGCCCCGAGCATATCTGCACCTGTTGCCAAATGACCCTCCGCAAGCCCAAAGGACCCAGGAGCCTGCCCAGACCTGAGAGGCTGGCTCCATGGGCAGGCATGCGAGGGCATCTGTCATGTTCTGGGAGCCCTGACCCAGGGCCTGGCTCACAGCCCCACTGGCTGGACCCAGCAGTCCACAGTCAGTCCATCATCAGATGGGCACTGCTGGCGGTGAGGGAGCTGAGAGGAGCCAGGCTGCAGGCCCAGGCAACTTCCTGGAGGAGATGACAATTGAGGCAGGGCCTGAAGGAGCAGGAGACTTGGCCAAGGCCATCGAGGCTCAGTTTGTGTTTTAAAGGGCTCTCTGGCTGCTGCAAGGAACACAGAGGTGGGGGGGGGGGGGGGAAGAGGCTGTCCCCTGAGAGGGCCAAGAAAGCCCTGCAGCCCCGTTCACATCGCTCCTTCAAGTCCCTCCCTGGGCTGCCTCTACAGCAACTACGTCCCAACAGCCTACAGCACCGTCCCTCAGAGGGACGGGAGCACAACTCCTGGCTGTGAGTGGGAGAAGGGGCCACGGGAAGCTGTGCTTGGTGAAGGGGGCCTTGGGGCATGGCCTGGAAGGCTAAGATGTTTTCATCTAAAAAATGCTGACCACACTGGTCCAAAGAGCGCAGGCCATCTCCTTCCTAGAACACATTACAGATGTGGCCTCTCAGAGCGAGAAGAGAAGGGCCTTTTGCCGCTGAGATTTGCCCTTTTCCGCTCAAGCCTCTGCGGTCTGCAGAGGGAAGTTGCTGCGAGCGGCCTCAGGCCAAGCTGTGGGCCGGGAGTGCGGTCTCATTCCCCACCCCAGGCGGGTCTTTGCTGAGCCAGGGAGCAGCTAGGAAGTTGGGCAACTCTAGGGTCTGGCAGCTGCTGGCTCAGGGCAAAGGCTCAGCAGGCAGCGGGCTTCCCGGAGGGCCACCTGGACGGCTCGCTGGGCGCTGCTGCCACGGTGCTCACCACGGACCAGATCTGAGCGGAACATTGGCTGGCCCTGGAGGGGGGCTCCGGGCAATGGGAGCACACTGCCCTCACTCTCTGCCCAAATGGCAGGTGGGTTCGGGCACAGGAGGAGGCCAGAGCCCTGTGGGCTGGTGGACACTCATCACAGGACATCTCCTTCGTAAATCTGTGGGAAATCACACTCCTTCTGGGACCCCACAGGCAGGCACGCGGGTCCCCCTGCAAGGTAGCCTGGAAGGAGCATCAGCAGCCCCCGCCCCCAGTCTCACTGTCACTGCTGGTCCCGCTGGGCAGAGTGAGGCTGGATCACATCCAAGTGCTGACTCAGATTCCCTTTTTCCTGGGGGCACCTCAGGATCTGCCAGAGCCAGGCGGGTGCTGCCCTCCTCCCTGCCCAAATCCAGAACTAATTTTGCAATGTCTGCTTCCCAGAGACGCTGCTGGGGAAGTTAAGGAGACACGAGGTGTTGAGTCTATTGTGAGAATGTGGAAGAAATTCCCCCAAAGCGGGGGGTCCAGGGCTCAGAACTGAAGTCCCTCAGAGGAAGGGACCCCCAACCTGCTTCCCCTGCCCTGGATCAATGCCCCTCTGCCTTCAAACCCCGCTGGGGACCACAGGCCCCATTAGCACCAGCACACTCCTGGCACGGAGGTGCATGGTCACAGACTGCGGAAGGGACAGGTGCTAAGACTCCCCTCCCCCAGGAAGCCTGCCATGCCTCTCCTGCCTGAACGGCCTGTGTTCGAGGCAGGTCCTGCCGCTCACTGGCTGTGTGACCCAGAGGTTATCCCTTCCCCTCAGAGCCTCAGTTTCCTAATAATTCCTAATAGCGGGTCTCACACAACACGGGATGCTGGGAGGGCTGAGTGACTGACAGTGTGTGAGGCCAGCAATGCTGTGTCCCTGTCAACAGAACTCCTGGGCCCTCTTCCCTGGCCCAGCCTGGCCGAGCCCCAGCCCCGGAATGCAGGCTTAGAGGTGGTCAGAACCCTGGGTCTCCAACAAGGAAAAAGTCCCGTCGGAAGCCCCTTACTGACCCCTGATCCCAGAACATGAGGAGGTAGCAAGGCTTTGAAATCCCCTTGCATTGTACACATGGGGAAACCGAGGCAGGGAGGGAGCAGGACACCACCTGCAGGAACAGCTTGTAACCCTTGGCTCTTCCACCATCACCGTCACCTGTCCAGCCTCAGACCTGCCCGTCCCCATCCCTGACCTGGCCCTGAACCTGGTCCATTAGCTTGCCTCTTCCCGGAGGAACCACGAGGAGTACAAGAGAAAACGCCCAAAGGTGGCAGGGGCCTGGTTACCATCCTGATGCTGCCTGGCACTGGGATCCTGGTAAATCCTTCCTCTCTCCCAACCTCAGTCTGCCTGTTAGTGATACGGGGACAGAAGCAGCTGCCCCAAGACCAGATGAACTTGGCCTTGCAGGGGAGGGTCCCTCACCTGGAGGCAGGCCCCAGCCAGGTGCCTCTCTCCATACTTAAAGGCTCTTCCAGAAACTCCAGTTGGGGACAATGTCCCTGTTATGGGGCCTGGGGGGGGGGGGGGGCCTGCAGAGGGGCAGCCTGGAGGGTGGGATCATATGGGCCTGAGGGCCCCACACCACGACCCCTCTGCTGCTCCCACACGGCAGGCGGGGAGTTGCAGGTGGTGGCCTGGGGCACAGCCGAGCTGGACTGACCTGAACACCATCCTTGAGCTTTAGCTTCCTCAGGGGGAGAACAACAGGACCCACTGCCTAGGGGCGGGCAGAGTTTGAGGGGATAATACTGGGTGTGCCAGGGCTGTGTGCTCAGTAAACGGCAGTTACTAGGCGTGAGGGTGTTATCGGTAGCTGCCATTTACCCAGATAAACTGAGGTCAGTAGACCTATTCTGCCCCCGGGCACTCTTGGGGTTGGGACAGGCACACACACGCACAACACATACCCAGCACCCACACACATCTGTGCCACGCGAGCCTCTCGGTCAGCCCTGCGAGGGTTAGAAATCACATCTCTAATCTTCAGGCCAGGGACACAGAAATCAGGCCTCAGTCCAGGCTGGAGGGCAGGAACACAGGCCTGGCTCTGTGCCTCTCACCCTCAGGCTTGGAAGACCTAGGGACGGCTGCCCACACCATACCACACCACACGGCAGGCTGGCTGGGCACAGTTAGAGCAGAGCAGGCTGCCACCCCGAGCAACCACACACAGAGCTCAGCCTAAGGAGATGCTCAGGAAAGGTCACACATGTACCAGCTGCTCATGTGTTCCCAGACCTGTGCCCGACCTGTGTACACTCCCTCCCTGTTCCCACCACTGGCCAGCAGGGCCTGGGCACCTGCATAACCCCCTGCTACTGGCTCACACTCACCTTCTGCCCCCCGACGATGCGGGAGCCTGCTAGGCAGACGGCCAGGAGGCAGAGCAGGAGGAGGCCCCGGGGCCCTGCCATGGACAGCGGTGGCTGGAGGCACACTGTCCAGGACAGAGCTGGGGCAGCCTGGGAGGGGAATGAGCTCTGGGAGGCAGGCACAGGGCGGGCAAGTGGGATGGGGGCGGGCACTCGCTTTAAAAGCAGCCTAGAGGCCCCGCCAGCGCACCCCCACAGGAACCCGCCAGGATTTCCTCCTGCCTATCAGCAGCCTGCAGGCGGAAGGGAAGGTGCTGGCTACTGACCCCTGCATGGTTGGCCTAGGCCTTGCTGGGGCTTCCTGGCCCTGGGACCTTCTCCTGGCACCACAGTCTCCAAGTCCACCATTAGCCACGAACCTGGGGTCTATCAGAGGCTGCAAAACAAATCCAAATGCAAATGCCCACCACTCTCCACCCCAAGCGTCTGCAGAGGGCCCGGGGGATTCAGCTCCTGAATCAGGTTTATGTGCATCAACCTTTCCAACTGCTGAGGGCAAGAGCAGGCCTCAGGCACCCTGCCAGGCTCTGTGCCAAGGGGACAGTGGACTACTCCTCCTCTCACCTGCCCCAGCTACCCCTCCAACTAGTCCAGCCCCAACCTTATACCTACACCTCCCTTCTCTCCCCGGAGCCTCCGCATTGCTCTGCCTCCCTCCCGATCCATCTGTTCTCCGCTCAGGAGCCCTGCTCTGCACACCTGTCCACGCCAGGCCGGCCTCCCTGACCTCTGAGGCTCTCCCTCACCCTGTCCCAGCCATGTCAAGCAGCTGCCTTGCTGCCATCACTCCAGATCTTCTCTCAGGGAATGACCTCAAGGTCCAGTCTTGGGTAAAAGGTCACCAGCCTTCATCTCCTCGTAGCACTGGCCACAAGCTGACCCTGGTTTATTTTGTTTGTCCCCGGCTGGAATGCTATGGGAGAACAGGGACAGGGTCTGACTGGTTACACAGCAGAAGCTCAATACAGATTTGCGGAACAAATGAATGAATGACGGTGGCCACTTTTATTATCCCTGTTACTGGTGGGGAAACAGGCTCAGAGGGGCTAGGTAACTTGTCTAAGGAAGATCAAATCCCACAACTGCTGCCTCCCGACACTGCACAGCCTCTCCCAGTAGGTCAAGTCCTCACTGGGCCAGGCTGGTCAGCTGTTAACATGTTGGGCTGTGGAACCTGGGACAGTAGTTCAGGTGCTACCCCTGGAATGGTGCACCCTGCCTCTGGGGTCCCTGTCCTATTTACAGAGGACTGAGATAAGAGGCAGGTGGCCGTCTGTAAATGCCTTTGGTAATGGCCTGACTGGGGGAAGCCTTGTCCCCTGCCCCCTCCCTACTCATCCTCAGAAGGCTCGCACTCCCCCTTCCAACTGGTGGGGCCACTGGGCTGGTGTGTGATCTGGCTGAAGAGGTTTAGTGGGGAGACCCTTTAGTGGCTCCCCCAACACCCCGTCTTCCTGAGGGTGATGGGTCCTCTAGGCCAGGATCCCCAACTGCTGGCACCAAGGAAAACACAGCAGAAGCAGGCCTGGGAGCCAGGCTGGCCGCTCCTCACTTATCTCCTCCCTGATCCTCCCCAAATGGCCCTGCACCTTGGGGACTGAGGCTCCTGATTGGACCAGGATGAGAGGGGGAGGCAAGGGGGCTTAAGGGCCCTGCTCTGGAGGGGGAGGGGACAGAAATGAGTTAAAGTGGGGCACAGGGGCTGGGTCCCAAAGAAGTCCTAGGTTTTACCTCAGCAGGCTCCCTGAGACCATCGCACTTTCAGGACATGAGCAGACACAGATGGGCACGGGCCTCCTCTCCACGATCCCACCTGGGCCAGCTCCCCACAGGCCTGCCCCCTCCTCTGGGGCTGAGGCCCCTTGGCACAGACCCCACAGTAAAGAATCCCGACTCTAGGCCTTACCCTGACAACAGGCTGCAGCCTTTGGTGGGGTTGGGCCAGGTGAGACATTCCAGACCTGGAGAAGGCAGAAGGGCAGTGAGCCTGTGTGCCAGCCGTGCCCTGGGGCTCCGCTCTCGTTTACCTGAGGCTCATGGTTTAGCCACAGCCCAGCATGGCCCTGTCCATAGGCCCCTCACACTGTCCCCCCCCCACCCCCACCCCCAGCCTCTGGCCCGGGAGAGGCTCCCTTTGCCCATCATCCCCTCTGCCTCTTCTCCCTCCTTCCTTTCCCCTAATACCTCACCGTCCTGCGTCTCTAGGGGACCCTCTCCCTCAGGCATGTCCTGGGCCAATGCCCCGCTGGAACCCCAGTGGACTCTGAAATAAAAGACCCGGACAGTGTCACGCTCACTTTATTGGAATAGAGAAAATAGGCAACAGGAGCCACACTCAATGCTGGCAGCTCCAGGTCCCCTGCTCCCATCCCTCAGCCCCAAGGCCTGGGGACTCCCACCCCCACGGGGCTCTCCTGCTTGTCTGGACCAGGAGAAAGCAGCCTTCACTGTGGAAAACTGCAGAGGGTGGGAACTTCCAATGTGCACTTCGCTGCCAGCTCAGTGATTAGCAGCAAACAACGACAACAGCAACATCAACAAGACTGGACTTGACATTTCAGAAAAAGACGTGTAGGGAGTAAAGAGGACTCACGACACCCGTGTTAACAACAGTCCTACAACAGATATGACACTGCTGTGCCTGGTCACGCACCACCAGGGGCAGGCAGCAGATCCACCACGGGAGGCTGATGGCACAGGAGGCCCCGGAGGGGCCGGCACTGTCACTCCCGGGATGAGAAAGAATCAACTGAACACGTATGTTCACATTCTACGGGAGGACAGTCAAATGAAGGTACCAAGAGGAGGAGAAATCATTTTAAAAAAAGAAAGCCTGCTTCCCCACACTGAATGGACGCCCAGGCGGGACACAAAGGGCCCTGGGCTAGCCAGTGAGCTCAACAGGCAGCTCCCGGCCGCACAGGGCCTCCCACTGGCGGGCCAAGAGTGAGATGAGCTTCTCTCGGCTCTCGGCGCTGGGGACAAACACCTGCCACTGGACCTCGCGGCCCTGGCCGGCTCTGGCCAGGCTATCTGGCACCTCCCCGAAGTGGTCCAGGGTGACGTTGCCCATGAGGTCGTGGCCTTGCACATCGTCAAAGACAAGCGTGAGAGCCTGTGGGTAGGTCTGGTAGCCCATGAGCACACGGTCCAAGTCCCGGACGCGGCGGCCATCGTCTAGCCGGTACCGGTCCCTCTGTGGCGGCTCTTTGGCAAACTCGGGCAGCGGGTAGTGGACAAAGTCCTCGTCCAGGAGGAAGATCTCGGCGCTGGTGAGCAGGAGCGTTTTGGGGCGCAGGGTGCCCCTGCAGCGCCCAGGTGGCGGTGTGCCCACCTGGAAGGCCTGCACATACAGCAGGATGCTGAGGGCTGGTGCCTTCCCTGGGTCCGCCATCGTCTGGGCCACGGTGAACGTCAGGTCCCCGACCTCCTCCTCACTGGGGTAGGTGAACTTGACACGGCTCGCGTGGACTAGCTCGTAGTTCTCCATCTTCCCTGCAGAGAGAGATGCCCACTGGGCTGGAGCTGGAACTGTGGTGCGATGGGAGTGTCAGTGGCCACAGGCCACCCAGAGGCAGGCGGGAGCACTCCAAGCCCCAATGCCCAGCGGAGACCCACAGGCCGGCAGCCCAGAGCAGGCAGCGTCTCCCAGATGGTTAGGGGTTTGCTGGGATGGAGACTCTGCCATGGGAAACCCTAGCCGGCTGAGCGGGACAAGAGAGAAAGTGAGGAAGAGGGTGCTCCGGGCATGCTGCACCCTCGGGGCTGGCGAGGCCAGATGGCCTGTCTACAGCCTGAGCTGGGCGGGTACCTGTGGTCTTGTTCCCAAACTCCGAGTAGAAGTCCTTGTCCACAGGCTCAGGTGAGGGCGTGCGTTCCAGGGAGGAGAGCACGGCCATGAGGTGCTGAAGGAAGCAGTGTGTCAGGTAGCTGTCCCGAGTCAAGCACGTCACCACCTGCATCGGGGAGGAGCCTGTGGGAGAAGGGGCCGGTCAGGCACAGGCAGCTGCTCCCAGCCCTGTCCTGCTGCTAGAGCGATCTCCAGTCTCTCGCAGGTCAGCCTGGACCTGGAGACCACACAGCCAGGGCCAAGAAGGCCCACGTGGGAAAGCATCATGGGGCCTGAACAGAAGGCCACTTCTCAGGCCGGAAGGGCTGTGACAGTTTTCTGGAAGGGGATACAGAGGCATTAGGGAAAGAGCTTAGTTTTCTCTCCTCAGGAAGTGTGAGTCAGAAACATCCTGCCTTGAGCACAGGGCCCACTCAGCCTGCCTCCGGCACTGCCCCGCACTCGCTGCTCTGTCCCTCCAGCCCTGAGCCCTGGCCGGTGAGTTCTGCACTCTCAGCAGTTCCTGAAGCTGCTTCCTCCCACTCCCGTGAAGGGGCTTGTGAGCAGATGACTCTGCCTGCGATAACGCACCCACAGATGGAAGGTGGGAGCCCACTGGTAACACTGGCCTTCACCAAAATAGGACAAAGCAGTGGTCACTCACCCGTCAGCCGGAAATACTGGTCAAAAAGCCCAACGTTGACTGTCTGTAGGTCACCGAGTTTTAAAACAAAGCACTGGGAGATGTGGAAGGGACTGTTGTTGTAGTCAGTGTTTTTCTGATGCCAGAAATCTATGGAGAAAAGGGGGGGGGGGGGCTGTGCCAGGCGAGCATGAGGGGCCTATGCATAGCTGAGTCCAGCAGAAATGGGTCCCCTTGGCTGGCCTAGGTAGCTGATGAGCACCATCCCCCCTCCACACACACAAGGCCTCATGGGCAATCTGAGCCGTGCCTGACTCAGGGGAGTCACCAGGAGCCCCCCACTGGGGTTCTGAGGGGCAGAGCTGCTCCAGCCCTTATCATGGCTAGTGCCCAGGTGCTCCCCAGGTCCTGGCTTGGCGCCTTCATGTCTGACCCTAGGTCCCTCATGACAGCGTGGGAGGGGGGGCTGTTTCACCCCCACCCCCAAGAGATTCTCAGTCCAGTGCAGCCGAGTCACTGCTGACTGAGGCCATACAACAGGCCCATCTCTTGGGCACAAGCTCCAGCTCCCGGGCGGCAGCAGGCCCCGGTGCCTACCCTGCAGTGGCTCAGAGAAGTGGCGGCGGAGGCCGTCGTGCAGCACGAAGTACACGGCCTTGGTGGAGAGCAGCATGCAGGCGGTCACCTCCAGCCCCGGGGTCTGGTAGAACACCACCGAGGACCACATGAGGTGCCTCAGCTCCTCATTCTCCACCTGGACACAAAGGGGCTGGGTTAGGGCTGCAGGAAAGCAGGGCCGGGCAGAGCACGCAGCTTCTCTTCCAGACCGCGCCTGAAACAGCCCTCCGGGCCGGCCTCCCATTAGACCCACCACCCTGTGACGTGCCCATAGCCTTGGATGAGGAGACTCAGGCAGGTCATCACATCGTGTCAATAGATTAATAAACTTGGAAGCAGAGAGGAGGTGAGGAAGGGGAGATGGATGTGCAGTGCGGTGTGCCAGGGGCCCAGGAATAGGAGTGGCCGCAGGGGGCAATGATAATTGGACAACTGACCAGGAAAGGGCAGTCCGGGACCTCCCAACCTAAGCCCTCCAGCTGTGAACAGCTGAAGCTGGGGAAAAGCCAGCACAGAGAAGTCAGAGAATCTGAGGCTGACCCCAACACATACTCTGCACAGTCTCCAGGACCAACTATGCTACCTCTCCACACAGGTGCCAGCCAGCAAGACCAGCACCCAGGCCACTACCTCTGCAATGCTGCTGTGGAAGAACTCGACGATGGCACTCCCCCGCAGGCTGGCAATGTGCCGGAGCGACGCGCAGGCGGGCAGGTGTGAGGGGATCTGATTCTCCTCTGAGGTGGACTGGATCAGGTGCTCGCTTGGGTACTGGGCGGGGGCCTCAGCTGGTGCCGGGGCCTCCACTAAGGCTGGAGCTGGGGTCTCCTCTGGGGTTGAGGCCTCTGTTGGGGCTTCTGCTGGAACCAAGGCTGGCACTGAGGTCTCCTCTGGGGCTGAGGCCTTTGCCCGGGCCAGAGCTGGGGCCTCCTCTGGGGCTGGTGCTGGCGCTGGAGCCTCTGCCGGGGCTTCCTGGGGACTCTGGTCACCACTGCACCTCCCAATCCCCCAAGAAAGACTATATTAAGATGTAGACCCCAAAGGAGATTCATATCACATGCTCAACCTCAGAAGTGTGAGGGGAACGCATGCACCACACACACTCCACCTATGGGGCCCTGGGAAGACAAAAGAGCAGAGAAAAGGTACCCAGGCCCTTTCTCTCGGGAGATAGATGGGCAGATGGGGGCACCCCAGGGCTAGGACGGCCAGACACTGGTGGCCCATAAAACCAAACACTTATATTGAGCAGGTGGTAGAGGAGTCAGAAATGTCACGGCAGAGTCCAGAGTATGACCCAGGTACCCAGGGCTGGGATCTGGGTGCAATCAAGTCTGAGAACCAAAAACTCAAATTACCCCTCAGTCTGCCTTTGGGGTCCTCTCAGGTGGCTCAGGCTTTCCTCCACCCCAACCTGGACACGGAACCCTTAAAGCTCCTGGAGGTTGGGGCGCTCCCTACAACCAGACTACATGCCTACATGCCGGTGCCTGTGCTGAGGGAAGTCCTTGGGAATTGTCTTCTCAACTGGACAGTCTAGCTGTCAAATCAGATCCCTGCCCTCTGACCTGCACTGGGCCACATGCCCCTAAGAAGCCCCCCCCCCCGGCCCTGCACTGGGCCACATGCCCCTAAGAAGCCCCCCCCGGCCCTGCACTGGGCCACATGTCCCTAAGAAGCCCCCCCCCCGGCCCTGCACTGGGCCACATGCCCCTAAGAAGCGCCCCCCGGCCCTGCACTGGGCCACATGCCCCTAAGAAGCCCCCCCTCTGGCCCTGCACTGGGCCACATGCCCCTAAGAAGCCCCCGGCTGTCCTCCTGCTGGCGCGGACAGAGATGCGGCTGCAGGAATGCAGCAGGGGCCTGTTCCTGCATGGAGTCCCACTGTGGGAAGGTTCCAGCCAGGCTCTCGGGTGGCAGGGAAATGTCACCAAAGCCTTAGCATAGGGGCAGGGAGATGGGGAGACAGCTGGGCAGGGCCACCTTGAGCCTAAGCTGTTCACTAGGCATCAGAGGTCTCTACAGAGGGCATGGGATTTGAGCTGGGCATAGGAGAGGCACCCAATTTAGCCAAAAAGAGGTTGGAAGCATCAGTTCGGCGGGAAGGTTGGAGGGAGAAGGCAGGCCCTGTGAGATGCTGGGGTGAGAATATGGTCTCCACTGACCACCAGGATAGACGAGAAAGGGAGCTTGACTGTGTCTCGGGGAACTAGAAGGTGACAAATGAAGGGCTTTCTTGCCCATGAGGGGAGAGCCCCAGCATATGTGCAGCCAGGGGGCAGTGATAGGAGATAGGGACCCCCTTAAGGGCACAGGCCCCTTGAGCCCCAGGTGGAGGTGAGCTGAGGGTGGGACCATGCCCCGCCCCCCCATAGACGGCCCCTACCCCAGCCTCAGGCAGCCCTCAAGGAAACCCAAGGAGGGGGCCCAGGGAAAGCCAACCTGGGGGAGGGGGCAGGGCAGAGAAGAGAGTGAGAATGAGCAGGACAGGGCTCCCAGCTGCCACTCCTTCTTTCTGTGCCTCAGTCTCCCCAAGAAAAAAAGGAGCTTTGCATAAGGTGACTACCCAGCTCACACACTCAGTTCCTTTGAAGAGGAGTCCCCAAATTACATGCAGAAAGAGAGCCCCATCAGCAACCCTGACCTTCCTGAGCAGGGCTGGGTGGCTCTCAACAGGGTGAGGCTTGGCATGGGACTGTGAGCCCCTGAGGGGAGGAGATGGTGGGTGATTCTTAGAGGCTGGGCCTGGGCCCAGTGGAGCAGAGCAGAGAAGGCCAAGCAAGGTAGGGCAATCTCCTCAGCCTGGCCTGCACTGCTGGCAGGAGCTCAGGCACCCGGACCCAGCCATGCAGGGCCCTAAGTGGCAGGGGACTGGGCCAGACTGTCCTTGTGAAAGGACAGCTTTCTCAGGCCTCTTCTGAAGCCCTGGGAGAGAAGGAACAACCCTGTGCCAAGCCCGAGGGAGTCAGGGACACTGCTGAGGGCGGTTAGGAGCTGAGGAGGAGCTGAGGGGCTGGGCCCACCCTAGACCCACGCGCACTCTGCAGGTGCTCAGAGATGGGGTTTGAAGTGAGTGGTCTCAGACGCAGTGATGTGAACTCCCTACGCACGTACCAGTCCCATGCCCCTGGCCCCAAAAGCCTGTTCTCAGTCTCACCTGACCCTGTTCTCAGCAGGTTGGCCATCCACGAGGGGCCGCTGGGACTGGCCCCCAGTCGCAGGGGTCTTGGCGATGACCACGGTCTTCAGGTCCTGCAGCGAGGCCCGCAGCTGGTTGTAGATGCGCAGGAAGTGGAACTTCTCATGGGGCAGCACGAAGATGGCGGTGACAAAGCGGTAGCCCACAAGCAGCTCCAGCACATGGCCATCGGCGAAGGCACCCCGTGGCTGGGTGCAGCTGCGCGTCGGGTCCAGCAGCACAGTGGAGAGTGGCACGCGACTGAGCTTGAAGCTGTTGCGGTTGCGACAGTTATGGGTTCCACGGTTGGGCATGGGGTTGAAGTCAGCCTTGATGACGTTGAGGTGCTGGGGCGTGAGCAGCAGCCAGTAGGGGATGGCAGCGGATTTGACAGCCTCGGAGGGTGCACAGCAGGAGCGCCGCACGGCAGAGCAGAGCGTGCAGCTGGCCCACTCGATGTTGCCCGAGTAGTCCCCGGCAGCCGTCTGCACCATGCGCTTGTCGCTGTAGACCAGGTAGACCGGGAAGCATCCTTGGCTGCGCTCCTGGCAGCCGCCCGCCACCTTGTAGAAGGTGAGCAGCTGGCGGAGGAACTCCTGCAGGCTGGTGTGGCTGCCATAGAGCACGGGGCTGCAGAGCATGGCCATGTGCTGTGGGGCGAAGCATGAGCGCAAGTCGGCGTGGAACTCGTGCAGGTTGGCGGCGTCCGAGATGATGAAGAGCGTGTTCTCACTGTGCCGCACCTTGAGCACCAGACAGAGCTCTGGCATGAGAAAGCCGAACTCAGTGAGGTCGCCGTGCGGGAAGCAGAAGACGAAGCGCAGGGAAGAGAGGATGTGCTGGCTGCTGCCCCGCGACTCCTGGTGCGGGATCTCGAAGACAGCGATGCCGAAGTCAGTGAGCACGAGGCAGGCGGCAAACTGGCGGATGCTGCCCTGCACGTGGATCAGGAAGCACCAGAGCACCTTGAGGATGCGGATGTGCTCCAGCAAGAAGTCCTCGTCTGCACCCAGGGCCCACTCCAGGGCCAGGCGCTCCTCCTCACCATCTTCCTCCTCTTCTTCCTCCTCCTCTTCCTCTCCCCGGCCTCCTGCCTCCTCTTCCTCCACATCTGGAGGCCCCATTTCAAAGTAGCGGTTCTCAGCCACGTCCTCGTCGTCGTCATCCTCGCCCTGGCCCTCCTCCCGCTGGTTGGCTGCCTCTATCCAGGCGGGCAGCTGCCGCTCGATGGCCTGCCGGATGAGTGTGCTGAGGCGCTGGATGAAGTCCTGGTTGGTGGCTGTGTAGCCAATGCAGGTGAAGGGCAGGAAGATGATTTGGCCAGACCCAGGCACCACCTGGACCTCCGGCTCCGAGTGCTCTGAGCTGTGTGAGAAGCCAGGTCAGTGACACGCTGGGCTGGAACACCCCACCTCTCAAGTCTGGGGCTACACCCAGAGGAACCAACTCCTGGGTATCCCAAGCCTGCTAAATAGCCGAGCCTATTCCTAGGACAAGTGCCCCGCTGGGGAGCCAAGGTGCCAGAAGGCTGGGGCCACCAGTCTCTCCAGAGTCCACATGCCCAGGACTCTGATGACAGATGTTCAGGCCAGTCCTGCCCACATCACACCGGTTCCCCCACCGGAAGCATCACAAAGATCTTAGTCATTCAGGCGCTGGCCGAGAGCCCCAGAGGCAGTGAGTGCTCTAGAGCATGGAGTCGCTTGCTGACAACAGTTCCCTTCGGGGTGTGCTTAGGACCTTCACATTTAAATTCAAGCCCCTCTCGCCACTACTGCCCTCACAAAGTGTGTGTATATCGGGGCGGGAAACCTCCTCTGCAAAGGGTCACAGGATGAATACTTCGGGCTTTTGGGGCCCCCAACCACATAATCTTTTCTTTTTAAAAACAGCTTCTTAAGCATGGGACAATCATTCTTATCTCACAGGCTATGGACCAAACCAGCCTCGATCTGCTGATCCCTCGTGTAGGATGACATATGTCATTAGACTCAAATTTAGAAGTAGACCAGAGCTTTCATATCTGTGTTTAATTTAAAGGAAGAGGTAGTTCTGGAGGACTCCTGTGAATACATATTTAACAAAATCCAACTAGTTACCACTAGCCCACAGCTGAGTGTGTACAGGCCTTCTCAACCTCTTCCTTACCTCGCACCGCCAACAGCTCCAGGTATGTCCCTTAAATCATCAGAAGGTGCCTGACAGAGAAGGAAATGTGGTCAGCCCCCACCCGCTTCAGCCATTCCCTGGCATTTTCTGGTGCTAGACCCTGAGCCAGGCACCCTGCCCTCCATCCTCCCTCCCTGCAGGAACTTCCTCACCATCCCACGCTCCATTCTGGGGTGAATTATGGGGCCTGGAGACAGAGAGACCCCCAGTTATCCTGCCAGTGCACAGCAAGGCTGATTCCCACCAGGGTCAGTTTGCCCCCAGCTCACATGCCCAGCTCCTGGGCCAGAACCTCTTGCCACTCTGAAATTCAGTCTGTGCCGCTGGGTCTAGCATCCGAGTGCTCCCTGTGCCACCCCAGAGGGTCCTCATGGACAGTACACCAATTTGGCAACTGGCCAGCCGAAGACACGATGAAGAGGCTGCACAGTACCTGGCAAGGCCCTCCCAGGGGTCTCTGGACAACAGGGAGGGAGAAGGCAGTGCCATGGTGTGCTGGGACGGCCCTGACTGTTGTTGAATAGAGATGGGGCTAGAGGGAGGTCCAGGTAGCAAGCACACTCTCCAACATGGCAAATGAGCCACTCACACCACACTTGCCTCCTCCTCTCTTCCCAGGACACACGGAGGAGCTCTGGAACCCTTAGCAGCAGCCAGAGAAGGTGCCACAGTCACACAGTGTCCCACACTACCAGGATGACATGCAGGGATGGGCAGAATAGCCCTGGGGTGCCAGGCAACAGGGGAGAAACTCTTCCTGATGGGTTTGGAACCCAAACAAGGCCTCCTCCACTCCAGAACCTTCAGAATTGCTTTCCCCAAGGGAATCCACTCATGTGAACTAAAGGTTATCTGGCTTTGCCCTCCAGGGCGCAGTGAGAGAACTGTCTGTTCCCACTAACAGAGGGAGATGGAGGGGGGGAGGAGGGGGGAGGGAGAGAGTGAGAAGCGGGGAGAGGAGGGAGGAGGAAGGGAGGGAAACACAAAGCAGAGTACACCAATCGCTGGCAGCATCTGCCACAACTCTAGGCAGGCCACCTCCTACTTCCAGGTAGCCTCCGACAGAGCTGGCACAGAGGTAACCAATCCGAAGAAGCAGGAGGCAGGCATTACCTGTCCTGCAGGGATGGACTCCAAGGAATCAGAGCATCCCCGAGCAATGGGCCGGTCCTCGGGAGTAAGACTGTCGGTGGATGAGAGGCTGCTGGCCAGGGCCTCCTCTTGCACAAACATGATTCCTGGAGAGACCAGGGGCAGGCGGGTGGGACAGTGGGGCAGGAAGAGCAGCCATTCAACAAATGGGACTGGGTCCTCGGGATCCTGGCATGGCCGGGGGATTGTCAGACCCCCAAACCCAGCCACATGGATTACAGAATAAAATGTTAAAATTGAAATCTTGAAATAACTTGAAGAACAAATGATTGCTTATCCAATTTCAGGGTAGAGAGAGACTTTCTGAGCCTAAATCGAAAGGAAGAATTTGAACTGTGACTACATAAAAACTAAATTTCTATAAGTAAACAAAGAAACGAAAAAAAGGCATTTGCAGTATTTGACGAACATTTATATCTTTCTATAAAAAGCTGTTACAGCCCTAACCGGTTTGGCTCAGTGGATAGAGCGTCGGCCTGTGGACTGAAGGGTCCCAGGTTCAATTCCAGTCAAGGGTATGTACCTTGATGTTTCTCTCCTATCGATGTTTCTAACTTTCTATCCCTCTCCCTCTCCCTCTCCCTTCCTCTCTGTAAAAAAATCAATAAAATATATATATTTTTTAAAAAAGCTGTTACAGATGACAAAAATAAGGGATAAAGTTGGGAATCCCACTAGGAGACACACTGCAAAAAATGCAGACACATTTCACAAAAGATGGCCAATAGATATCACACAAAACAATGCTCCCCCTCCTTCACAAACAAGCACAGGGGGCAAGCTGGAATAGGACACCAGCTGTCTCTCACTTTGGCAATGTTTAGACTGGGCGTGGCCCTGACTTGGCCCAACTGGGCAGAGGCAGGCACTGGCATGGGAGCTGGCGCCTGTCAGGAGAGCAGTTTGGCAGTATGTCCATCAAGAGCCTTAAACATGTTCACTCCGAGAGCCTTCCCAGAAAAATGGCCGGACACAGCCCACCCCGATCTGACATCTCTGCAGAGCTTCAGACACACAAAGGACCTCGAGGACTGCCCACGCCCGGCACCCGTGGCTTGCTTCCACAGGACCAGCCCTCTGGCCTCCCTAGCCAGCCTTCCACACGCCGACTTACGCACTGTGGGAACACTGGGTGTTTTTAAATCCTGCTGAGGCTGTTTTACGTCTAAGCCCGATATCTCACACCTAGACTGGCCGAGGGCAAAGCCTTTTTTAATGTTTTCCTAAGTGCAGTTTGTTGGGTGAACACTGGGCATCAACTTTGTTCCACAAAAATCTGGAAGAGCCCAAGGCTTGGCCTGGCTTTACAACCAGGCGCCATAGGTTAGAGCCCCAGAGGTCACAGACCCTAGTCCAGCTCAGCTGCTGCCCAGGGACAAGACAACTCGCGGAACCCAGGTCCTCTGCCCATGGGGTAGGCAGGCTGAGGGCCCAAGCCCAGACCCCGCTCCCCCTTCCAGCGAAGCAGCAGGGACTGCACAGGCAGGAAGGGCCAGCACACAGCTATGCATAAGCGCACTGTTCTCTCCTAGAACCCCCTCCTCCCTCACATGCTCAGGTCCTGCCCAGCTTTTGAGGACCCCTACACACAACCTCCACTACAAAGCCCCCTGCTCTAGCCATACCTCTCCCTCTACAAAACGCCCCCAGGCACTCTGTCCTGTTCTCCCTGGGGCACACAGCTTCCTCAGGGGCACAGTCCTGGTCATCTTGAAACTCCCCAACAAGGACGCGGGAGAGGGAGGCCTCCATGACCACTTCCGATGAGTCAGGAGCAGTGCTCGGTGCTTCCCGCGTTGGCTCACGCACATCTCGTTTACAGTTCATCACATCTAAGATGCATGGGCGTGCATCTTGGTCTTAGCAGGTGTCCACGGAAGGTTTCCACACGACTCCATCTCGAGTACCAGCAACTATGAGACAACACTGACTGAAAGACGCATCTCAATTTCAGAAGTCGTGTGCATCTTAGAAGTGATGAAGTTGGGTGTTCACACTTTATAGTTGAGAAAACAGAACTTCAGAGAGGCTACAAGTTGCTTGAGGGAACACAGCCAAGGAGGTTGGGACACAAACTCAGCTGTCTGACCCAGGAGCCTGCTCCTCACCCCTTCTCTCCAGCCTTTCAGCTCTGCCCTGCCTGGTGAGCCCACCCGGGCATTCCGCACACTAGCGCCTATCGGTCACAATCTTCTGTGGCTCCAACCAGCTGGCTAACAGCTTCTGAAATGACCAGAGGCCTGATGTTCACTGGACAGTTCCCCTTCACACAGGCCTCTGAGTGCCCAGTTTATTCACACATATACACACTTCGAGGGATCAGGCTGTTCCCACATGGAGAAATCCATGCCCATCCACGCAAGACCCAGCAGCTCATGGCTGGACACAAAAATATCTATGGATTCCTCCATATTAGCGAGAAAAGAAAGCAACATTTTCTTGCCACACCCCCCTCCCCACCCCCAGCCCTGTTTGGAGCCAAGGAAGTGAGAACTGGGATCATCTCCCTGCTTCCTTCCTGGACGTCAGTACAAACAAGTGGTCAGAAAGGGCCACTCAGAGGACGGGATGAGGACATCAGGAGAGCAATTGGATGGGGGCCCGACTTGGCTTCTCACAGAAAGGAAAGAGATGTGCACACACAGACATCCACTGCAGTTTTATTTATAAGAGGTGCAAGTTTGGAGACAGTGTCTAAATGTCCAGCAGCTGGGGAAGGGGAACAGACTAGTGAGCCACTCGGTGGTGTGTCCCCAGGAGTGGGGGGCAGTGAAGAAGGGGGCTGAGGCCTGGGCCTGGCTGGTGCAGAGGCTTCACCATCAAATAGGGGGCTGCCTGTAGCTATGGCCCTGGGGGCGATGCCTCACTCACCCAGCCTGTGGTCTGCTCTCTACCAGCTTGTTCTCCGCTTGCTCGCTCACTCACACACTCGTTCATCACCTCACAAAAGCTGGCTGAGAACCAGCTAGTCCCTGGCCTACCTAGGACCACTTGCCTCCCTGTCCTCCACAGTGCTGTGAGGCCCAAAGAGGGTTTTGGCCCTGAGCAGGAGATGGGGGTCAGGGAAGTCTTCAGTGGGATACAAACCTCCTGCCCCTTTTATGTAAAAAAATAAAACTTTCTCAGTCAAGTGTTACAAAAACAAACTGGCAATCGCTCTGGCACGTGACATGAGCATCCGTTCTCAGGAATGCTCTCCGCATCTCTCAGCTGTGACCTCAGTGCACCGCCCTGCAGCAGGCCAACTTACCCTCAGCATTCTCCCTCCTTCCTACCCAGCCCTCTTCTCTGACGTGATGGCTGCAGAGTATTTTGCACCACTGCCTAATCTCCCTCTCATCCTGATGTCTGTCACATCCCCTGCTTTGCTAGCATAAATAGCGCTGCAGTGAGCAGTTCACCATCTCCCCTTCCCATTATCTTATCCCACCAAGATAAACTCCCCACCACTTGGGGTTACCAGGTCAAGGAGTGGGAACGTTTTTCTGGCTCTTGAAACATAGGGTCAAACTGTTTTCCCAAGACCTCACACCAAGTTCTGCATCTCCAGGAGCCCGGGTGGGCGGGCGGCGTTCCTTCCTGTGTGTCCCGAGCCTCGATTCCACTCGGGACGGCACACCCTCCCCTCTTCCGTGGGGGCCGGGCCAGCAGACACTCTCATGGGACCTGCTTCACTCACTCATCTCCGAGGATGCCTGGGTTCAGAGGTGAAAGCCCTTTGAAAACGCTAAGACAGTGGGCAGGTGAAAAGGCTTGGTCTTCCATGGGTCCTGGACAGCCTGTCTGGGCCCCACAAATAGTGTTTGGGCCTGAGCCACTGAGATGAGGCGATGATAAAAGCAAGTTCCCCATGCAGGGATCAAGGCAGCCGATTCAGGACAGTAACAAGGCTTGGCTTCCCGTTAATGAGCCAATCCACCCACACAGCCTGCGGGGGAGTCAGCAGCCCTGAGCCTGTTCCAAGAGCAGCCTCAGGGCCGTAGTGACACCCTATGGTATCCTTGAGGAGCTGATGTGGGTGTCAGAACAATGTGGGGGGTGGTCCTCACTAAGCAAACCACAGAGCTGAAATCAGGCCAGGCACCCCCACCATGTGCCACCCAGAGAGGAGCTGGCTGGCAGACAGCACCACACCCACCCTGTGTCTGAACCCTGCCAGGAGCAGGTGCCAGCACCTCCCCCCGACCCCAGCCCGGCCAGGGCCCATGTGGCTCTGCTAGGCAGAAAGCTACATACATGATTACCTTGGTTGGAGAGGATGGGCTGGGGCAGGGAGGCGGAGGTGGGAGCCACGGTAGGAGGGGAGCTGCTGGGTCTGACACAGGGGGCAGTGGAGAGCTGGCAATCCTCGCCAACCTAGGAGAGTGCTCAAGTCAGCCCGGGAAATAAGAGAAGGATCGGGAAGAACAGAACTCGAAAAGCCAGCGATGAGGAGGAGAAACTCGGAGGTTCTCACAAACATTGGGGATGGCGAAGTCAGTCTCACCTAGTCCTCACAACCCTGCATAGCAGGTCCTCTCACCACCCCCACTGTGCAGATGAAAATGGACGGTATGACTTGCCCAAGGTCAGGACTCAGTGGCTCTGAGTATGCCCAGAGCCCAGTTCCACTGGAGCCAGCTCCTTCCTTGGCGGCTCCTCACCACCACTCCTCCACACAGACCCACCTTCTTCTCAGGCTGGCCCAGTTTGGACTTGACCTCCTTGGCTTTCTGAATTGCTTTCAGCACTTCCACCGTGTCCAGCTCCTTCTCTGTGGTCACTGAGTTGTCCAGACAGACCTACAGAATCCAGAAACGGCCATCAGCCTAGGGACTGGCAAGCAGAGAGCAGAATGACAGGAGCCTGGCAATGCGGGGCCACCCATGGAAGTTCCTCACCCCCCATGGAAGTGACCTGCACGTTCCTTAGAGCGGTCCAGGAGGTCCCACAGGGCCTAGTCTGTTACTGGGAGTCCCTTTCCAAAAGGGTGAGGCAGGGACACAGGGTCCATTGAAGAGGCCTCTTGGATGGCTGGGGTTGGGGGAAGGTGGTGACTTGAACTAAGTCCCCAATTACGGTGGAACTCAGAGCAGCAAAGAGCCTAGAGAAGGCCTCTGGGCTGGGGAACTGGAGGGCAGAGGCATGGAAAGCAGGCGCCCTATCTGCAAATGCAGGAGGGGTTGTGGCTGGCAGGCAGTGTGGAGTGGGCAGGAGGGCAGCATGTCACCTGGTGAACACTGTCTTGGTGACAGTGTGAGCAGCGTTTGGGACTGAAAAGAGATTGGGGGGTGGGGGAGGATGAGAGAAGAATGCAGACTTCCAGTATCTTCTGGCCTGGAATTTGGGAAAACGGGGGAGGGGCCTGCTTGAGGCTAAGGAGACAGGTGAATCTGGCTAAAGACCTGTTCCGCCGGCAGGGTGGCTGTTGGCCAGACACACTCAACAGGCAGCAGATACTGCTGGGCTACACTGGCAAAGGTGGGCGCACCCTTGGGGTCTGTAGTCAGACTTCATGGCCAGAAGTCATCCAGAACACAGGATTTTAAAAAATATCTTATTTCTGGCCTTGACCAGGTAGCTCAGTTGGTTAGAGCATTGTCCCAATATGCCAAGGTTGCAGGTTTGATCCCAGGTCAGGGAATATATGAGGAGCAACCAATGAGTGCATAAATAAGTGAACAACGAATTGATCTTTCTCTCTCTCTAAAAAAAAATAAATAAATAAAAAATATTAAATATCTTATTTCTAACCCTTGCCTATAATAATCAATATTACTTTTAACAAGCTGAAGACAGTTCCTCCACACTCAGGCTGTGCCTGTGGGTTCATGGGGAGCCCTCCTGGGCTGCAGCTCTGCTGGAGGCGATGTGAGGAAGTCCTCTGGGGAACCGTGGCGGCCACTGGCCGCGGACAGGACGGGCTGCAGGAAGGGTGAGGGAGTTTTTTCTTGGGGAGGCAGCAGACTTCCCAGAACTGAAAGGCCACTTAGGGCGAGGAAGTCCTTCTGAAGCAGGCAACAGTAATACAACAGTGGACATCAGCAGTGGTTCTGGCTATGAAGATGTGGACTCTGTCTAGACGGTCTCTTTGATCAAGCTAACCCCACCCTACCCCCTACCCTGGCAGCCTACCTCAGAGGCCCTCTCTCCAAATTGGGCCAGCACCTTGGTCCGGTAGTCGGGGATGATGCTCAGGGGGTTGTTCAGCAGAGCCACATGCTCCAGACATGGGAGGCTGCCTATGCTCCGGACCTCCTCCATCTGCAAGGCATGAATTCCATTCCCCTTGTCCCTTCTTTTAACACTTTGGCAACATGACAACACATTTGACAGCCTTTTAGATGAAAGAAGGCTTAGCATTCTTCTTTAACGTGATAAACAGCCATCCCACAACCCTGACATCCGAACAGGGGCCATGGCTCACCTGTTCGATTCTGTTGTTGCTGAGGTCCAGGTTGACCAAGGAGTAGAGCTTGTGCAGGCCACTCAGACTCTCGAGCAGGTTGCCAGCCAGGTTCAGAGTCTTGATGTTCCCCAGTTTGGTGTGAACCCCTTCCAAGGAGGACAGCTTGTTGTAGGACAGGTCCAGGTGCACGAGGTTGTACAGGTGCTGGGGCGACATTGAGAACAGGGTAAGGTGGTCTAGGTCAAGGCTCCAAGGAAAGGGAACCGACACTAATGGTGTGATGAGCCTCCAACCCGAAATGGCCAGCTCTGCAGGTCAGCTCCATTCCCTCTGGCCGATATTGGGAAGGGAACTCCCTCTTTTCCCCTGCACATGCCACAGCCCAGCGGCACTCCCTGCAGAGACAGCACAACCCACAGGGTAGGTGTGAGCTTTGAAAACGAGCTTGTACCTTCATGATGGAGGTGCACCATCTTCACCTCGCTTGATTTGTACTTATGCATCTTTTCTAATTCTGGGGAACTACAGTAACAATCGCTCCGTGCATCACTGGGACCCTAAAGGGATAGCAGCAGCTCCTGCTCCTACAAACCTCTGGGGTACCCAGACACCTTTCCAGTGCCTGTGAGAGAAAACCCAGGGTATGGCCAAATTCCCAAGGCTGAGTCAGACTTCTGAACTCTCAGGGACCTTGTAAGAAGCCCATAGGTGGCAACAGTCTTCAAAGACATTATTACCTGCAGGTTGTCCACAACTAGCACTCCATTGTGACTCAGGTCCAGGAACTCAAGCTTTGGAATCAGTTTCTTATGGGGAGAAAAAAGACAACACCTGACATTACTCTAGGAGGCTGGACCCTATGTCACCCCTGCACATGGTGGACAAACACCCTGGGACTTTTCAAAAAATGTTTTTATTGATTTTTTTTTCCTAGAGAGAGGAAGGGAGAGGGAGAGGGAGAGAGAGAGAAACATCAATGTGAAGGAGAAACATCAATTGGTTGCCTCCTGAATTTGTCTCAACCAGGGACCAAACCTGCAACCTGGGCGTGTGCCCTGACTAGGAATCAACCTTTTGGTGCCTGGGACGACACTTGCCAAGGCCACCCTGGGACTCTTCCTCCCCCCCCCCCCCCGTTAATCCTCACCGAGGATATTTTTTCCATTGATTTTTAAATAGAGTGGAAGGAAGGGGGAAAGACAGAGAGAGAGGAACATCAATGTGAGAGAGACACATTGATTGGTTGCCTCCTGCATGCACCCCGGAGGGATAGAGCCTGCAACCAATGTACGTGCCCTTGAATGGAATAGAACCCGGGACCCTGCAGTCCAGGCTGACGCTACAACTACTGAGCCAAACCGCCTAGGGCAAGGGACTCTTCCTTTTGACTGTGAACTCCTGGGCTGGCCATCTCTGCAGGGCCAATGATGTAACACCTCCGCGTGCCCACCCAGCGGCATGTGCACAGGAACACACAGGGACTCGGTGATGAGCACACCCCCCTTTTATGGAGCACGTGGCTTATGAAAATGACAAATAGCTAGGTCCCAGAGAAGGACGTCTGTCCAGCTTTTTCTCCAATCCCAACCACTAAGAAGCACAAATACCTGAATCACACTCTTATTTCCCAAATGCTGTCTGGATGTCACTCTTACAGAAGCACATCTGGAATCTGTGGAGTGGTTTTCCCACTCCACTCCTTAGGAGTAAATTTCATCACTCACTATGTTTTTATATCAAATGTGCATATAATTGGTATGCCTCATTTGGTTCTAAGTACTATCTCACTTGCTTTAAAGAATCCCATTTTCCAATTTTAAAAATTGCAGGCAATGCACAGAGCCCATGTTTTCTGTGGTCTTTCCAGAAAAAGCCACTTAAATACCCAACCTCGGGTAGAAAACCCCAGAGCCCACTGCTGAGAGCGTACCACAGACTCGTCAATCTTGGAGATGCTGTTGTGGCTCAGGTCTAGAGTGGTCAGTGCTTGCCATGTGGGGATGATGGCAGTCACAGGGCCTTCCAGGGCTGTGCCTTCTGGCTCCCACTCATCAAATTCCGAGGCTTCGGGAACGAGGACTTCCTGTGCAAGAACATCTGTTGAGCACACTTGGGCCCTCACGCAACACTCACTGGGAATGCAATCATTGCAAAATTTCAGGAAGAGCTTGGGCATATTTAGCAGGTGGAAGTGAACTTGCATTAAACTTGGGTTTTGGTTCATATGTCTTTAAGCGATTGTGAAATAACTGAAAAGCTTAGCAACATACAGTTATTTGGAATACGTTCCAGTCCTGCTTCAGGAGCAAATGCTTTTCAAGCTTTTGTCATATATATATATATATGGTGATGCCTTTTCTGGCTTAAATCTCAGAGGCTAAAGGTCAGAATTCGTGGTGTTTCCAGGCAACTGTACTTTCCAAGCTGGCACTGTGGACAGCAGGCCCTTTTAACCGTTACTTTACAGGTTCAAGTCCAACAATTCTGAGGTAGCAGCACAGTGCACAGGGGCACCATCGAAGGGGAGGGAGGCAGGCCTCCCCATTTTGATGTTTCAGGCCCACAAGACCTCTCCTCTCTCGATGGATCATTTTGAGCCCCGTGAGCCAGGCGGCAGGAAGTGCTTCGGAGAGAGACAAGGTTGCCTGACACCCTTGCTCTTGACTGACACAAGTCTTCTTTTAGTCAGTAAGCCTCACATTTTACCAAACCTAAATCTTGATCTGACAGTTTAAGTCATAAAAGTTGCCACTATGCTTTTCTGGAGAATTTTAACATTACTAAAATGCAATCCATAAAAAGGCAAATAGAAAAGAAACCTCTTACATTCTCAATGTGAATATTACTGCGGCTCATATATAAACATCAGAGCCTAACATATCCACAGCCTCACCTGTCTCCTTTAAGTCCACTAAGAACAAGACACAAACGAGTGCTAAGTCAGGGCTGTTTAAGCTTAGAGAAACATTTATATCAATCCAGCTATAAACGTCCTGCCAGTTGCCACTGCTTAACAATTTGCTCATCAAACACCAGTGACTTTTTTTGAGGGCAGGGGGTGGGGGACCCACTTCCTTAAAATGTCTTGTTTAACAGCATGATTTTTGATGAAGATGTGGACTAAAGCATACCAGGCGTTGCTAAGTGCTGGAATGTCTCCCATGAGTGGATGGCTACCCAGGCCTAGGGAAGGTTCAGCTTCTGGTTTCTGACAGTGGTGGTGCACACTCCCACCCTCGGTGGGGGGGCGGAGGGGGGAACCACAGCGCAGAATCCTGCCCTACAGACATCTCCAGGCAAGAAACAGGGGGCACTCGCCTTCATCGAGGTTGCTGAGAAGCGCACACTCATCGTGCCTAAGGTGGGCTTCGAGGCGACCAGTCCCCGGATGTGCTTGGCATCACAGTGGCTTATCTGGAACAAGGAACAGCCATGTCTCAGGAACGGCATCACTTATCCAACAGAAGCCTTGGGTAGTGGCAAGAGGTGATTCAAATCCTGTCTCTCTTTTCCCCAGCTTTCAGTGCTGACTAAACAGCATCTGAAGAATCTGGTAAGACTCACTGAGCCATGAATTCCATTTCCCATGTAGGGGGCTGCTTGGGGCTTGGCAGGTGGACAGAAAGTGTGGGCCACAGAGATCAGAGCTGAGAGCAAGGGGCCTCTGAAGCACATTGAACACGGTGGACCCTCCTGTTCACCCTGCCCCACTCCCCTCGTGTCCGCTGTCCTGTGAGGGAGCACGGCGGGGGGGGGGGGGGGGGTGGGGGGTACAAAGCCAAAGTACACTCCCCTGAGCCACTGCTGGAGTGACACATACCCAGGCCCTGGCAGTGGAGCCTCAGCCTGCTGAGCCAGGGCAAGGCTGGGCCAGGCACCCCTGACTTCTCAGTCCTCACTTGGCTGCACTGGTTGAGTTCCCACAAGTTCCCACCAAGGGAAGCGGTCCTCCAGGTCTCTGAGACAAGCCCAGAATGTTGCAGGCAGAATAGTCCAATGTGTAGCAGAGGCTCTGGTGTTGGGATCAGCTGAATTGAGATCCCAGCTTTCCCCTCATTAACCACGTGGTCCTGGCCAAACTTCCTAACCTCCCTAAGCCTCAGTTTTCTCAACTATAAAAGGGGAATAAAAGTGCCCACTTTACAGGGATATTAGGAAGAATCCACCAAGGAGTGTACATCAAACACGGGGCACAGGGCTGCACACAAAGGCCATGCTTGAAAAATAGATGTTTTAATACATTTCGTATTATTCGTTACAGAGTCCCCCTTTCATTTTAAAAATGGCAACAAAACTGGCATCCTGAACCCAAATGCTCAGCAGTGAGTAATGCAAAGTTATGTATGGGCGTGCCAGAAGGTAGAGAACTCAAAGCCCTCTGCTGACCTGCCTTGGGAAAGACCTGAACTAGCTCTGCCTGAGCCTCAGGATGACTTCTCAGCACTTCAACTCGAACGAGGAGGCCCAAAAGCAGTGGGCACTGGTGCTCCATCCTGTTCAAATGTTGCCCATGCCAGGGGGAGAGACATGCAGACCAGCCAAGAGCAGCAGAGCCCGTTTCTCTGCCTTCAGGTTGGCCTTACTCCCCTAGACGAAATCTGCCACATACGAGCAAACACGAAAGTAACAGTGCCTTACAATTAAGTCCAGTTATTCATAAGCAAGATGATCCCTGTGCAGGGCTCAGCCTTGCCTGCACTCCAGGGCCCAGGGCCTTACCTCCACCTGATGAAGAGACTTGAATATTGACAGATCAAAAGGCAGGAGCTGCTCCTGAATGTTGCTGGTCCCAAAAGGTCCTTCTGTGCCAGAAACCTGCAGCACAGATATGGCTTGTCAGGGATGCTGCCACATGGCTCCACATCCATGTTCACAGGGCAGTGCTGCAGCAACTGCCCCGACTCTAAGATCTGCCTGGCAATGAGGCATGGTGGACATGCACCCCGTCAACAAAGCAGGCTAAAGCTGAGGTTTAAAGCAAGGAACATTAGGTCATGACTGCCCCCTGGTGCTCACAGCCAGAAGCTCAGTGCCAAGAACACCAAAAGTGGCCTTCCTTCCTGGGATGGCCCACCAGCCTCTTTCACACACACTGCCAGTCAGTGAGCAGTTAGGCCCCATGCTGGCTGTACGCCCACGTCTACAAATGAGCTGCTGCACTTACCTTAAGGTACTTAAGGCGACAGGTGAAGTCCAGGATGTGCCCGAGATCAGTCTTGGCGTCCCCACTGGCACACGTGGGCTTTCCCAGCTGCAGCTGCTCAGTGACCGCATAGAGCTGCAGGGGCCTGATGGCAAAGACCTCGCCGGCCCCCAGGAGCTGTTCTCCTGCAATAGCCATACCCAAGGGTGAGCATCCACCTCCAGCCCTGTCCTAGTCAAGCGGCCAGGGTGTCTGCCCACCTGGCTAACAGTTAACAAGCATTTGGCAAGCACCTGCTATGGGCACGGCACCACGTCAGCCACCATTCTGGGCACACAGGAGCAGATGCCTCCTGAACTCATGGTGGGCTCGGCACACCCAGAACATGGGATTAAGGAGGGAAGGGCCATCGGAGGTGTGCCTGGGGAGCCTCCCTGAGGTGAGGCTCAGTTAAAACCTGACGTATTAAGCCAGGATAAAGCTGACGCAAGGCGGCATTGTGGACAACAGACCTATGCTGCAACCTCCAAGATACAGACATCTTAGTTAGGTGAAGCCTCAAATGCCAGCACAGTGTAGGGCCTGAGAGCAGGCGGGGGTTCTGAGCCAGACAGACTAGCATTTGGTCCTCACTCTGCTCCTTCCAGCCACGTATCCTCAAGCAGATCACCAAGCCTCTCCTCCTCAGTGCCCTCATCCGCACCGCCCCCCCAAAGGAGAGAGAGGAGGTGGCATGGCAGTAAGATGCTGAACACTAGGCTGGACCACAAGAAGCACACCTCACATGTTAGCTACTGTAACTATGCTCTATTGCAGGTCCATGACCCACGCTCAGCTTCGGTTTGCCATCTGACCACTTTTAGGTAAGGACAAACCAGATGCAAGAGGGCACGATGCTACTCACCTTCCAGAATTCCACCATAGGGCTTTGAACTAGATCCTGAGCTTGGGATTACCCCCCAAGACAAGAACCTGAGCGCCCCAACGTGAAGGACCCCACCTCCTCAGAGTTGGCTGCCAGCAGGGCAGGTAGGCGGGCAGGCTTGGCTGTGGATCAGATTCAGGGACCTGGGCAACTCCCGGGAGGTGAGCCCTGGCTAGGATTCACTTGGCACAGCCCAACAGATGGACCTCTGTGCCACCTCGTGCCCCTGGCCACCTAACAGTGCTAAGTTACACCAGTATTTCGGGGACCCCTGGCCACATACCTTTTTCAAAGAGCTCCTCAGCCAGTGCGGCAGTGATGCCATTTATCTCCTGCAGAGAAAACAAAACCCAGTTAGGAAGTCCCTGCCCCTAGGCACTGGAATTTGCACAGTCACTAGAACTTGCACACTATCTACCTGCTCTGCTATTGCAACACCAGCTCTCCAAAAAGTCAGACAAAATAAAGGAGTAAACCTATAACGAATCCAGGTGCCTAAGAAAGGGAAACGAAATATTCCCAGTTATATGGACATTTAAAATGTCTCCTCAAAAGCAGAACAAAAACCAGACTAATGCTGCAACTTCAAACTCACAGAGGCACTGGCTGAGAACATGAGGCTCAGGAGGCTGGCAAAGCTTGGCTATGCCAAGAGCTGGCCAGGAAGCCAGCAGCTCCCAACACCGGCCCTGGGAGATCCGAGGAGGGCCTGGTAGAGAGGAAGCCCTGCTGCCCCTGGAAAAGGACTCCCGTGACCCTTTGGGATAAGAGAGCTTCCAGAGCCAACCCTCCTGACACGTTCCAAAGGTGTCCTAGGAAAGAGCGAGCTCGCCCGTCAGGCCCTGTAACAGTACCACTTGGCCCCAGGCCACGAGACAGCAGCAGGAAAGAACTTCATTTGGAATGATGTGACGGAGACATGACAAGGACAAGCTCTCAGTCACGTTCTGAGGTGCAAATTCACGCTGGGCAATGGCCCGAGTACTCGCCACGTGGTGGCTCACTCAATCCTCCCAACGTGAGGCTCAGGAGGCTGGTAAAGCTTGGCCTACGTGGGGAAGACATTATTTTGAAACCTGCTTCGCAGATGAGCAAACTGAGGTGAGAGGTGCTGTATGTAGCTAGAAACTAGCAAAGCCACACGCCCAAGCACTTGGCCTTGAAGCCTCTCTGTACACAACCGATTGCTTCAGCACTTTAGTGGTGTCATTGTGGGGTTGGCAGGGCCCCCAGGCCTTCAGTCCCACATCCTGCAGGTAAGGATTTTAACTAATTGACGGATGGCAGCCAATAGGACTTTTCATAAACAGGTCCAGATGGAGGCTGCACAACTGCCTTCATAACTGACAGGAACATCTCTGCCACCAGGACGTGCAATTCACATATGTTTACAGGACTCAGAAGGCACCAAGTTAGAAGAAACAGGGAGTGCTGTTCCTGTTTTCTCTTTGGTTTGTTGGTCTCTTTCCTACCTTTTATACACAACTAGTGGCCTGGTGCACGAAATTCGTGCATGAGGTGGGGTGGTGGTGGTGGTGTCCCTCAGCCCGGCCTGCACCCTCTCCAATCTGGGACCCCTCGGGGGATGTCCAACGGATCGGGCCTAAACCGGCAGTGAGACATCCCTCTCGCAATCTGGGACTGCTGGCTTCTAATCACTCACCTGCCTACCTGCCTGATCGCCCCTAACCACTCTGCCTGCCAGCCTACTCACCCCCAACTGCCCCCCCGGCCTTCTCGCCCCCAACCGACCCCCTTGCTGGCCTGATCGCCCCAACTGCCCCCCCTTGCCGGCCTGCTTGCCCCCAACTGCCCCCTCTGTCAGCCTGCTTGCCCCCCTCAACTGCCCTCTCTGTTGGCCTGCTCGCCCCCAACTGCCCCCCTGCTGGCCTGATCGCCCCCAACTGTCCCCCACTGCTGGCCTGCTTGCCGCCAACTGCCCCCCCCCGGCCGGCCTGCTTGCCCCCAACTGGCCCCCCCTGCCGGCCTGCTCACCTCCAACTGCCGCCCCCCCCCCGCCTGATCACCCCCAACTGCCCTCCCGTCCTGGCCTGATTGCCCCTAACCACCTCTGCCTCGGCCCCGCCACCATGGCTTTGTCTGGAAGGTCTCCCAGAAGGTCTCCTGATCTAATTAGCATATTACCCATTTATTAGTATAGAAGATGGGTATTTATATGCTGCATATATCTTCTCCCTGTCTGTGCATGCCTTTTACCGTTATTCCTGGTGGTTTTCCTGACATATAGAGGGTTTTTCATTTTTATGTTGTTTAACATGTGACTTTTTTCCTTTGTGACTTCTGGGTCCTCTTCCCCCACTCCAAGATCATACCGATATTTTTCTAATGTTTTCTTTTAGTACTTTATGGTATCTTTTAATTTCTTTTAATCTGCTTGAAATTCAGTTTATATATTGTGTGAGAATAACTTTGAGACCACCCCCCACACACACACACACAAATAGACAAAAAGCCAAAAAGAAAAATGAGCAAACATAGCCCTAGCATTACTGAGCTCAGAGTGTGCCAAGACGCAGGGTCTAATGTAAAAGGGCCATCAGAGGGACAGAGCAGGCTCCGAGCAGGAGAGTGCCAGAAAGGGGAGAGGCTGCCCGTTCACACTGGAGTTCAAGTCCAGTCTCTCACAACAACTTAAACTCAATTACATTTTCCTTGGCTGCTGTGAAGAACTGAAGATTAGGAAAAGCTTGAATCCAAAGGCCCGTTTCCCTACCAACAGTTTTGAGAACCAAGCTCTGCCTCCAAATCTGCCCTTCCCCATGCCCCATGCAGTCAGGATTGCCTCAAGAGCCTTGAGAGTCCTGAACAGCTTGAGCCCCTGCACCCTGTGTGACTCATCCTGGGGCTCCTAGGAGGTCTCCCAGGGGAAAAGGGCTCCCTACCTAACAACCCCCACCCTCAAAGTTACATCTCTTCAGGCAGCTGGTGTCTGCCAATCCCACTAGGGAGACAGGGCTGGAATTACCAGAAACACAGAAAGCTGAGATCCAAGGGCTCCTGCTAAGCAAAGGGCACATTTTCACTTCTGAGCAATCTAAAAAGCAAACTATATAACGATTTCTCTTCCCATACTTTGGGGCACAGGAAGTGCAGGCTGCTGCCACACTATCTACTTAAGTTTCCCAGGCTGATCCTCACCTTGGGAGACTTTTATTAATCAGGGAGCAACAAAGAAATGCCTCAAGCAATGGTCTCCTCAGAGAAACACCCTGCCTCCTCAGAGAGTATTCTGGCTATACTGCAGCCTGTGTGCATAGCAAAGGTGTGCAGAATCAAGCGTTCCTCTGGCCAGGCAGTAAGTGGGGCGTAGGTGGCCCCCAGTCAAAGCTGCTGCAGATACTACCAGGAGGTAATCTTGAGGGACAGATGACTCCCCACGTGCCCCACTCAGCCTGAGCTGAAGGCACCTGAAGTGCTTCAGGGTGCCATGAATTATCTGAATCGCAATGTATTTTTAAAAAAAGACATTCTTTCTACCTCAATAAAAATGTCAATTAAAAATATTATTAGCTATGCTTACATACTATAACACCCACCCCCAAATGTATTCTAGACCAGCGGTCGCCAACTGGTGGTCCGCGGACCACTGGTGGTCCATGAGGACTGAAAGGTTGGCGACCGCTGTTCTAGACCAAGACCAACTGATCAGGTTCCTGCAAGGATCACGTGTCGGTGTGCAGCCTTGGGCAGCAGTGTGAACTGCACACAAACATACCATAAACTAGGTGGGCTGTGGCTCTGCAACTGCCATTCTGACTGAGTGTGTCTGCGTACGTGGAGCCCCAAGACCAACTGCACCCCACAACTCATACACCTGCACTCAATGCACAACCCCAGGGCAGCCTGATGCCTCTGCTTGGCACATGCTTGAGCAAAACGCTCAATGGGGTATTAATGAGGGCTCAGTTACACATCACTGTATGGTTTAAACACACATGTTCATGTGTATGTCCCTGTATAACTTTCACTTCATGTCTGTGAAGAGGCATTATAGCAGAAACAGCTATACTATGTGCCATTCAACTTTAAGTAAAAATTCCCCATTGAGGAATTCAAGCCTAAACTTTTTAAAATATATTTTTATTGATTTCAGAGAGGAAGGAAGAGGGAGAGAGAGATAGAAACATCAATGATGAGAGAGAACCACTGATTGGCTGCCTCCTGCACACACCCCACTGGGGATCGAGCCTGCAACCCGGGCCATGTGCCCTTGACCGGAATCGAACCTGGGACCCCTTAGTCCGCAGGCCGACGCTCTATCTACCGAGCCAAACCGGCTAGGGCTCAAGCCTAAACTTTAACTGAACAGAGATCCAAGACTGTGAGTTGCAAAGAAATCTGTTATCGTGTACAGGCTCAGTACTTTGCAACTAAAACAAGTGATGGATGGGCATGCTAAGGCTGGTGTAAGATGGTAACAGTTCCATCACAGCTCCTGATTTCCAATTTCAAAGTGTCTTTGTTCTAACCAACTGGCTTTAAAATAAGAAAATGATATAAATGCCACCTCTGAAGACAACTGAGAGCCTTTCCTTTCCAGGACAGCCAGTACTGGCTGGCACCTGGTGTGCCCGGACGGGGGCCATTGCTCTTTCAGGCTCTCTACCTTCACTGCATCATCCCCTACAATCCTCAAGAACCAAGGCCACCACTCTCCAGCTCACAAAAGAGGAACTAGGACACAGAGAGGTTAGATGCCTGAGTTGGAAGCAGCCGGGCTGAAATAAACTTGGCTCTGCCTACCTCTCAAGTCCACAGTTACACAGCCTACCCCAAAACGGGGTGCTGGAATTCTACTTGGGGATCCCACTTCATTGAATTTTAAAACCTCTGCTCTAGGGTCCTGGATTGAGGTCTGTCATTAAGGGTCCAGGTTATGGGGCACAGCTATCTGAAGAGACAGCACAGCAATAGGCCCAGTGCCCTCTCACTGCAACTCAGGGCTGCACCAGCCTCCAGGTGCCCCATCTCAGAGTTGGTGGGAAAGAAGCAGTGCTCTCTTCCTTGCCATTAAAATCTGTGCTGCAAAAGAAAGAAGTTGGACCCCTCCCTCACACCATGTACAACACAAAATGGATCAAAGACCTAAACATGAGCAAAAATTATAAAATTCATAGAAGAAAGCACAGTTGTAAATCTTTGTAACTTGGGTTAGGCAAGATACTGACACTAATGAAGAAAAAAAAAACATAAAATGAACTTCACCATCATCTAAAACTTGTGTGTTTCAAAGTACACTATCAAGAAAATGAAGACAATCCATACAATGGAAGAAAATATCTGCATATCACATTTTTAATAAGGGTCTAATATCCAAAATATATAAAAAACTACAGCTCAACAACAAAAAAAGACAAGTAACCTAATTTTTAGAAGTACAAAAGTTTTTAATATTTTCTCCAATGATATGCAAATGACCAATAAGCATATGAAAAGAGGCTCAACATCATTAGTCATTAGGTGAATGCAAATCTAAACCATAATGAGATACCACTTCATACCCATTAGGATGGCTATCAAAAAAAATGGACAGTAACAAGTGTTGGCAAAGATGTGGGGAGATAAGAACATATACACTGCTGGGAGAATGTCAAATGGCGCACTTGCTCTGGAAAAAATTAGGCAGCTGCTCAAAAAGTTAAACAATTATCATATGACCCAATAATTCCACTTTTACTACATACTCAACAGAAACAAAACATGTCCACACAAAAACTTCTATATGAATGTTCATAGCAACATCATTCATAATAGTCCAAAAATGGACACCCTAACCGGGCTGGCTCAGTGGATAGAGCATCCGCCTGCAGACTCAAGAGTCCCAGGTTCGATTCCGGTCAAAGGCATGTACCTTGGTTGCAGGCACATCTCCAGTAGGGGGTGTGCAGGAGGCGGCTGATTGATGTTTTTCTCTCATCGATGTTTCTAACTCTATCCCTTTCCCTTCCTCTCTGTAAAAAAATAAATAAAATACATTAAAAAAAAAAACAAAAATGGAAACAATCTAAATGTTTATCAACTGATGAATGAATAAACAAAATGTGATATATCCAAATAGACTATTTAGCCCATGAAAATACCAAAGTACTGATTTCTGCTACAATTTGAAAGGAGTTTACACTACAATATGAAAACATTACACTAAGTGAAAGAAGCCAATCACAAAGGCCATATGAAACCATGGAGACAGAAGTAGCGATGGCTAGGGACAGGGAAGGATGGAAAACGACTTTGCTAATGGGTACAGGATTCCATTTTGGGGTGATGAATGTTCTAGAATTAGATAGTGGTGATAGATGCATAACTTTGTGAGTATACTAAAAATCAAGGAACTGTACACTTAAAGAGTGCATTTTTTTGGTATGTGAATTATATCTCAATTTTTAAAAAATCCACACCTCAGCCAAATAGGGCTCCCTGGACCCACCCTGTTCAATGTCAGTCCCACGAGGTGGAGCATGCTGGGAACAATTTCAGAGAGGACACAGATGGGACAGAGGTTGAGAGAAACATTCTCTAAGAGCTCCCAGACAGTAGAAAAGGCTGACAAATCTTTAGGCCCTCTTTGTTCAAACTCATTTGAAGATCTAATCTAGTGGTTCTAGATTAGGTGCAATTTTGCCCCTCAGGGGAATATCTGGCAAAGTCTGCAGACTTTGGTTGTGATTTTTTGGTTGTGATTAACTGAGCGGGAGAGGTCTACTGGCATCTAGTGGGTAGATGGCAGAGATGCTGCTAAAGAATGCACAAATAGCCCCCACAACCATTATCCAGCCCTAAATGCCACGCGGTTGAGAAACCCTGATGTAATTGAATGGTCAATTATATACTTTTTAACACCTTGGAATTATAACCCAGGGGGCCTGTCTGATAACAGTATTTTAAATATGTCCATACTACTCCAAGCAGTAGAGCACGACTCAAACCAGAACCACACATGTGGGCCGACCCAGCCCACCTCAGGCAAACATATCTCCGAAGAGTAGTGAAGGCCTTTCCATGCTCAGAGGTGAGAAAACCTGAGGCAGCCAGAGAGACTACCTCCTCAAAGACCCAGGTCTTAAAGCAATGAGTCACACTTTCAAAGGGCTGCTAACAAGTTTTATCCTTAAATAGCTAATCAAAGCTTTCATAAAGTGCAGTATTTCTTAAAATACTAGCCAGTAAAGTTTGTCGGAAAGAGCCATGAACTTTTTCTCACATAAGGAAAGAAAATGTAAAAAGATATCTACACCAGGAAACTGCTGACCACATACATTGCTGGTATATATGCTAAACAAAATCAAAGCATAAATGCATCTCCCATCTGTAACTGCCATCCTTTCCCACATGGCCCCTTCAAGCTTAGTGGCCCAGCACTAGTGCTATGACCAAATGTCCAGGCTCAATCTAGCACTCAAGAAAAGTTCAGCCATCTTACTCTGAAAATACTTCAGGAAAAATTGTTTTTTAAACATGTTTGGGCCTTTAAGACAACAGCCCCATAAGTCGCTTCTTAAAAGGTGAGCCGAAAGGGGAATGGATTCTTTCCTATCTTTAGCACAAAAAGGGAAAACAATTAAATGTAAATTTTTCAAAAATCTACCACCCAGAGATAACTAATACTATTATTTTGGTGTATAACTTCTAGAGTTTTCCTACACAAATATATTCACAAAACTCTTTTTTAATAAAATGGGACTATACATACTGTTTTATAGCCTGCTCTTTTCACATAGTAATACACTTATTTTCCTATGACAATAAATCCATAGCCACACCATCATTTTTCTAGCAGAATATCCAATTATCTGGTAACCAGATTCTGGTTGTACTCTTTTTTTTTTTTTAATATATTTTATTGATTTTTTACA